>NC_069504.1:415232937-415832937 GCF_027579735.1 Bombina bombina
GCCACCCTATTTTATCTATCTATTTTAATTTACCTTGATAAGTACCAAGGAGTATTCATTCAAGAGTATAACAATAAATACCGATTTGATATAAACGTATATACACATTTGTGTTTAAGGATCTTAGCTACATCGTATAAAATATCTGGATACCTATGGTATATGAACAAATCTTATTTGGATTGCGTATTTTTATTCTTATTAATTGAACTTAGGAACAGCAGTTTTTTACCCCACCTATTTTTTATATATTATCTTAAACTTTTTTTGGGAAATTTGTTTTATGATGTGCTAGTTTCATAATCTGATTTTGATAGATATATAAACTCTTAACCCGATGGTTAGAAAAAAGCCTAACACCTGAAGCGCGGAATGGCAATCGCCAAAACGCAACCCCATTGATGTCTATGGGGACAAAAAGTTATGTTTAAACCTAACACCCTAACATAAACCCCAAGTCTAAACACCCCTAATCTGCCGCCTCCGACATTTCCGGCCCCTAAATAAAGGTTATTAACCCCTATTCCGCCGCACCCTGATATCACCCCGACTATATTAAATATTAACCCCTAAACCTATCACCCCCTAACTTTATATTAAAATTACAATATCCCTATCTTAAAATAAATAAAAACTTACCTGTGAAATTAAAAAAAACCTAAGTTTAAACTAACAAATAACCTAACATAACTATTATATTAAAATTTAAATAACTACCAATTAAAAAAACTAAATTGCACATTAAAAAAACCTAACACTACTAAAAAAAATTAAATCTAAAATTACAAAAAATAAAAAACATACTAAATTACAAAAAATAAAAAACACTAAATTACAAAAATAAACACTAAAATACAAAAAATAACAAACACTAAATTACAAAAATAACAAACGAAATTATCAAAAATAAAAACAATTACACCTAATCTAATAGCCCTATAAAAATAAAAAAGCATCCCCCCAAAATAAAAATCCCTAGCCTAAAATAAACTACCAATAGCCCTTAAAATGGCCTTTTGTAGGCATTGCCCTAAAGAAATCAGCACTTTTACCTGTAAAAAAAATACAAAGACTCCCCAACAGTAAAACCTACCACCCAACCAACCCCCCAAAATAAAAAAAAACTAACTCTAACAAAAACCTAAGCTACCCATTGCCCTGAAAGGGCATTTGTATGGGCATTGCCCTTAAAAGGGCATTTAGTTTTTAAAAAAAAAAAACAAACACCCCAAAAAAAGTAAAAAAATACCTAATACTAACCCCCGACGATCTACTTACAGTTTCTGAAGTCCGGACATCCAGGCGGCGAGAAGTCTTCATCCAGGTGACGAGGTCTTCATCCATCCAGGTGGCATCTTCTATCTTCATCCGGGCAACATTTTCTATCTTCATCCTGGCGGCGCGGAACAGGTCCATCCTTCAAGACATCTGCCGCGGAGTGTCCCCTTCATATGGTCGCCGCTGCACACTGAATCTTCAATGTAAGGGAGCCTTTTCAAAATGGCGTCCCCTGCATTCCTATTGGCTGATTTGATTTTTGAAATTCAAATCAGCTACTGAAATTCTATTGGCTATTCAAATCAGCCAATATAATTTCAGTAGCTCTCATCTTATTGACTGATTTGAACAGCCATTAGGATTTCAGTAGCTCTCATCCTATTGGCTGATTTTAATTTCAAAAATCAAATCAGCCAATAGGAATGCAAGGGACCCCATTTTGAAAAGACTCCCTTGTATTGAAGATTCAGTGTATGGCAACGACTGTATGAAGAGGACGGTCCATGCCGGATGTCTTGTAGGATGGACCTGCTCCGCACCGCCAGGATAAAGATAGAAGACGCCGCCGGGATGAAGATAGAAGATGCCGTCTGGATGAAGATAGAAGGCACCGCCTGGATGGATGAAGACCTTGCCGCCAGGATGAAGACTTCTTGCTGCCTGGATGTCTGGACTTCATAAACTGTAAGTGAATCGTCGGAGGTTAGTGTTAGGTTTTTGTTTACTTTTTTTGGGTGCATTACAGGCTAGAAATGCTTGCAGTATAGCTATATAGTCACAACTCGTAATGGCTGCATTACGGTTTTTACGCTGAAATTGCCATTTTTTTCAGCGTTAAAACCGTAACGCAAAATTCGTAATCTATACAAAACACACATCGTGGGAATACAAGGAAGATTCCCACTAAAGAATGCAAATTCAGCACTCACTGCCCTGACTACTAGGCAGAAATTAAAGACAACTAAGTTAAAACATAACTTTTAATGTTACTATATAAAAAAGGGGTGAAAAAAATGTTAAAAACCATGAAAGGAGGGGTCCAAATGTGAATATATGATTCTTCCAATAGGCCTCTGAGGTATGATAGGGTTAAGTAAACAGCATTGATTGTTAAGAAGGATGAGGTGATTTTATTATGTAATATAAACTGAATTAACTCAGTATAGCGTAAGTAGCTTTAAGGGCTTTATACATAGAACCCAATGGGTGTGATGTTATGCTAGTGCACGTATATTACAGTATGATGTCAACAGGTAAATCATAAGTAGCAGTAAGAGCCTTATGTTTAGGACCCAATGGGTGTAGTGTTATGCTTGTACATGTGTTACACAGTACGATATCAACAGGTACCCTTAGGTACCTCCTAGAGCCAGAGGTATTAACGTTATATTGTATTAAAGAACCTATAATTGCATCAACGATGTGAGTATCCTCCAATTATAGTCTCTTAAGCATGAGATTGTCTATCAAGTAAGAACATTAATATACCTATAGGTTACTGCCACTATATATTCTGTAAGTCTAGTATCTTATCAGTAGCCAACATGTAAGAATTTAATTAAATAATGGTCATAGAGCCATAAAAGGTAGCGTTGTTGGTCTGCCTATGGTTGCCCGTGAACCACATTTCTCTCCAGTTAGCTAAATACATAAATGAAAGTAACACATAGTAACAAATTTATATTAAAATGTTATTAAGTATGTAGCGTGATTCTACGTCTCGTTTATCACGGAAACAATTCTATATGAGTAACTATAGGTAAATGACTCCTGGCTACAGAAGGATAGATCTGTGCAGTTAAAGTAAGGTTTGCAGCTCGTATGTTAGACTACAGCATGATACGCTTGTGCTGCTCAGCATTGTAGAGTGCTGCTCTTATGTAGTTAATTATGCTAGAGATCTCACGATGCAGACCCTCTTTGTCAGATTGATATGTTAACCGTTCAGATCAAGTACACTTATCAGCTTAAAGTCTGACGCTAAATTACACGGTAACCCAACAACTGCCGGTAAGCACTATAAGAGCACTTCAACTGAGGATCATTATAATATTATGGATCAAATGCTGTTAGTTAGTCTACTCCTTTCTCTTAAAAAAGAGCCCCCATAAACTCTCTATCCTCCCCTATAAACTCGTAATCTAGGTGATAGAAAATAGATCTTATGAACGGATTACAATCTTCTGTAAATTATGCACGTTTATGGAATAAAAATCTTTCAATTATGTGTTTTAAACAAATTTTTAAAGAATAGTAATTTAACACCTGCTCATCAGATTAGGTGTTTTAGAATGTTTTAGTTTTGTATGCAATATGCATATTATCTGTCTGAAACGTGTATAACATTTACATTTCCATCATTATCCATTTCTTTTTGAGATGTGCAATTTAAAACTCATATTCTATTTATGTTTCTTTCAATGTTTTGCCTCTGAAGCATTTTTAAATCATATATTTATGAGATGAATATATTTTTTCATTGTTTGTGTAAATGGTTTCTCTGTACTACATTAAACTGTACAGCTGAAGTCCAGTGCTGTAAGTTGAAAAATGATTATATTCTTTTGTAATGAATGTGTTGGCCTTACATTGGCATTTCTTTATAGCTGAGATATAAATCATTGTACACTGCCCTGTATGCCATCAATTTCTGTTAATTAAATATGAAATGACTGGCCCTCTTAACAACAGTTAAATTAATGGTGCTTTTATGGAATTAGCCAACCAAGACAAAAACCAAAGGATCTGGAAATGTTTTCCTCAGTTTGTTAAGAACAGCACATCTGAGGTATAGACTATACTCCAGTGGCGTCACTAGGGTTGGTGTCACCCGGTGCGGTAAGTCATGGTGTCACCCCCCCCCCAGAAAGCAGACACACACAAAAACACAGGCAAACACACATACAAACACTCAGACACACTTAAACACATACTCAGATGCACACACAAACACTCGGAAACACACTCAGACACACACAAAAAAACACACACAAAAAAACACACACACAAAAACACACACACAAAAACACTGAGACACACAAAAACTCAGACACACACATACAAAATATGTAAACTGCACTTCATTAATTAGGAAGCTCATGCCTAGAGCTGCTCCCTGGTTCAGCAGAACATCAAATGAAAGATAAACAGAGCACTCTAAAATAAATCACTGAAGAAAAGGTTTAAGCACGCAAACTATGAAAATTCTGCTCTCTGACCCTGTTCCAAGTCTGTCAGTGCACAGCCCTGGGCCGCATGTCACTGAGCAGTGAGCACAGATAGGCAGGCAGGTTTAGGCTAGCAGCGCAACTTTGCAAGCCCCACGGCACACCCACAACATTCATAGTGAAATTGGGCAGGGGAGGAGCAAAGTACAAACAAGCAAAAGCAGCCGGGAAAACTATTTGTTGAAATTGCAGCACTGGCTCAAGGGGCAAAAAAATTGTGTGTCTACAACTTCCCCAGTCCCACTAATGTTCACAAATGCCAGCCTCTAATAAAATAACCTATGCATCTCAACATTGTATTTCTTTGAATTTCAATAAAATGTAAAAAAAAAAAAAAAAAAAAAAAAAAAATTTTTTTTTTTTTTTTTTGGTGTCACCCCCTGGAGGGTGTCACCCGGGTGCGGCCCGCCCCCCCCGCCCCCCCCTAGTGACGCCACTGCTATACTCTGCAGTTACTATAAACTGTATAGCTATTAGTAAATATAATCATAGTTCACTATGTATAACATATCTAGCTTGGTCCTCCTTTAGTCTGTTCACCTACTGACCATAAGTAGAAACATAAAGAACACTAAGGGGCCCATTTATCAAGCTCTGTGTTTCTGGCGAGCCTTCAGACTCGCCAGAAACACCAGTTATGAAGCAGCGGTCTAAAGACCGCAGCTCCATAACCTGTTCGCCAGCTCTGAGGAGGCGGACAGAGATCACGTGAAATCAACCCGATCCAATACGATCGGGTTGATTGAGACCCCTGCTGGCGGCCGATTGGCCACAAATCTGCAGGGGGCGTATTGCTCTCCGCATTCAGCGATGTCTGTCGGACATGATCCGCTGATCGGATCATGTCGGACAGACATTTGTTAAAAAAACCCCCTAAAACATTATACTACCCCCCCCCCCCACACACACACACAATTTTTACAATTTCAACTTGTGTGTGTGATTTTTGTTTTTTATTTCTTTTCATGTACTGATTTTTTTTTCCCTATCTGCCTGCAAAGATACTGAAGACTTTTAGTGTTCCTTTATGAAGCCATAGATTATTTGTATATGAGACAATGGTATTGTGAGTCATGTCTGAAGCTGTCAATAAAAACAATTTCAGGGATGAAAATATAGCCCAATTTCCCCTAGAAATTGCTGACTATGTTCACATTGAGTTAAACCAGAAATCCTGAGACCACATGCATTATTATTGTTGTTGATTTTGCATTCATTAGTTGTAGTGAATTCCATTATTTTGCTAAGTGGAAACACTATACTATTATTCCTATGTGCATCTGACGTTTTTCCTTTTATGGGGTACTTTGATTATTGTGCACTAAACTGCATTCTTTCTTCTGAAAGTATTATGAAAAGGTTTTGCGCAGGTAGACATACAATGTTAATGTATAGTTTATTAACTAAAAGTATCAGGTCATATCCATCTTTAGTTGCTTCAGGTTTTATTTTATGCTTGCTTGCTATTTCAGATCTGGATCTCCTGTTTAATCATATGGTGTTTCTGACTTTAAAGGTGTCAGATGTAAAAATGGTTTTGGAGTTTGGTTTGTGACACAAATAATAAAAAAAGAAACTAAAATAAAAGTTTGTTATCTATGTCAATGACAGTTTGATAACGTTAAATTATGATTGCGTTTACAAAGTATGGTATGGAATGTGATTTTTCTTGGAAGAGTTTGGGCTATATAATAACCTAGAAAAATCTATCGGGTAGATTACGAGTTTTGCGTTAACAGGGGTGCGGTGCTAACGAGCAGTTTATGCTCACCACTCACTTACAGACAGCGCTGTTATTACGGGTTTTTACAAACCGCAAAAAAGTGAGCGCAGAGCAAAATTTAGCTCCACATCTCACCTCAATACCAGCGCTGCTTACGTTAGCAGTGAGCTGGTTAAATGTGTTCGTGCACGATTTCCCAATAGGAATCAATGGGGGAGAGCCGACTGAAAAAAAAACACCTGCAAAAAAGCAGAGTAAAGCTCCTAACGCAGGCCCATTGATTCCTATGGGAAAAATACATTTATGTCTACACCTAACACCCTAACATGAACCCCGAGTCTAAACACCCCTAATCTTACACTTATTAACCCCTAATCTGCCGCCCCCGACATCGCCGACACCTACATTATATTATTAACCCTTAATCTGCCGCTCCGGACACCGCCACCACTATAATAAATATATTAACCCCTAAACCGCCGCTCTCCCGCATCGCAAACACTAGCTAAATATTATTAACCCCTAATCTTCCGTCCCTAACATCGCCGACACCTACCTACATTTATTAACCCCTAATCTGCTGCACCAACGTCGCCGCAACTATAATAAACATATTAACCCCTAAATCTAAGTCTAACCCTAACCCTAACACCCCCTAACTTAAAGATAATTAAAATAAATCTAAATAAATATAACCATCATTAACTAAATAATTCCTATTTAAAACTAAATACTTACCTATAAAATAAACCCGTACGGCTAGATTTGGCGGTAGATGGGCTGCTAACGCTACGCGTGGTTTATGTCTAACGCACGGCATTGTTTGACTCCGGTATTTAGAGTCCAAACAAAACCTTCTAACGATACTCCTAACGCGTGTATTTCACACGCGGAATCCTGCCCGCGTTAGACAGTCTCCCATAGAGATCAATGGAAAAGCAAAATAAACGCTTTTTTCACCTAACACTCGATCTCGCGAGAAATACGCACAGCACGGTCATATGACGCATACCACATCATGCACAACAATAACACGCCGCAAATGTCACAACAACAATCACTCAACAAAGCACAGAAGCATTACACATTCACAAGCGAGGGAAATTTTAATAAAATTAAATACAGGGAATACGCATATCATTTAAGATGCGGAAATACGCAAAATAACAACAAGGAAAATACAAATAATACATACACTAAAATAATCGCATTCAATATCACTATATATTAGGACAAACATACATAGACAACATTTCACTAATACCACACCATCGCATTCTACACATTCCACAAATACTAACTCCAAATGAGCATGCGCAAATTCACACACCTAATACACATTGCACAAATATTAATTGCTAATAAAGCACACCTGAACACAATTTACAACGCAAATCGGTACATCATTAAACATTTATACAGGGTATATAAGCAACACACAAGCATGGCTTCTTTGACTGTGTTGCTGGTGGGTCTTTGGAGATTGGAGGTTTAAGATTAGAGAGTTTGTGCATTATTGTGAGTTAGTGTTAGTGTGAGAGAATCAGTTGTTAGTGGGAGTGGGAGTTAGTGGTAGTGGGAGTCAGTTAGTGGGAGTGTGAATGAGTTAGTGGTAGTGGGAGTTGTTAGTGAGTGGTAGTGTGATAGAGTCAGTTAGTGGGAGCGTGAGTTAGTGGTAGTGGGAGTTATTGAGAGTTAGTGGGAGTTATTGAGAGTTAGTGGTAGTGTGAGTTAGTGAGAATTAGTAGTAGTGTGAGTTAGTGAGAGTTAGTGCTAGTGTGAGTTAGTGAACGACAGTTGGTTTGGGTGAGTGTGCGAGTGCTTTTTCTGTACACTTAACACATTTACACGCAAACACATTCAATACATACATACACTTATCAATAACACTACATACACTCCATACCCCATACCCCCTCATACTACACTCCATACCCCATTCCCTGTAGTCCCATTCCCTTTCATCCCATTTACTCTTCTTCTTCTTTTTGTTTATTTTAATACTCCTTACCCTCTTTGTTTTTGTAGATCCCTCTCACACTTTCAGCACTTATTTTGTCTTTTTAGTTCTTTATTTTGACCCCCTTTCATTTCATCACACTCACTATTTGTTTGATTATTTGGGGTTTAGTTTAGGGAACAGATGGAGGGCAGCCAGGGGAGAGGTAGAGGGGGGAGGAGAGGGAGGGGGAGAGGAAAAGGGCAGGAAGGGGGGCAGGAAGGGGGGCAGGAAGCAGGGGTGGAAGCAGTGGGTGGACCCAGCCACTTGGTTCAAGATGAACAAGTGGCTGGGCCCAGTGGTGGACAGAGTAGGGCTTCACAGTCCGGGAAACAGAGGGCATCGTCACAGGGGAAGGCCAAAGCGACTAGGGAGGCAAGGTTTTCGATGGAGGAGAAGGAGGCCCTCGTCGAGGCCTATATGGCCAGGTATAGGAGGCTGCAGCATCAAAAGACCACCCCGACTGAGAAGAGAAAGCTCTGGCATGAGATAAGGAATGCAGTCAATGCAGTGGGTGGCCGGAATAGAGATATGGACTCTATAAAACATCAATACCGGGACTGCAAGATGGATCTCAAGAAAAAGTTAAGCCTGGAGGCACGACATTTCGCAGGAACCGGTGGCGGCCCTGCACTGGAAATCGAGTACTGCCGATGGGAGGAAATGTTGCGGCCCAGCATCTCCGAGGTGGATGTAGTTGGTATCGGAGGAATTGATACCGGGAACCTGCCATTCTCATCTGACGGTAAGCTCATTTAAGAATAAATTCACATACGAATGTATTTCAAGGGACACTATACGCAAACCTTTACTTTCATGATTAAGGTAGAGAATACAATTTGACAAAACATTCAAATTTACTTATTACCTAATTTGATTCATTCTTTAGATATACTTTAATGAAGAAATAGCCATGCACACGGTGAACCAATCACAGGAGGCAGCTATATTCAGCTCACAATCAGCATCTTCTAAGCATATTTAGATATGCTTTTCAGCATAGAATATCCAGAGAATGAAGCTAATTAGATAAGAAAAGTACATTAGAAAGTTGATTATAATTGTATGCTTCGAAATCATGAAAGATAAAACATTGGGTTTCATGTCCCTTTAAGGATCAGATTAATGCTATTACGTTGTTTACATGCATTCACAATTACTTTGCGGTTACATCAGTATATAGGCTATAGGTTAGGTGTGCATTTAAACAGACTGAAAACAAATGCTAAAACATTCAGATTGACCACAGATATCACAATCACGGTTTAGAAAATGCGCAAATCGTATTGATTGTTAGATTTAAAAGTGGATTAATGAGGCTGCATTTGTAATTGTATCGTAAGCTAAGTCATTTAAAGCTTTATTAGGAAATATGCTAATATATACATTTATTTCTTTTTCAAATATACAGAGTCTGGGGAGGAGGCAGCACAGCAAATACAGGCTCCTCCTGTTCCCCGGGATGAGAGTGGTGGGGATGAATCTCCACCTCGGAGGGAAGATGCCCCCCGTGACGAAGAGGCCACGGAAGCAGAGGAAGAGGCCCCGGAACCAGAGGAAGAGGCTGCGGAACCAGAGGCCCCTCAAGGACCCGCACCCCGCCGGGCACGGGCACCCCGCCGTGCACGGGCACCCCGCCAAGCACAACAAGAGGAATTAGCGGAGGTGCGGGTTCTACTAGACTACATAGACCAGATGCGTAATAAACATACTTACTAGAATAGAACAAGGGCAAAACAGAACCTTTAATCTACACCAAGAGATGTTAAATATTTTCCGGGAGGTGCATGCTGGTCTGCCTCCTGGTCCGCCTCCTGCTGCTGGGCCATCTTCTCCTGCTGGGCCATCTTCTCCTGCTGGGCCATCTTCTCCTGCCGGGCCATCTTCTCCTGCCGGGCCATCTTCTCCTGCCGGGCCATCTTCTCCTGTCGGGCCATCTTCTCCTGTCGGGCCATCTTCTCCTGTCGGGCCATCTTCTCCTGTCGGGCCATCTTCTCCTGCCGGGCCATCTCCTCCTGCCGAGCCATCTCCTCCTCCTCACCTTGGTCGTCCCAGTACTCTTCCTTCCACTCTTCCCACAACATATCCAATGAGAACTCGTTAGAGTCGGCAGTTGACCCTCCCAGAGCCTCAGCCCCGTGGGAAGAGGGGAAGGAAGAGGAAGTAAGTATTTGTTTTCATGTTTAATGTTATTTTTTTTTTAATGTGTAACGGATAGGTATGTAATGATGTGGTTTTCAGACACTTGTGGACCACACTCTGTATATAATCTACTTCTATGGGACCGGGTCCATGGAGGCAGATTGTTTGCAGAGTGTGGGTTATAAGTGTGTGAAAACCACATCACATACCTATCCTTGTACATGATATTGATTGGTTTCTGTGATGTGATGTCCAAACTGTTTCCCGAATCGCAAATAAAATTACCATTACAATTATCCATGATGGCATATTACTGTTTGAATGCCAATAACACAGCTTAAAGGGACAGTCAGAAAATTATTGATTACAAAGAAAACACTGTATTACGCATTATCAAGTTGGAAACAACAAAACATGGAGAAATACGTGTGACTTATGTGCTTACCCTTGTATCTATGACTATGAAAAATGACCACTTATTTGTTGTTCTGACATAACAACATTTTAGACATCAATGATCAATACATGGTAAATAATATGCTGTATGAGCACAAGGTTTTAGATATACAAATGCTATCCAAATGCCCTCTAGTGGTCAAATTGCATAATGATTACATGCACTCTTCAAGCTCTAAGAAATGAGCACACAAACCTCATAGGTTTAGATAGCAAATTAAAATAAACACAGACAAATGATTAATTGGTGAGAAACCTTTGATATCATTGATATTACAAAATTGACTTTTATAATAATGCAAAACATTATTTGTTTTCTAAACTGTCCCTTTAACAAAATTACATATGCTAACATATATTTGAAGATTACTGGTATATCTACATGTACTTGTTCAAACAATAAATATTGAAATCCGATTTATATTGACGTGTTAAATAAAGTCTATTTTCTTAAAGAGACATTATTGTGTTAATTTACTTTTATAAAGACATTTGTTTTAACAATGAATATGGTTTAAAGTCCTTTTAGGAGTGGGGGGTGAAAATATGCTAACAATAATATATTTGGAGATTAACCAATGTGGAACTCATACATGATACAAAAATAAACATTTGCATTAAAGGGACAGTATACTATCTTTTTAACAGAACTGTATGTAATAGACAATACTAGAAACAACAAGATTAACATATACTGATATCAATCTTACAAAGCTTTAAACACTTTCAAAGAAAATCGGGTTAGCTCTATTGAAAATATAGATGAACCCCCATTACAACCGTAAAACAAGACAATACCCCATCATTAACATATGAAAAGACCCTTTACACAAACAGGAGAAAGCTGGAGATGGTACTCACATGAAACTCAGAGGTTTGGCGAGGAGTCTGAAAATTACTTACATTTTCTTTGAACAGAAGCAAAATGAAACATGTATTTGTTAAACAATGGACTATCTAACTAGAGACAAAATAAAAAGTTTTGATTTATAATGTGAGTGTCTAATGAACCTTTAATAAAATATACGACAAAATTACATTTAGAAGAAGTCGGCATCATATATTTAGCATATGATAAAGATAAATGCATATTGATTACTTTATTCTAACACAATAGCGCATATTTATTAATTAGATATCTTTAACATTAAACACAACAGTCATTTTTCATAAAAAGGAACATATTGTTGACAAACATATTAAACAACATGGACTATAGAGATTTGCACTTGCCTCGAAATATCTTATGCATGAAAACATTTTGCTTTCGTTCGTTTATTCAACCGGGCATCCAGCAAAAGAGAATGTGGTGGTCTTTATCAGCTATGGGTCAACAATGTAACATGATGCAAACAATCCATATTCGCAATGTTTTTAAACTTGGCTTCATTCACAAACGTGTTTAACATGCACAAACAAATATTGCGGGACTACGTAATACAATCAGACGTTTTTTTACCTTTGCATGTGACGTCTTAATTAACATGGCGCTTCCTTGATCACGTAAGAACGCAATCCAATAAAAGGCACATTCCTGATCACGTAAGAACGCAAACAAAAAAGGCGCATCCTTGATCACGTAAAAACGCCATCCAATAAAAGGTGCATCCTTGATCGCGTAAAAACGTCAGTCAATACAAGGAATCATTGGACAGCCTGGCAGGTGACGTCTTAAGCAACATGGCGCATCCGCGATCGCAGAAAAACCGCAGCCAATACAAGGACTCAGTTGACAGCTTGGCATATCACTAAGAAACGTATTTATATTTTTGAAACTAGTATGTGTCTAGATTGCTATCTAGGAATGTCACGAAATCATGATTCATCTTTTCGGACTTGACTGTCCCTTTAACTATAGCTATGGTGTATATCTTTAACATTTAAAAGATACACATGAGAAATACATATGCCATTGATGTTTTAAGATATGTTTAGATTGTTTGGGAATAACAATAATGACACATGTATTGATCAAACGTGTCATTTATTAAAGTTGAAATATGGTCAGACTACCTATAGCCATATATGGGAGGAGAAGTATTTTTTAACAATATTTTGAAAAACATATTCCTCATCTAAAATATGTGCATTACACACAGAGATTGATTTGGTTACACTTTTACAATAAGATAGAATAGAAAATGAAATACATGTGCTGTCAACATTACAATAAGATTGTTTATTATTAAGATTATATGTCCTTGTTCATGTAAAAAAGGACAAAAAAAACGCTTTAGAAATGGAAATGCATTCATTAACAATTGTGCTCACCATCACTTAAAGGGACATCATTTTTATTTATAAAAAGAGGATACACAGAGACAATACTATTTCAAGAAAATGAACACTTTACAGGGATTATATCATTGTATCAATCCTCAGATAATTTGTTAAAGGTGCATCAATTCATGCAGAGTTTATAAATACACACATGGATGTGAAATTTGAAATATACATATATAACAATCTTTATATACATATATAAAACAATTACTATGCTAATCATAATCATGCAATGATAAAGATTTTATAAAAAAATATAAAGACAAAAATAAAAATTACATTGGAGATGTTAATCTTAAAGTCATTTCCAATTGTATTACATATATGATTCAGGAAACAACATTATTTTGGGTATGTCCCTTTAAGGATCAACCAGATAAAATAGAGATTTCAATCAATGACATGAATAAGGAGGACAAAGAATCGTGCAATGACATGTCTTTTATTAGTATGTCAGAAAACAACAACGTTTATAAATAATATGGTAAAGATCAGGAAAATTGGAGCCATATGACAAGGTAACAGAGTGCATCACAGTCCATGAAGAGAGTTGCCAAGGGCCACCATAGCCCCATTGTAGATATATGACAAGGTAACAGAGTGCATCACAGTCCATGAAGGGAGTTGCCAAGGGCCACCATAGCCCCATTGTAGATATATGACAAGGTAACAGAATGCATCACAGTACATGAAGAGAGTTGCCAAGGGCCACCATAGCCCCATTGTAGATATATGACAAGGTAACAGAGTGCATCACAGTCCATGAAGAGAGTTGCCAAGGGACACCATAGCCCCATTGTAGATATATGACAAGGTAACAGAGTGCATCACAGTCCATGAAGAGAGTTGCCAAGGGCCACCATAGCCCCATTGTAGATATATGACAAGGTAACAGAGTGCATCATAGTCCATGAAGAGAGTTGCCAAGGGACACCATTGCCCCATTGGAGCCATATGACAAGGTAACAGAGTGCATCACAGTCCATGAAGAGAGTTTCCAAGGGACACCATAGCCCCATTGTAGATATATGACAAGGTAACAGAGTGCATCACAGTCCATGAAGAGAGTTGCCAAGGGCCACCATAGCCCCATTGTAGATATATGACAAGGTAACAGAGTGCATCACAGTCCATGAAGAGAGTTGCCAAGGGACACCATAGCCCCATTGTAGATATATGACAAGGTAACAGAGTGCATCACAGTCCATGAAGAGAGTTGCCAAGGGCCACCATAGCCCCATTGTAGATATATGACAAGGTAACAGAGTGCATCACAGTCCATGAAGAGAGTTGCCAAGGGCCACCATAGCCCCATTGTAGATATATGACAAGGTAACAGAGTGCATCACAGTCCATGAAGAGAGTTGCCAAGGGCCACCATAGCCCCATTGTAGATATATGACAAGGTAACAGAATGCATCACAGTCCATGAAGAGAGTTGCCAAGGGCCACCATAGCCCCATTGTAGATATATGACAAGGTAACAGAGTGCATCACAGTCCATGAAGAGAGTTGCCAAGGGACACCATAGCCCCATTGGAGCCATATGACAAGGTAACAGAGTGCATCACAGTCCATGAAGAGAGTTTCCAAGGGACACCATAGCCCCATTGTAGATATATGACAAGGTAACAGAGTGCATCACAGTCCATGAAGAGAGTTGCCAAGGGCCACCATAGCCCCATTGTAGATATATGACAAGGTAACAGAGTGCATCACAGTCCATGAAGAGAGTTGCCAAGGGAAACCATAGCCCCATTGTAGATATATGACAAGGTAACAGAGTGCATCACAGTCCATGAAGAGAGTTGCCAAGGGCCACCATAGCCCCATTGTAGATATATGACAAGGTAACAGAGTGCATCACAGTCCATGAAGAGAGTTGCCAAGGGCCACCATAGCCCCATTGTAGATTTATGACAAGGTAACAGAGTGCATCACAGTCCATGAAGAGAGTTGCCAAGGGCCACCATAGCCCCATTGTAGATATATGACAAGGTAACAGAGTGCATCACAGTCCATGAAGAGAGTTGCCAAGGGCCACCATAGCCCCATTGGAGCCATATGACAAGGTAAAAGAGTGCAACAGGCACAACAATAAACTTAAAAAAAGGCCAAATGGCAACAATAACAAAAACATCAACATGTGGACGGAGGATTCTTATCTGCGACCTTGGAGCATCTCCAGATCCTCCACTTACTGGTCATCCTCTTCATCGTCCTGTGCATGTCCAGCTCCAGATTCAGGCCTTGAATTTAATAGCATGATTTGACGCAGAGTCAAATCCTGAACCCGGAGCTGGGCCTGCATGGTGTCGTTCATCCCTCTCAGGACAGCTGTGTTCCTCAACACGGCCTGCTCTACTCGTGCTATACCTTCTAGCATGAGCCATGCTGAGTCACAGCCTAAAATAAAGAATAAATCAAATATTAAGGATAATTACACAACAGAAGAAAAAATAAGCAAAGATACATTCTCATCATAAAGACAAATCATTCTTTACATCAATTTGTTAAAATTGATTCTTTACACATTAAATATGTTATTCAGACAGACCGAAATCATTAAAGGGACAGTTTACTCAAACATGTTGTCCCCTTTAATTGGTTTTCGATGATCCACTTATACAGCTTGAGTGTATAAAATCTTGTTAAAGGATTTACATTGTACTTACATTAGCAATTTAAATATTTAAATTATACTGTGGTAGGCACACCTATCCTTAAACATTTTGGCGTTGAGGACAAGCTGTGTAAACATATCAACCTGAAGAAATTACATTCCCACTGGGTTAGACAAGAGATAATGTATCAACATTTGTACATAAATTGTTGGATCCAAGTAGTGGTGATTGGTATATGTAGTGATATCAAATTAAAGGGACACTGAGCCTAAATATTTAATTGATTGATTCAGATAGAGCATGACATTACAAATATTAAAAAATTACACATATTCTTTAAATGTTTGAATTCTCTAGCTAGATTTTGAATGCAAGAATGTAGGTTTATAGGGCAGGCCATATTTGTTTATCAACTTTGGTTGTCCCTGCTGGTTGATGGATACATTCATCCAACAATAAAGAAATGATGTCCACAATTATTTTCTATTTAAAATTAATTCTAGGCATTTCTTTGTTTCAATAAAGATAGCAAGAGAATGAAGAATAATTGATAAGAGTAGTAAATTATAAATTTGATTAACATTGCATGCTCTATTTGAATCACAATATAAACAATTTGCCTTCAGTGTACCTTTAAGTATCTTATAATGTGGATTTTGAATGATACTTACAGCTGTGCCTGGGAAGGACAATCCGACACCCAGGACAATGAAGGTTGAGACAGGGGGGAGGGATGGGATTGGATTGGGGAGGGATGGGATTGGGTTGGGGAGGGATGAGCTGCTGCTCCGGGGTAGGCCGTACAGCTGGGGAGTGGTGAGTTGGGGTCTGGGCAGCTGTACGGCCCATAATACGGGGAGAGCGGCGAAGGGGGACGAAGGGCCGTTTTTTGGGAGGGACAGGAAAGGACAAATGGGAAGGGCCGGCAGGGGTCTGGGCCTGGGCAGGGGTCTGGGCCTGGGCAGGAGTCTGGGCCTGGGCAGGGATCTGGGCAGGGGTCTGGGCCTGGGCAGGGGTCTGGGCCTGGGCAGGGGTCTGTGACTGGCCAGGGGACTGGGCAGGGGCGGAAAACAGATGACCAGAGGTGGAGGATCCATCTGAAATAAATAATACAAATATATTAACATCTCATACATCATGAAATCAAATCAACGCATTTAAAATTGATTATGTTTTCAATATACTTAGAAGTGTGTTTGAATTTCTAAACAATTATGAAATGAGGATATGGTATGCATATAGGCACTCAGATGAATATCAATGACTGTCTGTACAATTATAACATTATTATTGTGGTTTGGCCTGGAATATGCATGTGACATAATGATGGAATGAATTATAAATAAAATTAAAAAAAACAAACATACAAGCATATTTTCATGCTGCCTGATATAGAAAGGGGGCAGTAGTGTATTTGAACAGACAAATAATATTCCTTTTTAAAGTGCAAAAGCTGTAGACTTTGAATGTCTTCAATAAAATGATTTCCAATAAAGCAACATGTTGTAAACATGATAGATATATTTCACATACCATCAGACTTCAAGGCAGCCTCTTCCTCCTCCGTTACACATGTTAAATCAATCTCTGTAAAACATAACATGTTGTGTACACGTTAAGATCATATATTATAACATATGTTACTGTTGCTCAAAGACACACATCAATGTTGCATTAAAGATATACACACCCAAAGTTATGATTTACATCATTTTGATGGAGCATACAAATGACATTAGGTTTGTTATTCTCAATGATTCAGATTTTCAATTTATTGTTTGTATTAATTTTAAAATCATAAAAGCATAGTACATAGAACATTTAAGATTTCTCATGTGTGTATCACTTGATGATTGTTGTCAAAAATGAACATGGAAACAAACATATGCTATACATCTTCTGAATAACAAAGGTGTAGACTAAGAAAGTTTTAATTATTAATCTTTCAATATTCCAAGAAAATTAATATATAATCAGAGGAGTAAATTATATGTTTGTTTCAAATGTTATGCTTCATGAGAATCATGCTCATAATATTGATTACCAATACACCTTCAATGACATATAAATGAGTCAATGGACTTACTAGAAGACCGCAAATGCGGCTCTGTGTCAGTGCTGGATTCCTCAGGGCTCCCCACACCAACTCTCTCTATTAATGATATAGATATATATTAGTGAACACATTTGGGATAGCACTAAATCACATCTGTAGCGATTTTTAAGAATAATCAACTTGAAAATGTGAAGAATAGACCAGTCATTATCCAAAAAAATGCTTGATTGAATCAAGGGGATTCTGTTAAAAATGATGTATTGAACATATGTTTAATTTCTGACTATATTAGACATCAAACTCATCTCATACGATGCTATTGCATATCTAAATATACCCATTGATCAATGTTCTTAAAAGAATACACACAAACCACATTTTGAATAACAGCTGTTGACAAATATAAACAAAGACATGTGGCACATCGAGCCATTTGTGCAATGTACAGTAATCTTGTTTAGGACAAAACACATATTTATCACAATACAAAACCAAATTGATTAGTACAAATATGTAATCATGGTGCTGTTAGAGTATGCTGATATCTATAAAGTAACTCCAACAGTGAATATGTGAATTATATATCAATATTGTCTAATCCAAAGAATGTAAAGATGAATGAATCTATTGTTTATTAAAGGGACACTGACATGATTTATTTCAATCATTGATTTCACTGTTCAAACTGTTCCAAATGATTTTACATTGACTCCTATTATAATTAGAATGTTGCTACATTTTAATCTTAAATGCAGATAAGCAATATTGGATTCAATAAATATTGTTTGTTGAAGGTATCCACCAATCATCAATCAAAACCCAGGTTGGTCAACCAAAATTGAGCTGCAGATAAACGTACATTCTTGATTTTAAAATACATTTAGCAATAGAATATTTCACATATGATTATAGTATTATATTTAAATGTTGATTAATATTGCATGCTCTATCTGAATGACAACATTAATAATTTTAGCTCAGTGTCCCTTTAATATAAAAATATATTGATTTGACAATGTTGGTGTTAATGAATTCTCTACTCCATATGTTGATGTAATGAATGGGATTGAGCATGCAATTCCAATCTCATATGTTATTTAAGGATATCCTAAGAATTATTTAATTTTCATCTATTAAAGGGACATGAAGCTCTAAATGTGTAATTGTATACTTTTTGAAACTATGTACTACTGTTATCTGAACACATGATTTTAACTTTTGTAAAAATGCCAATTTATGCATAAAAAAAACAGCCGGATAATACCAGTAATGCATTGTTTAACCTAAACCAAAATCCTTTTTTTTTTAAAAGAACTAAAACAATAGACTGAACCAATGTAGCTCATAAAATGTTTAAACAAAACAATAAAATCACGTTTAAAAATCATTCTATGTAAAATTTAGTTGGCATGTCCCTTAAATGACGTGATCAATTTCAAAAATGGAATCTATATTTTTAAAATCTAAACATATGCAAAAGTGTGTGTATTTTTAAAAAATGTATACAAATAAGATTAAGCAATACACAAGGGAAGAATATAAATTGGACATTCAAAGAATCTTACATTAAAATTAAGACATCCAGAATAAATGGGATATCTTAAATTCCAAACAAAATCAGAGTAGTCTTACAATGTAATCCTATTTTTTTGTTTTATTTATTCTTATTTGCAAAAAGATTTAAAATCCATTTTGCAGATACATATAAATATTGAACAATGTGGATTTAGTATGTAATGTTCTGTCCATGTTTCTAAGACAAATGTCAATTAAAATGAGACATACCATACTGTGACAAGCCCTGCCTTGAGGATCCAGCACCAACATCCAGATCTGTAATATATTAAATGAGGATTGGATATCATTAATACAAATCATGCCATGTTTAAAATCTTTACATTATTAGCAAATCAATTAAAAACTATTAATCCGTTGGTAGTCCCATGAGTTAATTGTTTCCTCAATTAAATTCATGATAAATATATCCTGTACTCTTATTTTCAATCAGTTGTGTTGTTTACTGTAGCTTAAATTATTTTTTTGTGTTATTTCATTCTCATCAATTGATGGGCATATGTTTTAATTTTTTTGGATTCTGCTTTTTTATTTTTTTATTATGTCTAATATTGAAAATAAGAATACTGTATTCTTCACATATATAATAATTCACATTTCATTTTGACCAACATGTGTAAAGCAATGCCACTTACAGCAAACCCATGTTAACGTGTATGCGCAATTCCATTTTCGCGATCATTGCGCAATGATTCCAAGCGGAATTACGCATCCGTCATTTGACCAACATGTGTAAAGCAATGCCACTTACAGCAAACCCATGTTAACGTGCATGCGCAATTCCATTTTTGCGATCATTGCGCAATGATTCCAAGCCGGAATTACGCATCCGTCATTTGACCAACATGTGTAAAGCAATGCCACTTACAGCAAACCCATGTTAACGTGTATGCGCAATTCCATTTTCGCGATCATTGCGCAATGATTCCAAGCGGAATTACGCATCCGTCATTTGACCAACATGTGTAAAGCAATGCCACTTACAGCAAACCCATGTTAACGTGTATGCGCAATTCCATTTTCGCGATCATTGCACAATGATTCCAAGCGGAATTACGCATCCGTCATTTGACCAACATGTGTAAAGCAATGCCACTTACAGCAAACCCATGTTAACGTGTATGCGCAATTCCATTTTCGCGATCATTGCGCAATGATTCCAAGCAGAATTACGCATCCGTCATTTGACCAACATGTGTAAAGCAATGCCACTTACAGCAAACCCATGTTAACGTGTATGCGAAATTCCATTTTCGCTCTGTGACGCATATTCTGTAGAGCGCAAGAAACATCATTCCTATTTCATGTGTCACTAATCTAAAATCAGATATCTAAACATCATATGTAGTGTATGTTGTGAGATCTGTATAGGTTTAGTATCTGACTATATACACATTTTTAAAAAAAATTAAAATATTAAGATATTATATGAAGTTGGATAGTTACCTGGTTCAGATTCTCCATCATCTCCTCCCAGGCCACCGGACGGAGAAGCAGCTGCAGTGGCCCCCGTGTCAGGACTTTCAGATAACGCAGCTGGGAGGGAAGAAGAGGAGGCCGAGGATGGCGAGGATCTAAATCTTTTGGGGACCTGGAGATTGAGGAGCTCGCATAAAGTCACCTCATAAGGGAGTAGGTATAGTTTCCGCGGGGCCTTTCTTTGGCCCCCTCTTTTACGGGCTTGTACCCAGTCCCTTATGAGGTTGACTTTTTTTGTTAAGCGCAACCTCATATCTCCGAATCTCCTCATGATTTGATCCTGGTTCCTCTGGACGTCACACACCAATCTAACCGCATTGGTGATAGACTCCCAGAGGGCCTTCTTAACAGGCGCATCTGTCAACCTCCTCTTGTTCCCAAACAGCTGGGGATAAAAGTCCTTGACGACGTGGACCAGTGCAGCGCTCTCCTGCTTGGTGAACCTGGGAGCTGACATGCCTGCTGGGTTTTCAGATATGATAGAGATATATATATAAATTATTTATACAGTACGCCTGCAGGCATTAGAGAACTGACAAAGATGGCAACGTGTAATGGACTTTTATATGGTGAAGTAAACATGAGATGCACCATGGGACAAGTTATCTGTACATCCAATTGGATAAAAGTTTGAAATATTGTTAGAATGTCTGTGAGACCATCCTGACTCAAGTTTTGTTTGTGTGATGAACTCTGATTGGCCGTTCCTTAATGTTTCATATCTTAGTAACTTCCTTACACATACCTCCTGGTGGTGCTATAACTTCATTTTTCATGTAGACTTATTTGTAACTCATGGGCCTGTCATGCGGATATGTGTGACGCAGATTTAATATCCGTGATCCGTTAAATATTAATGATAAAATTATATTTAAAAATCTAATATTGTCACATTATTAAATGTTGTATACATTTTTCGGTTTAATAACGGTCTGTTTCTTTAATACAAATACACATTTAATATTGTATGTCTTTATTGTTCATAAAATCCATTTCTTTACTTATTGTGAAGTATTGACATTGCTTGATTAAATGTATTTATAATGCACATTGATTGTGTGCTATTGCGTGACATTATACTCTAATGTTTAAAGATGCTAATCTGGTGTTTCAAGATGCGTTTCCCACGCAATATTTCTTAATGTTCAAATTCAGGTTATAATGTCAGTAACTTGGATAATCTGTTTATAAATGTTAAACTACAGGTTTGTTTGTTATTAGTAAATAAACCTCGAGCTTGTATTTGTCTGAACTGCTCATATATGTTATTGTGCAATGGCGTCTTTATTTTTAAATAGACATTACAAACAAACAATTGTATCAAATGATCTGTAGAGATAGAAAATTGTTTAGACTTTAAAATGTAAATCAATTTATCTTTGTATTTAGATATCCTCAACAGAAGAAATTTAAATGCACATGGTTGAGCCAATCACATAAGGCATCTCTGTGCATCCACCAATCTTCATCTACTGAGCCTATCTCGATATGCTTTTCAAGCAAAGTATGTCAAGATAAGAAGAGAAGTAAATACACTCTTTAAATCTCTTAAAGGGACACTGTCCAAACAAATTTAGCGTTCGTGATTCAGATTGAGCATGAAATGTTAAGCAACTTTATAATTTTATCCGATTCTCAAATGTTAAGAATTATCTTGTTATCTTTCTTAGCAAATCAATAATGATATTTTAGATTACGGACAATTGTTGCAAAAAACCTGGGTTGTCCTTGATGATTGTTGGATAAATTAATCCAACCAAAAAAACAAAGTTCTGTCCAGAGTACTGAAGCAAGTAAATAATCAATTTAATGCCTTATTTTTAAAGTAATGATAGCAACATCACGAGGAACATTGATAATATGAGACAATTTATAAACTTGCTTAAAATAGAATACTCATTCTGAATGTATAAATCATTACTTTTTTAACTGTCTCCCTTTAAGTATATTTTGAGTTCATGTCCCTTTAAAGAGACATTTCACAATAATGCTTGAAAAATCAGAAACCTAGGCACCTTCCTTTTGCTAAATTAGTATAACATATGAGTAAAGCATATTTAGATTAACTTCTGGATTGTTTTACACACTGACTGAAAAATATATTGTAAAGGATGTATTTCAGAGTCTTCAGCTTAGAGGGACATTAAGCTATATGTTATGTATGCATTTTGGATAAGATTATAATATTTGAACAACTTAATATGTTTTGGTATTCAATCATTAGATTGTAATTATATATATTCTTGGATTAAATACATATCTACATAGGCTATTTTGATGCTGATTGTTGGTTGCACATAGATGCCTTATGTAATTGACTAAGATATGTGCATTGATGTATCTTTTTCGAAGTATATTTAAAGACTGAATGTAATTCTATAGTACTTTCTAAATATGTTTAAATTCTTTTATGATTTTTAAAAAATAAATACACAATATACTTTGTGAATGTCCCTTTAAGGACAAAAATATTCGGAATGTTGATTTAACATTGTCAAAAGAAACTAAAGGGGAATGAAAATTATATATAGATATGTGATATCTAACCCAAGAGGTAAGATTTTAAAAACTACATAATATTAATAACTATAGTTAAATGACTCCACTAGAAAATTAAATCTATTAACCTGGCATCCAATAACTAGCTTTGGAAAAATATGAAGTTAAATGACCTACCATTTATAAATGTAAAAATTAAAAAAGTTTAGAAAATAATGTTTTGAGATACCTAAGGAAGATACAAGATCTTATAAAATTAATTTTACATTCAACAACACTGTCACTTTAATGTAATTGAACCACTTCCCCTTCTTAAAAGTGAAACAAAATAATTTATGTGAAATTTTGACTACATATCCGAATTTTTTTTAACATCTAAGAATTTCAAAAGAAAAGCATCGATGGATCTCACTCCCCAATTAATTTAAAAAAGATAGTTTAATTTAATATTCTCTGAATCAGTGGATTTTCTAAAATTAATGCATTATTTGATCTTATGCATGTGCTTGTCAAATAGCCAACTACCAGTCATGGGAGTCAAATAGTTTTTTATTGACAGATTATATGGATATTTATTATAATCTGTTCAAAAGAGTGTATTTAATAATAAAATGTTTATTATTACCATTTAAAAAATTAAAAGTTTCTGAAACTAAAACAAAAAATATATTCCTGGAAGTCATCAGATGACAATCTGAAATTAAAAAAGAAAATTTTAACAAAGTTAATACACACGTTGTCAAATATTCATAAAATACATTTACAATCATCTTGTGTCTATGCTCTAACTTTGTTCAACATTTTATCAAGATATTTATTAATTAAATTTAAAAATAAAGAAAATAAACATACACCATTATATTGTGTAATAAAAATTACATTTAAATATCTGAAATTCTAATTATACATAATAATGTATATCACATTTCAATAATATATATGTATGCTGAACATAAATGTAATATTTCATGTCCATTCAAATACCTCGATATCAACTATAATATGTATTCCTTTTTCTGATTGTGATCCCTAAATATCTAATTATGAAATAAGTATGACTAATGTATGTAAGCTAATAATATTCAACATTCTTCCTGTGATTCTTAACTAGCATGCATTGGTACACCAACCTGGATAATGCATGGTCTTTGAAAGTCAATTCAGGGGTAAACAGTTGATCTTCAATAGGTGTCTTATTCATCAGTTCATAAAATAGAGGACTGTGAAATACCATCTAAAAAAGTAAAATCATCTAAGTGTCTGATTGTGATCCCTAAATATCTAATTATGAACTAAATATGACTAATGTATGTAAGCTACTAATATTAAACATTCTTCCTGTGATTCTTAACTAGCATGCATTGGTACACCAACCTGGATAATGCATGGTCTTTGAAAGTCAATTCAGGGGTAAACAGTTGATCTTCAATAGGTGTCTTATTCATCATTTCAAAAATAGAGGACTGTGAAATACCATCTAAAAATTAAAAAATAATCTAAGTGTCTCCAATAGGATGCCTCCACAGCCTTATTCTATCAAATAGTTGGCACTTACCATGTGAACATGTCTTTGTATGGTTTTCAAGGTCAGCAGATTGGAAAGATAATGCCAGACATGATCCCATTGGTATACTTCAATTTCAATCTTGGCTTTTTCCACTGTCAGTCTGGGCAATCTTCACTGTCAGGCTTCTAATTCTTCCCTTTCAGTCTTTAGATTAAGTCAGCACCCTAATGGCAGAAAAAGTTTAATAAAAATTACTACAAGTGTGTGAATCAGTTCTGTACCCCTCTCCCACCCCCCATTTCATAATAAATTTCTGTCACTAGCTTACTAAGCGTGTGTAGCATCTTGTGTTATGTTCTATCAAGTGTGAAGATCAGTCATGTTGAGCATAACGAACCTCTAATGTGTGACATTGAACCATAGTCATGATAGAGGATAGTTATGCTAGAGGATCCCTTTCTGAGTATTTACATTTTAAGTAATGTGTAAACTAAATACTAGTTTACAAAATGTATGCCATATGATGTATTTGTGTACAATTCATGCCAGCAACAGTCCATACATTTATACTTACCAGCTGAAGTCCTCTTTAAAAACCAGGTGGCAAAGACTCGCTACAGGA
This sequence comes from Bombina bombina, assembly GCF_027579735.1. Classification (NCBI taxonomy): domain Eukaryota; kingdom Metazoa; phylum Chordata; class Amphibia; order Anura; family Bombinatoridae; genus Bombina; species Bombina bombina. The sequence continues at coordinate 415,258,408 of NC_069504.1, forward strand.
CCCAATGCCCAGAGCATCACCTATATTAATAAATGAAACACATTTTTAGCATTTGATGAACAATCCTAACATGTTTGCACAATTCTCTACTTGTCATTTCCCTAGAGTTCACATCTATTGGCAATACTCCAGTCTAACTTCTATTATTTACCGTCTAAAGTGGCGGTTGATGATGTCTGCTCTGACATTGAGCCCCTCGTCCCGGAATGGCCCCTCTAGAACAGGATCATCCTCCTCATCTCTGAGGAGGTTTCGGTGCGCTGGGACGCCCTGCAGCATCCCAGCCCGCTGTGCAATATTATGCAGGACGCTACAGGCTACAACGATCTTAGCCACCTTCTTTGGGTTGTACTGGAGGGCTCCTCCCGACCTGTCCAGGCACCTGAACCTCATCTTCAGGAGCCCGAACATCCGTTCAACCACCGCCCTGGTTCTCTTATGAGCCCTATTGTAGCGCTCCTCAGACACATCAGACGGGCTACGCAAGGGGGTAATGAGCCAAGGCCGGCTCATGTACCCAGAATCACTTATAAATTATGAACAGAACATAATTCAAACAGAATCCTCAAAATAGTATTTGGAGTCCAATAAAATTTTTTGTACACGATAATCCACTAACAAATGTTTATTTTGTAAAAGAATAATCTAGTTCAATATTATTCTCTATCTTCCCATTTCAGCTAAGACATGCTACATATGCGTATTTCTCCTAAACCAGACCTTGTGTAAAATGGCAACGAAATGGTTACATTGCATTCTCTATCTGAGCATTTAAGGTAAGACATGCTACATATCTGCATTGAACTAAAAGTAGACATTAGCGGGAAAATAAAATTAATGGTTAAATTGCATCCTATAGCTGAACATTACACTAACATTTTAAAACTACAGTGGCAATTGTCAAACTAATTAACCATGTTGTGCACAAATACTCACCAACGAGATAACCAGGGGGCATTTGTCTTTCCTCAAACGGTCTCCACAGGGACGACAGAGAGAGGATGCGGGCATCATGACTAGCCCCTCCAAAATTCGCACACACATGCATAATCCTCATCTGTGCATCACAAACATACTGCACGTTGAGGCTATGAAAATGTTTGCAATTTCTGAAGGGCAAGTCATCAATTGGAGCACGCAGCGCAATGTGGGTAAAATCTATGGCTCCCAAGACATTGGGCAATTGAGCAATATCAAAGAATTCCCGCTTCAGGCGCCTCCAATCACCATCATTCTGTGGGAATCCTATGTATTGCTTACTGATACGTACCATGGCGTCCAGAAAGTTATCAAACACCCCAGAGAATGTACCTTGAGCCAGGCCATGCATGTACATTTCTCCGGATTGAAAACTCCCGGAGGCCAGGACGTATAGACAGCTTAGCATCTTACTCATGGCGGGAACAGCAGTCCTTATTCTTATACGTGGCTCCAAATGAGGTTTAAGAAGATCGTAAAGGCCAATGAGCTGTTCGCGATTGAGCCGATACTTATCATAAACCTCAAAGTCGCTCATGTTTTCCAAGGTGGGTCTCACCCTGTAGACACGAGGACCGCGAACCAGATGACCCCTTCATCTCAGTCTGAGCCACCGAGGCTGCCTGATTCGATCAACAGCTAGTTCGCCAATAGCAGTACCAGCAGTGTCTACCATGTCATCATCATCCATCTTGCAAAACAGCGTAACAAGGTATGCACTTGATCTGATGTGGATCACAAGTGATGCTTTGGCCATGTTGTTTGGGGGATTTATAGTACAATTAGTCCAATGGTAGTGAGTTTGTAATGATTGCTGATTGTATTCACTTGTTTGTATGTGAGCGGCGCGAATGCTTTCACAGTGGGCGTTTTTTAGTTGTTTGCTGAAATGTTGTTTTTCAACAATGAATCTCAATGTGAAAGTGTCAAATATCACACATACAGTGCATGTTTGTAATGTTTGATCATATGCGTAATCAATATTTCTTAAACGCGATCTTATAGTAACAAGCACACGTCCAGGCTAACATGAATGAAAGTGCATAGTTGTGTATAATGTGCATCGAATGTGATCGATCAATGTTGCTGCAACATTGTTTGTAAACGATAAAGTAACATCTGCCATCTGTAGTATTGTATATATAAGTGATTTCCGAGATGTCAATATTTTATGCGTCCCATTAAAATGCCACTAATACTAAATAACTTCCGCCTGTCATCTGTAGTATTGTATATATAAGTGATTTCCGAGCTGTCAATATTGTATGCGTCCCTTTAAAATCGCAATAATAATTCAGAACTTCCCGTCTGCCATCTGTAGTATTGTATATATAAGTGATTTCCGAGATGTCAATATTTTATGCGTCCCATTAAAATGCCACTAATACTGAATAACTTCCGCCTGTCATCTGTAGTATTGTATATATAAGTGATTGGCGAGCTGTCAGTATTGTACGCGTCCAATTAAAATCTGCATAATAATTCCGAACTTCCCGTCTGCCATCTGTAGTATTGTATATATAATTGATTGCCGAGCTGTCAATATTGTACTCGTCCATTTAAAATGGCACTAATACTGAAGAACTTCCGGCTGTCATCTGTAGTATTGTATATATAAGTGATTGCCGAGATGTAAATATTGTATGCGTCCCTTTAAAATCGCACTAATGCTCAATAACTTCTGGCTGTCATCTGTAGTATTATATATATAAGTGATTGCCGAGCTGTCAATATTGTATGCGTCCCATTAAAATCGCACTAATACTGAATAACTTCCGGCTGTCATCTGTAGTATTGTGTATATAAGTGATTGCCGAGCTGTCAATATTGTATGCGTCCCATTCAAATGGCACTAATACTGAATAACTTCCGCCTGCCATCTGTAGTATTGTATATATAAGTGATTGCCGAGCTGTCAATATTGTATGCGTCCCTTTCAAATCGCAATAATAATTCCGAACTTCCCGTCTGCCATCTGTAGTATTGTGTATATAAGTGATTGCCGAGCTGTCAATATTGTATGCGTCCCTTTCAAATCGCAATAATGCTGAATAACTTCCGGCTGTCATCTGTAGTATTGTGTATATAAGTGATTGCCGAGCTGTCAATATTGTATGCGTCCCTTTCAAATCGCAATAATAATTCAGAACTTCCCGTCTGCCATCTGTAGTATTGTATATATAAGTGATTGCCCAGATGTCAATATTGTATGCGTCCCATTCAAATGGCACTAATACTGAATAACTTCCGGCTGTCATCTGTAGTATTATATATATAAGTGATTTGCGATCTGACAATATTTATTAATTGTCCCATTCAAATCTCCCTAATAATGCTGTTCCAAACTGTTATTTACGTATATGTTGTATTGTAGTATTGAGTGTTAAAGTTCAGAAAGGGGCGGTACAGTCGTGAATCTGTGATGTGTATGGTTGAATCTTCTAATGACGTCATGATATTATTAACCTGCCTATGTAGTTCTGAAATCCGCATTGTGTTGTTGTATTGTGCTACATTGTTATTGTGTGCTGAATAAAATCTAAATGTGTGCTTTGTGGTTGCGTGATGGGTGATGCGTGTTATGTACATATACGTATATATTGTGATTGTGTCCCACATATGCTGACTTCTATATAGCGGTCTGGCATTGTTGTTCCTTCCCATAAAGTGACATCTGTAATCTTGTGTAATGATGTTCTTGTTGTACGTAATTCCTAATGGTTTCTTGTGATGGAATCATGATGTTAAAAGTACAGTAAAATCCATATGTTCTGTTTTGTGATTCCTAGAGAGAATGTAATGTGTTTTTCCCCCATCATTTGAATGCACATGTATGAGTGAATGTTAAAAGTAATGTATGTGCATCCATGACTGATCATGTGTTAAGCCTATGTAGATATGCTGTTGCTGCAAGCATATGAGTTGAATAAATGAAATGCAATAATAAAGGTAAATGAGAATTGTTTCCCATTGTGTACTGTTTGTGAATCCTGAAAAGTTTAAATTATTTTTGTGTCCGTTTAAATGTAATATTTAGAATAAAAATTTGTGTTACTAGTGTAGTTGATGTAATATAAAAGTCTGAAACAATTTAATGGTGTTGTGAATATTCAATAAGTACAATCCATAAGTCCACCATAGGGAAATAGTCATTTCTTGATCTATTTATCATAGCTGTGTCTTACGCATAAAAGCATGTATTTTCTAGCGCTGGTATTTGGAGTTTTTCGGTCTACGCTATTTGCGTGTGTTAGGGAAATGTGTGTTTCGCGTGCACGAGCACGTCTTCCCCATAGAAGTCAATGGAGGCTCTAAAATTTGGTAAATTTTTTTTTCAAAGACTGGTTTTCCTCGTAAAGTGAGTGACGTCATGAGCTTGTGTGAAATAGTAACGAAATCGTGTTCTTTTTGCAATAAATAACTTTTTTTTGTATGTCATGTGGTGTATATTGTTTGTATGCATCGATGAGTGTATATTTGTGATAATCTTATTACTTAGATGTAGGTATATGAGGGTCTTTTCCCGTGTGTCAATGTAAGTTAATGGGAAAATGGATTTGTGTTGTTTTTTTTCTAACACCCGAGATCTCGCAACTTTGATCCTTTGTATTTTTAAGAAAAATTATTAAATCATAAAAATAAATATAGTGTAGTGTTTGTATGAGTGTAAGTGTACTTTGTGTAATATTTGTTTTGTGATTCGTGAATGTTTATTTTGTCCGTATATGTTTACTACTGGGTCTGAGCTGTCAGTAGAAATTTGAGCTTTGGGTGATTTTTGAGTTTCGGTAACTGAACTCTAAATACCGGAGTCCGTAAGAAACCAGCGTTAGGGGCCTCTAACGCTGGTTTTCATGGCTAACGCCAAACTCCAAATCTAGGCCTAAGCTAGCTACAATATAACTAATAGTTACATTCTATCTATCTTAGGGTTTATTTATTTTTTACAGGCAGGTTTGTATTTATTTTAACTAGGTAGAATAGTTACTAAATAGTTATTAACTATTTAATAACTACCTAGCTAAAATAAATACAAATTGACCTGTAAAATAAAACCTAACCTAAGTTACAATTGCACCTAACACTACATTATAATTAAATAAATTAAATACAATTAAATACAATTAAATAAAATTATCTAAAGTACAAAAACAAACAAACACTAAATTACAGAAAATAATAAACAAATTACAAGAATTTTAAACTAATTACACCTAATCTAATCCCCCTAACAAAATAAAAAAGGCCCCCAAAATAAAAAAAGCCCTAACCTACACTAAATTACAAATAGCCCATAAAAGGGCCTTTTGCGGGGCATTGCCCCAAAGTAATCAGCTCTTTTACCTGTAAAAAAAAATTACAAATCCCCCCAACATTAAAACCCACCACCCACACAACCAACCCTACTCTAAAACCCACCCAATACCCCCTTAAAAAAAAAATAACACTAACGCCTTGAAGATCACCTTACCGGGAGATGTCTTCACCCAACCGGGCCGAAGATCTCAACGAAGCCGGGAGAAGTCTTCATCCAAGCCGGGAAAAGTGGTCCTCCAGACGGGCAGAAGTCTTCAACCAGACGGCATCTTCTATCTTCATCCATCCGGTGCAGAGCGGGTCCATCTTCAAGACATCCGACGCGGAGCATCCTCTTCTTCCGACGACTAACACGGTATGAAGGTTCCTTTAAATTATGTCATCCAAGATGGCGTCCCTTCAATTCCGATTGGCTGATAGAATTCTATCAGCCAATCGGAATTGAAGGGACGCCATTTTGATGACGTCATTTAAAGGAACCATCATTCAGTGTTAGCCGTTGGAAGGAAGAGGATGCTCCGCGCCAGATGTCTTGAAGATGGACCCGCTCCGCGCCGGATGGATGAAGATAGAAGATGCCGTCTGGATGAAGACTTCTGCCCGTCTGGAGGACCACTTCACCCGGCTTGGATGAAGACTTCTCCCGGCTTTGTTGAGGACTTCGGCCTGGTTGGGTGAAGATGTCTCCCGGTAAGGTGATCTTCAAGGGGTTAGTGTTAGGTTTTCGTTAATGTAATTGGCAAGAGTCCATGAGCTAGTGACATATGGGATATGCATTCCTACCAGGAGGGGCAAAGTTTCCCAAACCTCAAAATGCCTATAAATACACCCCTCACCACACCCACAATTCAGTTTTACAAACTTTGCCTCCCATGGAGGTGGTGAAGTAAGTTTGTGCTAGATTTCTACGTTGATATGCTCTTCGCAGCAGGCTGAAGCCCGGTTTTCCTCTCAGAGTGCAGTGAATGTCAGAGGGATGTAAAGAGAGTATTGCCTATTTGAATACCATGATCTTCCTCTAGGGGATCTATTTCATAGGTTCTCTGTTATTGGTCGTAGAGATTCCTTCTTCTACCTCCCTTTTCAGATCGACGATATACTCTTATATACTATTACCTCTACTGATTCTCGTTTCAGTACTGGTTTGGCTATCTACTATATGTAGATGAGTGTCTTAGGGTTAAGTAAGTCTTATTTTATTTATGACACTCTAAGCTATGGTTGGGCACTTTATATGTAAAGTTCTAAATATATGTTTTAAATTTATATTTGCCATGATTCAGGATAATCAGTGTTCCTTCTTTCAGACTGTCAGTTTAATTTTTTGGAAAAATGCATATGAATTAAATATTTTTTCTTACCTTAAAATTTTCAATTGACTTTTTTCTTCTAAATTGCGGGCTGTTAGGCTCGTGGGTGCAGAAAGTGCTTCAATTCATTGTGTCATTTTTGGCGCAAGACTTTTTTGGCGCGAAAATATCGTCATTTCTGGCGTCATAGTTGACGCCGGAAGTTTTCACATAGTTGCATCATTTTTGACGCATGTTTGTTGCAGATGTTTTTTGCCGCCAAAAAATGTGGGCGTCATACGTTTTTTTTACATTATTTCAGTCTCACTTTTTAGTTGCTTCTGGTTTCTAGAGGCTTGTTTTGTTTTGCATTTTTTCCCATTCCTGAAACTGTCATTTAAGGAATTTGATAATTTTGCTTTATATGTTGTTTTTTCTATTACATATTGCAAGATGTCACTACCTGACCCTGGATCAGAATCTACTTCTGGAAAGACGCTGCCTGATGTTAGTTCTACCAAAGCTAAGTGCATTTGTTGTAAACTTTTGGTAACTGTTCCTCCGGCTGTAGTTTGTGTTAGTTGTCATGATAAACTATCTAACGCGGATAATATTTCCATTATTAATAATCCATTACCTGTACATCTAATGTTCAGGATGTTCCTGTTAATGTAAAAGAATTTGTTTCTAATTCTATTCGGAAGGCTCTGTCTGTTATTCCTCCTTCTAGTAAACGTTAAAGGTCTTTTAAAACTTCTCATATTTCAGATGAATTTTTAAATGACCGCCATCATTCTGACTTATCTATCTCTAATGAGGATCTATCTGGTTCAGAAGATTCTGCCTCAGATATTGACACTGATAAATCTTCATATTTGTTTAAGATGGAGTTTATTTGTTCTTTACTTAAAGAAGTGTTGATTGCATTAGATATGGAGGAGTCTAGTCCTCTTGATATTAAAACTAATAAGCGTTTAAATTCAGTTTTTAAACCTCATGTAGTTATTCCAGAAGTTTTTCCAGTTCCTGATGCTATTTCAGAAGTATAAATAGACAATAAGATAGGAGCGCCAAAGGAGGCAAGGCCAAAGGTAAAGGGAATATATGGTATAATGTAGTCAGAATTAGAATTAGGATTAGAATGAATCCTCTATGATGGTGGACCACAAAGGTTGTGTTAGTCCTACCTAATGTCTTAGTAAATTCGTTAAAAGCGTGAAGTCCAAGCGATTGGCACTTTGGATTGGGGGTTAGGGTCACATGTACTGTGAAGACATATATAGGTGCAGGTCAATTTATATTACAGTGGAGAATTACTATATATGGGAATACTAAATGACACAGAACATACGTCTTCCAAATAAAATATCACAGTTTAATACAGTTTCATACAATTCGATACAAGTTACACAAGAAAATGTGGATCCATAACAGTCTTAAAAAGGTTTAAAAACAATATGGCGGTAAAATCCTAAAATTCTAAAACAATTAGAAATGGGTGAAGTCTATCTAACAAGATCTCCACGTATGTGAGGGGGAGGGCAAAAAAAAAAAAAAGAGGAACAGCTGTACAGCATATATTAAATATTCTAATAGAATAACAATATAAATATATACACGTTCACTAGTTTGTGCACACACCAGTCACATTTATATATTTTTATATTTTGGATATTTTTCTATCATCTTTTTGAGACATCACGTTTTTTTCAAAAAGGATTATACACTTTGGAAAACTTTTTTGTGAACTTTATTCTAAATAACCATTGAACTTTTTTGTGTTCTTTCACGGATTGAACCACTTTACACTAATTTGGACTGCCTTCACGTCTGTCTAGAGATCACATTTCTTCTAAACTACATATTTGTTCATTTGTTCATTTGTGTATTATCATTTGTTCATTTGTGTATTATCATCATTATTATTTTTTCACCGCCATATTTATATTGTTATTCTATTAGAATATTTAATATATGCTGTACAGCTGTTCCTCTTTTTTTTTTTTGCCCTCCCCCTCACATACGTGGAGATCTTGTTAGATAGACTTCACCCATTTCTAATTGTTTTAGAATGTTAGGATTTTACCGCCATATTGTTTTTAAACCTTTTTAAGACTGTTATGGATCCACATTTTCTTGTGTAACTTGTATCGAATTGTATGAAACTGTATTAAACTGTGATATTTTATTTGGAAGACGTATGTTCTGTGTCATTTAGTATTCCCATATATAGTAATTCTCCACTGTAATATAAATTGACCTGCACCTATATATGTCTTCACAGTACATGTGACCCTAACCCTCAATCCAAAGCGCCAATCGCTTGGACTTCACGCTTTTAACAAATTTACTAAGACATTAGGTAGGACTAACACAACCTTTGTGGTCCACCATCATAGAGGATTAATTCTAATCCTAATTCTAATTCTAATTCTGACTACATTATACCATATATTCCCTTTACCTTTGGCCTTGCCTCCTTTGGCGCTCCTATCTTATTGTCTATTTATACTACAGCATACACCGCGGACTTTTTTGGGGATCCGCTTTAGACAGGAGCCACAGGTCACCCTATACACAAGCGCTATAAGTAAAACCAATTTGCTTTTTCAGAAGTAATTTCTAGGGAATGGAATAGTTTGGGTACTTCTTTTACTCCTTCTCCAAGGTTTAAGAAATTGTACCCTTTGCCATCTGATAGATTCGAGTTTTGGGAAAAAATCCCCAAAGTTGATGGGGCTATCTCTACTTTTGCTAAACGTACTAGTATTCCTACGGCAGATAGTACTTCTTTTAAGGATCCATTAAATAGGAAGCTTGAATCCTTTCTAAGGAAGGCTTATTTATGTTAAGGTAATCTTCTTAGACCTGCTATTTCTTTGGCTGATGTTGCTGCAGCTTCCACCTTCTGGTTGGAGGCTTTAGCGCAACAAGTGTCAGACCATAATGCTTATAGCATTGTTAAACTTCTTCAACATGCTAATAACTTTGTTTGTGATGCCATTTTTGATATCATTAGGATTGACAGGTATATGTCTTTAGCTATTTTAGCTAGAAGAGCTTTATGGCTTAAATCTTGGAATGCAGATATGACTCTTAAGTCAACATTGCTTTCTCTTTCTTTCCAAGGTAATACATTATTTGGTTCTCAGTTGGATTCAATAATTTCAACTGTTACTGGGGGGAAGGGAGCTTTTTAGCCTCAGGACAAAAAATCGAAAGGTAAATATAGGGCTGCTAATCGTTTTTGTTCTTTTCGTCAGAATAAGGAACAGAAGCCTGACCCTTCCCCTAAAAGAACAGTTTCCGTTTGGAAACCTTCTCCAGTCTGGAATAAATCCAAGCCTTTTAGAAAGTCAAAACCAGCTCCCTAATCCGCATGAAGGTGCGGCCCTCATTCCAGCACAGCTGGTAGGGGGCAGGTTACAATTTTTCAAAGATGTTTGGATCAATTCAATTCAAAATCTTTGGATTCAGAACATTGTTTCTCAAGGGTACAGAATAGGTTTCAAAGTAAGACCGCCTGTAAGAAGATTTTTCCTCTCACACATTCCAGTAAACCCAGTAAAGGCTCAGGCATTTCTGAAATGTGTTTCAGACCTGGAGTCGGCTGGGGTAATTGTGCCAGTTCCAGATCTGGAACGGGGTCTGAGGTTTTACTCAAATCTGTTCATTGTACCAAAGAAGGAGAATTCTTTCAGACCAGTTCTGGATCTAAAAATATTGAATTGTTATGTAAGGATACCAACATTCAAAATGGTGACTATAAGGACTATTCTGCCTTTTGTTCAGCAAGGGCATTATATGTCTACAATAGACTTACAGGATGCATATCTACATATTCCAATTCATCCAGAGCACTATCAGTTCCTGAGATTTTCTTTTCTAGACAAGCATTACCAGTTTGTTGCTCTTCCTTTTGGCCTAGCAACAGCTCCAAGGATCTTTTCAAAGGTTCTCGGTGCCCTACTCTCTGTAATCAGAGAACAGGGTATTGCGGTATTTCCTTATTTGGACGATATCTTGGTACTTGCTCAGTCTTTATATTCTGCAGAATCTCATACGAATCAACTTGTGTTGTTTCTTCAAAGACATGTTTGGAGGATCAATTTACCAAAGAGTTCCTTGATTCCTCAAACAAGGGTAACCTTTTTGGGTTTCCAAATAGATTCAGTGTCCATGACTTCGCCTCTAACAGAAAAGAGACGTCTGAAGTTGGTTTCAGCTTGTCGAAACCTTCAGTCTCAATCATTACCTTCGGTAGCTTTGTGCATGGAAATTCTAGGTCTCATGACTGCTGCATCGGACGCGATCCCATTTGCTCGTTTTCACATGAGACCTCTCCAGCTATGTATACTGAAGCAATGGTGCAGGGATTATACAAAGATATCACAATTAATATCCTTATATCCCAATGTTCGATCTTCTCTGACTTGGTGGTTGAATCACCATTGTTTAATTCAAGGGGCCTCTTTTGTTCGTCCAACCTGGACTGTGATCTCAATAGATGCGAGTCTTTCAGGTTGGGGAGCTGTATGGGGATCTCTGACAGTGCAGGCGGTTTGGGAATCTCAGGAGGCGAGATTACCAATCAACATTTTGGAACTCTGTGCGATTTTCAGAGCTCTTCAGTTCTGGCCTCTTCTGAAGAGAGAATCGTTTATTTGTTTTCAGACAGACATGTCATAACCGTGGCGTATGTCAATCATCAAGGTGGGACTCACAGTCCTCAGGCTATGAAAGAAGTATCTCGGATACTGGTATGGGCGGAATCCAGCTCCTGTCTAATCTCTGCGGTTCACATCCCAGGTATAGACAATTGGGAAGCAGATTATCTCAGTCGCCAGACGTTACATCCGGGCGAATGGTCTCTTCACCCAGAGGTATTTCTTCAGATTGTTCAAATCTGGGGACTTCCAGAAATAGATCTGATGGCTTCTCGTCTAAACAAGAAACTTCCCAGGTATCTGTCCAGATCCAGGGATCCTCAGGCGGAAGCGGTGGACGTGTTGTCACTTCCTTGGAATTATCAACCTGCTTATATCTTTCCGCCTCTAGTTCTTCTTCCAAAAGTGATTTCCAAAATCCTAATGGAGCGTTCGTTTGTACTGCTGGTGGCTCTAGCATGGCCATACAGGTTTTGGTATGCGGATCTCGTTCGGATGGCCAATTGCCAACCTTGGACACTTCCGTTAAGGCCAGACCTTCTATCTCAAGGCCCATTTTTCCATCAGGATCTCAAATAATAAAATTTGAAGGTATGGAGATTGAACGCTTAATACTTAGTCATAGAGGTTTCTCTGACTCAGTGATTAATACTATATTACAGGCTCGTAAATCTGTGTCTAGAAAGATTTATTACCGAGTTTGGAAGACTTACATTTCTTGGTGTTCTTCTCATAAATTCTCTTGGCATTCTTTTAGAATTCCTAGAATTTTACAGTTTCTTCAGGATGGTTTGGATAAGGGTTTGTCTGCAAGTTCCTTGAAAGGACAAATCTCTGCTCTTTCTGTTCTTTTTCACAGAAAGATTGCTAATCATCCTGATATTCATTGTTTTGTACAGGCTTTGGTTCATATCAAGCCTGTCATTAAGTCAATCTCTCCTCCTTGGAGTCTTCATTTGGTTCTGAGGGCTTTACATGCTCCTCCGTTTGAACCTATGCATTCTCTGGATATTAAATTACTTTCTTGGAAAGTTTTGTTCCTTTTGGCCATCTCTTCTGCTAGAAGAGTTTCTGAGTTATCTGCTCTTTCTTGTGAATCTCATTTTCTGATTTTTCATCAGGATAAGGCGGTGTTGCGGACTTCTTTTAAATTTTTACCTAAAGTTGTAAATTCTAACAACATTAGTAGATAAATTATTGTCCCTTCATTGTGTCCTAATCCTAAAAATTCTCTGGAGAGATCTTTACATTCTTTGGATGTAGTAAGAGCTTTGAAATATTATGTTGAAGCTACTAAAGATTTCAGAAAGACTTCTAGTCTATTTGTTATCTTTTCTGGTTCTAGGAAAGGTCAGAAGGCTTCTGCCATTTCTTTGGCGTCTTGGTTAAAGTCTTTGATTCATCATGCCTATGTGGAGTCGGGTAAATCCCTGCCTCAAAGGATTACGGCTCATTCTACTAGGTCAGTTTCTACTTCCTGGGCTTTTAGGAATAAAGCTTCTGTTGATCAGATTTGCAAAGCAGCAACTTGGTCTTCCTTGCATACTTTTACTAAATTCTACCATTTTGATGTTTTTTCTTCTTCAGAAGCAGTTTTTGGTAGAAAAGTACTTCAGACAGCTGTTTTAGTTTGATTCTTCTACTTATAATTTCAGTTTTTTTCATTATAAGATTAAAACTTTTTGATTTGGGCTGTGGATTATTTTTTCAGTGGAATTGGCAATGTTTATTTTATCCCTCTCTCTCTAGTGACTCTTGCGTGGAAGTTCCACATCTTGGGTATCTGCTATCCCATACATCACTAGCTCATGGACTCTTGCCAATTACATGAAAGAAAACATAATTTATGTACTTACCTGATAAATTCATTTCTTTCATATTGGCAAGAGTCCATGAGGCCCACCCTTTTTTTGTGGTGGTTATGATTTTTTTTGTATAAAGCACAATTATTCCAATTCCTTGTTGATGCTTTCACTCCTTTCTTATCACCCCACTTCTTGGCTATTCGTTAAACTGAATTGTGGGTGTGGTGAGGGGTGTATTTATAGGCATTTTGAGGTTTGGGAAACTTTGCCCCCCCGGGTAGAAATGTATTTCCCATACGTCACTAGCTCATGGACTCTTGCCAATATGAAAGAAATTAATTTATCAGGTAAGTTCTTACATTAATTATGTTTTTTAAGGGGGTATTGGGTGGGTTTTAGAGTAGGGTTGGTTGCATGGGTGGTGGGTTTTAATGTTGGGGGGGATTTGTAATTTTTTTTACAGGTAAAAGAGCTGATTACTTTGGGGCAATGCCCCGCAAAAGGCCCTTTTAAGGGCTATTTGTAATTTAGTGTAGGGTAGGGCTTTTTATTTTGGGGGGCTTTTTTATTTTGTTAGGGGGATTAGATTAGGTGTAATTAGTTTAAAATTCTTGTAATTTTCTTGTATTTTCTGTAATTTAGTGTTTATTTTGTACTTTAGATAATTCTATTTAATTGTATTTAATTGTATTTAATTTAGGGAAATAATTTAATTATAGTGTAGTGTTAGGTGTAATTGTAACTTAGGTTAGGTTTTATTTTACAGGTACTTTTGTATTTATTTTAACTAGGTAGTTATTAAATAGTTAATAACTATTTAGTAACTATTCTACCTAGTTAAAATAAATACAAACTTGCCTGTAAAATAAAAATAAACAGTAAGATAGATACAATGTAACTATTAGTTATATTGTAGCTAACTTACGGCTAGATTTGGAGTTCGGCGGTAGATGGGTTGCTAACGCCACGCGTGTTTTATGTCTAACGCACGGCATTGTTTGACTCCGGTATTTAGAGTTCAAAAAAGACCATCTAACTTAGCTCCTAACGCGTGTATGTCACACGCATTGGTTCAAGATGAACAAGTGGCTGGGCCCAGTGGCGGACAGAGTAGGGCTTCACAGTCCGGGAAACAGAGGGCATCGTCACAGGGGAAGGCCAAGGCGACTAGGGAGGCAAGGTTTTCGATGGAGGAGAAGGAGGCCCTCGTAGAGGCCTATATGGCCAGGTATAGGAGGCTGCAGCACCAGAAGACTACCCCGACTGACAAGAGGAGGCTCTGGAATGAGATAAGAAATGCAGTCAATGCAGTGGGTGGCCGGAACAGAGATCTGGATTCGATAAAACATCGCTACCGGGACTGTAAGATGGATCTCAAGAAAAAGTTAAGCCTGGAGGCCCGACATGCCACAGGAACCGGTGGCGGACCTGCCCTGGAAATAGAGTACTGCCGATGGGAGGAAATGTTGCGGCCCAGCATCTCCGAGGTGGAAATAGTCGGTATCGGAGGAATTGATACCGGGAACCTGCCACTCTCATCTGACGGTAAGCTCATTGAACAATAAATTCACATACGAATGTATTTCAAGGGACACTATACGCAAACCTTTACTTTCATGATTGAGGTAGCGAATACAATTTGACAAAACATTCAAATGTACTTATATTACCTAATTTGAATCATTCTTGAGATATATTTTAATGAAGAAATAGCCATGCACCCGGGGAAACAATCACAGGAGGCAGCTATATTCAGCTAACAATCAGCATCTTATAAGCATATTTAGATATGCTTTTCAGCAAAGAATATCCAGAGAATGAAGCTAATTAGATAAGAAAAGTACATTAGAAAGTTGATAATAAATGTATGCTTCTAAATCATGAAAGATAAAACATTGGGTTTCATGTCCCTTTAAGGATCAGATTAATGCTATAACGTTGTTTACACGCATTCAATTACTTTGCGGTTACATCACTATCTAGGCTATAGGTTAGGTGTGCATTTAAACAGACTGAAAACAAACGTGAAAACATTCAGATTGACCAGAGATATCACAAACACGGTTTAGAAAATGCGGAAATCGTATTGATTGTTTGTTAGATTTCAAAGTGGATTAATGATTCTGCATTTGTAATTGTATCGTAAGCTAAGTCATTTAAAGCTTGATTTGCAAATATGCTAATATATAAATTTTTTTTTTTTTTTAAATATACAGAGTCTGGGGAGGAGGCAGCACAAGAAACACAGCCTCATCCATCTCCCCGGGATGAGAGTGGTGGGGAGGAATTTCCACTTCGGAGGGAAGAGGCCCCCCGTGACGAAGAGCGCACGGAAGCTGATGAAGAGGCCCCGGAAGCAGAGGAGGAGCCCGCGGAACCAGAGGACCCTCAAGGACCCGCACACCGACGTGCACGGGCACCCAGCCGTGCACGGGTACCCCGCCAAGCACAACAAGAGGAAATAGCGGAGGTGCGGGTTCTACTGGACTACATAGACCAGATGCGTAACTCCCGGATACAAAATATCGAAGGCCGAACTCGAATTCTTGATGGACAAAATCAAATAATTGAAGGCCAAAACCAAATAATAAACATACTTAATAGAATCGAACAAGGCCAAAACCGAATCATTAATCTGCACCAAGAGATGTTCAATTTTTTCCGGGAGGCACATGCTGGTCTACCTCCGCTGGGCCTCCTGCTGCTGGGCCTCTTGCTGCTGGGCCTCCTGCTGCTGGGCCATCTCCTCCTGCCGGCCCATCTACTCCTGCCGGGCCATCTACTCCTCTTCAGCCATCTCCTCCTCTTCAGCCATCTCCTCCTCTTCAGCCATCTTCTCCTCCTCAGCCATCTTCTCCTCCTCAGCCATCTTCTCCTCCTCAGCCATCTTCTCCTCCTCACCTTGGTCGTCCCAGTACTCTTCCTTCCACTCTTCCCACAACATCTCCAAGGAGAACTCTTCGGAGTCGGCAGTTGCCCCTCCCAGAGCCTCAGCCCCGTGGGAAGAGGGGAAGGAAGAGGAAGTAAGCATTTATTTTCATCTTTAATGTTTTTTTTATTTAATGTGTAATGGATAGGTATGTGATGATGTGGTTTTCATACACTTGTGGACCACACTCTGTATATAATCTACTTCTATGGGACCGGGTCCATGGAGGCAGATTGTTTGCAGAGTGTGGGCTATAAGTGTGTGAAAACCACATCATCACATACCTATCCTTGTTCATGATATTGATTGGTTTCTGTGATGTGATGTCCAAACTGTTTCCCGAATCGCAAACAAAATTACCATTACAATTATCCATGATGGCATATTACTGTTTGAATGCCAATAACACAGCTTAAAGGGACAGTCAGAAAATTATTGATTACAAAGAAAACACTGTATTACGCATTATCAAGTTGGAAACAACAAAACATGGAGAAATACGTGTGACTTATGTGCTTAACCTTGTATCTATGACTAGGAAAAATGACCACTTATTTGTTGTTCTGACATAACAACATTTTAGATATCAATGATCAATACATGGTAAATAATATGCTGTATGAGCACAAGGTTTTACATATACAAATGCTATCCAAATGCCCTCTAGTGGTCAAATTGTATAATGATTACATGCACTCTTCAAGCTCGAAGAAATGAGCACACGAACCTCATAGGTTTAGCTAGCAAATTTAAATAAACACAGACAAATGATTAATTGGTGAGAAACCTTTGATATCATTGATATTACAAAATTGACTTTTAGAATAATGCAAAACATTATTTGTTTTCTAAACTGTCCCTTTAACAAAATTACATATGCTAACACATATTTGAAGCTTGTTGGTATATCTACATGTACTTGTTCAAAAAATAAATATTGAAATCAGATTTATATTGACGTGTTAAATAAAGTTTATTTTCTTAAAGAGACATTATTGTGTTATTTTTTTTTAGAAAGACATTTGTTTTAACAATGAATATGGTTTAAAGTCCTTTTAGGAGTGGGGGTGAAAATATGCTAACAATAATATATTTGAAGATTAAACAATGTGGAACTCATACATGATACAAAAATCAACATTTGCATTAAAGGGACAGTATACTATATTTTTAACAGAACTGTATGTAATAGACACTACTACAAACAACAAGATTAACATATACTGATATCAATATTACAAAGCTTCAAACACTTTCAAAGAAAATCGGGTTAGCTCTATTGAAAATATAGATGAACCCCCATTACAACCGTAAAACAAGACAAAACACCATCATACACAAAACAGGAGAAAGCTGGAGATGGTACTCACATGAAACTTAGAGGCTTGGCGAGGAGTCTGATAATTAATTACATTTTATTTGAACAGAAGCAAAATGAAACGTGTATTTGTTAAACAATGGACTATCTAACTAGAGACCAAATTAAAAGATTTCATTTATAATGTGAGTGTCTAATGAACCTTTAATAAAATATACAACGAAATTACATTTAGAAGAAGTAGGCATCATATATTTAGCATATGATAAAGCTAAATGCATATTGATTACTTTATTCTAACACAATAGCGCATATTTATTAATTAGATATCTTTAACATTAAACACAACAGTCATTTTTTCTGAAAAAGGAACATATTGTTGACAAACATATTAAACAACATGGACTATAGAGATTTGCACTTGCCTCGAAATATCATATGCATGAAAACATTTTGCTTTCGTTCGTTTATTCAACCAGACATCCAGCAAAAGAGAATGTGGTGGTCTTTATCAGCTACGGGTCAACAATGTAACATGATGCAAATAATACATATTCGCAAGGTTTTTAAAATTGGCTGCAGTCACAAACGTGTTTAACGTGCACAAACAAATATTGCGGGACTACGTAATCCAATCAGACATTTTTTTACCTTTCCATGTGACGTCTTAACATGGCGCTTCCTTGATCACGTAAGAACGCCATCCAATAAAAGGCACATTCTTGATCACGTAAGAACGCCCAAAAAAAAAGGCGCATCCTTGATCGCGTCAAAACGCCATCCAATAAAAGGCACATTCTTGATCACGTAAGAACGTCAGTCAATACAAGGAATCATTGGACAGCCTGGCAGGTGACGTCTTAAGCAACATGGCGCATCCGAGATCTCTGAAAAACCGCAGCCAATACAAGGACTCAGTTGACAGCTTGGCATATCACTAAGAAACGTATTTATATTTTAGGAACTAGTATGTGTCTAGATTGCTATCTAGGAATGTCAACAAATCATGAATCATCTTTTCGGACTTGACTGTCCCTTGAACTATAGCTATGGTGTATATCTTTAACATTTAAAAGATACACATGAGAAATACATATGCCATTGATGTTTTAAGATATGTTTTGATTGTTTTGGAATAACAATAATTATACATGGATCGATTAAACGTGTAATTTATTCAAGTTTAAATATGGTCAGCGTACCTATAGCCATATATGGGAGGAGAAGTATTTTGTTAACATATTTGTTAAAAAATATTCATCATCTAAAATATTTGCATTACACACAGAGATTTATTTGGTTACACTTTTACAATAAGATAGAATTGAAAATGAAATACATGTGCTGTCAACATTACAATAAGATTGTTTATTAATAAGATTATATGTCCTTGTTCATGTAAAAAGGACAAAAACGCTTTAGAAATGGAAATACATTCATTAACAATTGTGCTCACCATCACTTAAAGGGACATGATTTTGTTTTTAAAAAGAGGATACACATAGACAATACTATTTCAATAAAATGAACACTTTACAGGGATTATATCATTGTATCAATCCTCAGATCATTTGTTAAAGGTGCATCAATTCATGCAGAGTTTCTAAATATACACATGGATGTGAAAATTGAAATATACATATATACACAAATAACAATCTATATATACATATATAAAACAATTACTATGCTAATCATAATCATGCAATGATAAAGCTAAGAGAAAAATATATAAAGACAAATAATAAGATTACATTGGAGATGTTAATCTTAAAGTCATTTACAATTGTCTTACATATATGATTTTTTATAAAAAAATATTTTTGGTAGGTCCCTTTAAGGATCAACAAGATAAACTAGAGCTTTCAAAAAATAACATGAAGAATGAGGACAAAGAATCGTGCAATTACATGTCTTTTATTAGTATGTAAGAAAACATCAACAACGTTTAGAAATAATCTTGTAAAAATAAGGAATATTTGAGCCATATGACAAGGTAACAGAGTGCATCACAGTCCATGAAGAGAGCTGCCAAGGGCCACCATAGCCCCATTGGAGACATATGACAAGGTAAAAGAGTGCATCACAGTCCATGAAGAGAGTTACCAAGGGCCAGCATAGCCCCATTGGAGACATATGACAAGGTCACAGAGTGCATCACAGTCCATGAAGAGAGTTGACAAGGGCCACCATAGCCCCATTGGAGACATATGACAAGGTAACACAGTGCATCACAGTCCATGAAGAGAGTTGCCAAGGGCCACCATAGCCCCATTAGAGACATATGACAAGGTAAAAGAGTGCATCACAGTCCATGAAGAGAGTTGCCAAGGGCCACCATAGCCCCATTGGAGACATATGACAAGGTAAAAGAGTGCATCACAGTCCATGAAGAGAGTTACTAAGGGCCAGCATAGCCCCATTGGAGACATATGACAAGGTAACAGAGTGCATCACAGTCCATGAAGAGAGTTGACAAGGGCCACCATAGCCCCATTGGAGACATATGACAAGGTAACACAGTGCATCACAGTCCATGAAGAGAGTTGCCAAGGGCCACCATAGCCCCATTGGAGACATATGACAAGGTAAAAGAGTGCATCACAGTCCGTGAAAAGAGTTGACAAGGGCCACCATAGCCCCATTGGAGACATATGACAAGGTAAAAGAGTGCATCACAGTCCATGAAGAGAGTTACCAAGGGCCAGCATAGCCCCATTGGAGACATATGACAAGGTAACAGAGTGCATCACAGTCCATGAAGAGAGTTGACAAGGGCCACCATAGCCCCATTGGAGACATATGACAAGGTAACACAGTGCATCACAGTCCATGAAGAGAGTTGCCAAGGGCCACCATAGCCCCATTGGAGACATATGACAAGGTAAAAGAGTGCATCACAGTCCATGAAGAGAGTTGACAAGGGCCATCATAGCCCCATTGGAGACATATGACAAGGTAAAAGAGTGCATCACAGTCCATGAAGAGAGTTACCAAGGGCCAGCATAGCCCCATTGGAGACATATGACAAGGTAACAGAGTGCATCACAGTCCATGAAGAGAGTTGACAAGGGCCACCATAGCCCCATTGGAGACATATGACAAGGTAACACAGTGCATCACAGTCCATGAAGAGAGTTGCCAAGGGCCACCATAGCCCCATTGGAGACATATGACAAGGTAAAAGAGTGCATCACAGTCCATGAAGAGAGTTGACAAGGGCCACCATAGCCCCATTGGAGACATATGACAAGGTAACACAGTGCATCACAGTCCATGAAGAGAGTTGCCAAGGGCCACCATAGCCCCATTGGAGACATATGACAAGGTAACACAGTGCATCACAGTCCATGAAGAGAGTTGCCAAGGGCCACCATAGCCCCATTGGAGACATATGACAAGGTAAAAGAGTGCATCACAGTGCATGAATAGAGTTACCAAGGGCCAGCATAGCCCCATTGGAGACATATGACAAGGTAACAGAGTGCATCACAGTCCATGAAGAGAGTTGACAAGGGCCACCATAGCCCCATTGGAGACATATGACAAGGTAACACAGTGAATCACAGTCCATGAAGAGAGTTGACAAGGGCCACCATAGCCCCATTGGAGACATATGACAAGGTAACACAGTGCATCACAGTCCATGAAGAGAGTTGCCAAGGGCCACCATAGCCCCATTGGAGACATATGACAAGGTAAAAGAGTGCATCACAGTCCATGAAGAGAGTTGCTAAGGGCCACCATAGCCCCATTGGAGACATATGACAAGGTAAAAGAGTGCATCACAGTCCATGAAGAGAGTTGACAAGGGCCACCATAGCCCCATTGGAGACATATGACAAGGTAACACAGTGCATCACAGTCCATGAAGAGAGTTGCCAAGGGCCACCATAGCCCCATTGGAGACATATGACAAGGTAACACAGTGCATCACAGTCCATGAAGAGAGTTACCAAGGGCCAGCATAGCCCCATTGGAGACATATGACAAGGTAACAGAGTGCATCACAGTCCATGAAGAGAGTTGCCAAGGGCCACCATAGCCCCATTGGAGACATATGACAAGGTAAAAGAGTGCAACAGGCACAACAATAAACTTTGAAAAAGGCCAAATGGCAACAATAAAAAAAAACATCAACATGTGGACGGAGGATTCTTATCTGCCACCTTGGAGCATCTCCAGATCCTCCACTTACTGGTCATACTCTTCATCATCCTGTGCATGTCCATCTCCAGATTCAGGCCTTGAACTTAATCTCATGATTCTACGCAGAGTCAAGTCCTGAACCCGGAGCTGGGCCTGCATGGTGTCGTTCATCCCTCTCAGGACAGCTGCGTTCCTCAACACGGCCTGCTCTAGTCTTGCTATACCTTCTAGCATGAGCCATGCTGAGTCACAGCCTAAAATAAAGAATAAATTAAATATTAAGGATAATTACACAACAGACGAAAAAATAAGCAAAGATACATTGTCATCATAAAGACAAATCATTCTTTACATCAATTAGTTTAAATTGATTCTTTACACATGAAATATGTTATTCAGACAGACCGAAATCATTAAAGGGACAGTTTACTCAAACATGTTGTCCCCTTTAATTGGTTTTCGATGATCCACTTATACAGCTTGAGTGTATCAAATCTTGTTAAAGGATTTACATTGTACTTACATTAGCAATTTTAATATTTTAATTATACTGTGGTAGGCACACCTATCCTTAAACATTTTGGCATTGAGGACAAGCTGTGTAAACATAGCAACCTGAAGAAATTACATTCCCACTGGGTTAGACAAGAGATAATGTATAAACATTTGTACATAAATTGTTGGATCCAAGTAGTGGTGATTGGTATATGTAGTGATATCAAATTAAAGGGACACTGAACCTAAATATTTAATTGACTGATTCAGATAGAGCATGACATTACAAATATTAAAAAATTACACATATTCTTTAAATGTTAGAATTCTATAGCTAGATTTTGAATGCAAGAATTGCGGTTTTTAGGGCAGGCCATATTTGTTTATCAACTTTGTTTGTCCCTGCTGGTTGATGGATACATTCATCCAACAATAAAGAAATGATGTCCACAATTATTTTCTATTTAAAATTAATTATAGGCATTTCTTTGTTTCAATAAAGATAGCAAGAGAATGAAGAATAATTCATAAGAGTAGTAAATTATAAATTTGATTAACATTGCATGCTCTATTTGAATCACAATAGAAAATATTTACCTTCAGTGTACCTTTAAGTATCTTATAATGTTGATTTTGAATGATACTTACAGCTGTGCCTGGGAAGGACAATCCGACACCCAGGACAATGAAGGTTGAGACAGGGGGGAGGGATGGGATTGGGTTGGGGAGGGATGAGCTGCTGCTCCGGGGTAGGCCGTACAGCTGGGGAGTGGGGAGTTGGGGTCTGGGCAGCTGTACGGGCCATAATACGGGGAGAGCGGCGAAGGGGGTTGTAGGGGCATTTTTTGGGAGGGGCAGGAAATGATAAATGGGAAGGGCCGGCAGGGGTCTGGGCATGGGCAGGAGTCTGGGCATGGGCAGTGGTCTGGGCATGGGCAGGGGTCTGGGCCTGGGCAGTGGTCTGGGCATGGGCAGGGGTCTGGGCATGGGCAGGGGTCTGGGCATGGGCAGGGGTCTGTGAATGGTCAGGGGACTGGGCAGGGGCGGAAACCAGATGACCAGAAGTGGCGGATCCATCTGAAAATTTAAAAAATATATATTAACATCTCATACATCATGAAATCAAATCAACGCATTTCAAATTGATTATGTTTTCAATATACTTCGAAGTGTGTTTGAATTTGTAAACAATTATGAAATGAGGATATGGTATGCATATAGGCACTAGGGCTGTCAAAAATAATCGTCACACCGATGCATCATGATGCAGCAGTGAACGATTCTGCATCGATGCAGTGAAGGCTCTTAATCGATTCCGGGTCAGTGACGTCATGGGCAGGGGATTCGGTATGTGAGGAAATGAGTCTTGTACTGTCAGTTTCCTGTTTTCCTCATTGCTCCGTTTTTAAACTTCACTGTTGTTATGGAGCCACAATATAAGCCTTTCCAAGCCGCCTCCTCCCCTGTATGTCATTGCGTTTATATTTTTATTGCAAGCAGCCATCGTTGGTGTCTTACCTGACCCCCGCGGTATGTGAGGAAATGGAACACTCTGGTTTACTCATTGCTCCGTTTTTAAACTTCACTGTTATGGAGCCACAATATAAGCCTTTCCAAGCCACCTCCTCCCCTGTATGTCAGTTCGTTTATTTTTTTATTGCAAGTACTGTGAGTTTGCCCTCCCTTCACTGACTGCTGCTTTATTTAATACTATTGGTATTGGTAGTACTAGCAGTCAGTGCCTATCACTGTTCTACGTAGTGCAATATTGTGCACGTCAGAGAGAGGCTCTCGGTAGCCAGTGTCACAGGAATTCATATAATCCCTCTGAATTAGCTGCTGATAACGTAGAACAGTGATAGGCACTGACTGCTAGTACTACCAATACCAATAGTATTAAATAAAGCAGCAGTCAGTGAAGGGAGGGCAAACTCACAGTACTTGCAATAAAAAAATAAACAAACTGACATACAGGGGAGGAGGAGGCTTGGAAAGGCTTATATTATAAAGACAGGTGACATAGAACAGGCAACTCCCAGATAGGCACCATTAACCCCATACATGCCAGGCGAGTCTGACAGGGAACTCCTGTGATTCAGGACTTCCTGTGCACACTGCGCAGATATCTGACCCAGAGAGCATTACCAATAGACCTCCTCTCACACAAATGTTCCGGTCAGGAATTTTTATGACACCTATCCTAAAGAGCCGACAGCAGCCTCATGTAAACAGTGAATCTTTTCTTGTATTATAGATTCACTGTTTACTGTTGCGGTCTCTGCTGCATGTTTCCTCTCTGTCAGAACCCTAGCTCAAACGAGCATTTGAGGGTTGCTATTAGATACAGTAAGTCAAAAGTTTTACAGCAACCCTCAAATGCTCGTTTGGGCTAGGGTTCTGACAGAGAGGAAACATGCAGCAGAGACCGCAACAGTAAACAGTGAATCTATAATACAAGAAAAGATTCACTGTTTACATGAGGCTGCTGTCGGCTCTTTAGGATAGGTGTCATAAAAATTCCTGACCGGAACATTTGTGTGAGAGGAGGTCTATTGGTAATGCTCTCTGGGTCAGGTTTCAGATGTCTGCATGTACTCCGTGAGAATGTTTGAGTGAGTACACTGCTGCTGGTTTTCCTTTGTAAAATAAATCTACAGATACATTTCTGTGCATATTGTAGTATTATGTTTATAAGTGCTCTTCCATCTTACACAGTTGTTTAAAAGATTATTATATATATACACACACACAGACAATATATATATATATATATATATAAATGTGTGTATGTATATATATATATGTGTGTGTGTGTATGTATATATATATATGTGTGTGTGTGTATGTATATATATATATATGTGTGTGTGTATGTGTATATATATATATATATATATATATATATACACACATATATAAATATATATATATATATATATATATATATATATATATATATATTATGAAATAGAACAAGATCATGAAAATCATGGGCAGTAATCGTGATGCATCGCGATGCATCGTAGAATCGAATCGTATCGAATCGTTACAATGATAATCGTAATCGAATCGAATCGTGAGACAAGTGAAGATGCGCAGCTCTAATAGGCACTCAGATGAATATCAATTACTGTCTGTACAATTATAACATTATTATTGTGTTTTGGCCTGGAATATGCATGTGACATAATGATGGCATGAATTATACATTTTTAAAAAAAATAATATTTTCATGCTGCCTGATATAGAAAGGGGGCAGTAGTGTATTTGAACAGACAAATAATATTCATTTTTAAAGTGCAAAAGCTGTAGACTTTGAATGTCTTCAATGAAATGATTTCAAATAAAGCAACATGTTGGAAACATGATAGATATATTTCACATACCATTAGACTCCAAGGCAGCCTCTTCCTCCTCCGTCACATATGTTAAATTAATCTCTGTAAAACATAACATGTTGTGTACACGTTAAGAACAGATATTATAACATATGTTACTGTTGTTCAAAGACACACATCAATGTTGCATTAAAGATATACACACCCAAAGTTATGATTTACATCATTTTGATGGAGCATACAAATTACATTAGATTTGTTATTCTCAATGATTCATATTTTCGATGTATTGTTTGTATTAATTTAAAAATCATAAAAGCATAGTACATAGAACATTTAAGATTTCTCATGTGTGTATCACTTGATGACTGTTGTCAAAAATGAACATGGAAACAAACATATGCTATACATCTTCTGAATAACAAATGTGTAGACTAATAAAGTTTTAATTATTAATCTTTCAATATTAAAAGAAAATTAATATATAATCAGAAGAGAAAATTATATGTTTGTTTCAAATGTTATGCTTCATCAGAATCATGCTCATAATATCAATTACCAATACACCTTCAATGACATATAAATGAGTCAATGGACTTACCAGGAGACCGCAAAGGCGGCTCTGTGTCACTGCTGGATTCCTGTGGGCTCCCCACACCAACTCTCTCTATGAATGATATAGATATATATTAGTAAACACATTTGGGATATCACTAAATCACATCTGTATCGAATTTTAAGATTAATCAACTTGAAAATATGAAGAATAGAGCAGTCATTAAACCAAAA
Organism: Bombina bombina; assembly: GCF_027579735.1. NCBI lineage: Eukaryota > Metazoa > Chordata > Amphibia > Anura > Bombinatoridae > Bombina > Bombina bombina. The sequence continues at coordinate 415,284,482 of NC_069504.1, forward strand.
AATGCTTGATTGAATCAAGGGGATTCTGTTAAAAATGATGTATTGAACATATGTTTAATTTCAGACTATATTAGACATCAAACTAATCTCATACGATGCTATTGCATATCTAAATATACCCATTGATCAATGTTCTTAAAAGAATACACACAAACCACATTTTGAAGAACAGCTGTTGACAAATCTAAACAAACACATGTGGCACATCGAGCCATTTGTGCAATGTACAGTAATCTTGTTTAGGACACAACACATATTTATCACAATACAAAACCAAATTGATTAGTACAAATATGTAATCATGGTGCTGTTAGAGTATGCTGATATCTATAAAGTAACTCCAACAGTGAATATGTGAATTATATATCAATATTGTTTAATCCAAAGAATGTAAAGATGAATGAATCTATTGTTTATTAAAGGGACACTGACATGATTTATTTAAATCATTGATTTCTCTGTTCAAACTGTTCAAAATGATTTAACATTGACTCCTATTATAATTTGAATGTTGCTACATTTTAATCTTAATGGCAGATAAGCAATATTGTATTCAATAAATATTGTTTGTTGAAGGTATCCACCAATCATCAATAAAAAGCCAGGTTGGTCAACCAAAATTTAGATGCAGATAAACGTACATTCTTGATTTTAAAATACATTTAGCAATAGAATATTTCACATATGATGATAGTATTATATTTAAATGTTTATTAATATTGCATACTCTATCTGAATGACAACATTAATAATTTTAGCTCAGTATCCCTTTAATATAAAATTATATTGATTTGACAATGTTGGTGTTAATGAATTCTCTACTCCATATGTTGATGTAATGAATGGGATTGAGCATGCAATTCCAATCTAATATGTTATTTAAGGATATCCAAAGAATTATTTAATTTTCATCTATTAAAGGGACATTACATATAAATATTGAACAATGTGGATTTAGTATGTAATGTTCTGTCCATGTTTCTAAGACAAATGTCAATTAAAATGAGACATACCATACTGTGACAAGCCCTGCCTTAAGGATCCAGCAGCAACATCCATATCTGTAATATATTAAATGAGGATTGCATATCATTAATACAAATCATGCCATGTTTAAAATCTTTACATTATTAGCAAATCAATTTAAAACTATTAATCCTTTGGTAGTCCCATAAGTTAATTGTTTCCTCAATTCAATTCATGATAAATATATCCTGTACTCTTATTTTCAATCAGTTGCGTTGTTTACTGTAGCTTTAATTATTTTTTGGTGTTATTTCATTCTCATCAATTGATGGGCATATGTTATAATTTATTTGGATTCTTCTTTTTTTATTATGTATAATATTGAAAATAAGAATACTGTATTCTTCACATATATAATAATTCACATTTCATTTTGACCAACATGTATAAAGCAATGCCACTTACAGCAAAGCCATGTTAACGTCTATGCGCAATTCCATTTTCGCGATCATTGCGCAATGATTCAAAGCGGAATTACGCATCCGTCATTTGACCAACATGTATAAAGCAATGCCACTTACAGCAAAGCCATGTTAACGTGTATGCAAAATTCTATTTTCGCGATTATTGCACAATGATTCAAAGCGGAATTACGCATCCGTCATTTGACCAACATGTATAAAGCAATGCCACTTACAGCAAAGCCATGTTAACGTGTATGCGCAATTCCATTTTCGTGATCATTGCGCAATGATTCCAAGCGGAATTACGCATCCGTCATTTGACCAACATGTATAAAGCAATGCCACTTACAGCAAAGCCATGTTAACGTGTATGCGCAATTCCATTTTCGCGATCATTGCGCAATGATTCAAAGCAGAATTATGCATCCGTCATTTGACCAACATGTATAAAGCAATGCCACTTACAGCAAAGCCATGTTAACGTGTATGCGAAATTCCATTTTCGCTCTGTGACGCATATTCTGTAGAGCGCAAGACACATCATTCCTATTTCATGTGTCACTAATCTAAAATCAGATATCTAAACATCATATGTAGTGTATGTTGTGAGATCTGTATAGGTTTAGTATCTGACTATATACACCTTTTTTGATAAAAAAAAAAAAATTAAGATATTATATGAAGTTGGATAATTACCTGGTTCAGATTCTCCATCTCCTCCCAGGCCACCGGACGGAGAAGCAGCTGCCCTGGCCCCCGCGTCAGGACTTTCAGATCCCGCAGCTGGGAGGGAAGAAGAGGAGGCCGAGGATGGCGAGGATCTGAATCTTTTGGGGACCCGGAGATTGAGGAGCTCGCATAAAGTCACCTCATAAGGGAGTAGGTACAGTTTCCGCGGGGCCTCTCTTTTGCCACCTCTTTTACGGGCTTGTACCCAGTCCCTTATGAGGTTGACTTTTTTTGTTAACCGCAACCTCATATCTCCGAATCTCCTCATGATCTGATCCTGGGTCCTCTGGACGTCACACACCAATCTAACTGCATTGGTGATAGACTCCCAGAGGGCCTTCTTAACAGGCGCATCTGTCAACCTCCTCTTGTTCCCAAACAGCTGGGGATAAAAGTCCTTGACGGCGTGGACCAGTGCAGCGCTCTCCTCCTTGGTGAACCTGGGAGCTGACATGCCTGCTGGGTTGTCTAAGAAATCCCGGTATATTATGATATATACTGCCTGCAGGCATTAGAGAACTGACAAAGATGGCAACGTGTAATGGACTTTTATATGGTGAAGTAAACATGAGATGCACCATGGGACAAGTTATCTGTACATCTGATTGGATAAAAGTTTGAAATATTGTTAGAATGTCTGTGAGACCATCCTGACTCAAGTTGTGTTTGTGTGATGAACTCTGATTGGCCGTTCCTTAATGTTTCATATCTTAGTAACTTCCTTACACATACCGCTTGGTGGTGCTGTTACTGGAAGTTCCCAGGCGATTCCTGACGGCAAACAGCTGCTCCTTCAATGTCCTAGTGTCTTCCTAACACATATGAGTTCATGCTGATAACAGGCTCCAATGTCTGTGCTCAGGAAGAAGGTTTCCTTATTTACTCCAGTTACATCAATACCTGATATTATTATTATCAGTTATTTGTAGTGGGCCAACAGATTACGTAGCGCTAATATCTCTCAGTGCTCTGGCCGTGTCTTTATAGGGTCCTGCAGCAGTGTATCCGGCCTCTTTCTGTTCCAGACTTCGAGGAGAAAGTTTTCTGTGGTTCTGCACTTGGATGATGGAGAGATCTAGAAGAAAGTCGGTGCCTCCCAAGCGATTTAGGGAGGTGGTGGAGGTTGCAGCCAGGAAGAAGGGACCGAGCTGCAGCTGCACAGTCAGGAAGTAAATGGGAGGGGACACTTGGATCCAAGGTATCGCTGAAACTAGAGAGGACTAGGACTTCCGGTTTCTATACTCCAACTCGGCTTCGGCTGCAGAACCATCACGCTAATACTAGCAGAAGGTTTCAAAATTTATTTATCTATTTGATGGATTGACTGTTCATTACAGGAACGCTTATACTAGCAGAGTTTTTAAAAATCACTTATCTGCTGTTGGATTGACTGTTCATTTATTGTTTTTTTACCTTTTTTTACCTTTTACACAGTGGCCACTGTTTTTTTGAATCATCTGGTTTGCTCTTAATTTCAAGGGTCTTTCACATTTGTTCTTTCGCTTGTTTTGCGTTTTCATTTTTAAATGATTATTTTCTGAACACAAAGGGGCTCCACAGTGTTCACAGAGTTTATATATTTGTTTGTTATTTTTAACGTAATTATTTCACGCCATTAATTACAGTTCAACGTTGCTCACAATTATCACAAATTGTGATTTCTGTTTTCCAATTTGTTTTGATGTCCCACGCTATTTTTATTATCTAGTGTGTTACTTTTAGTTTTATTTGTATTTATAGTTTGCTACCACCACGCACAAGTTGTACCACTCACGAGCATTTATCACCATCACTGTTTTGGACAACAATACAAGCCAGATACATCGTGAGGATATATCTCACACCATATACATCTTATATGCTGCTGTAACTAGCAGAACCATCCTACGCTGCTGTAATCAGCAGATTCAATCTATCTATACCTAGATTTCTGTTTGAGGTTTGTACTTAAAGATTTTCCAAACATCAAGGTTTGCTTACATAGGCTGTTATAAGAACGGCATTTATTGTATGTCACACACGCCACAGCAATTAGCAAAGTAATTCTGATTTCATTTAATTTTGAAAGCAATATTTTGCTACACCACATAGACGTCTTTTAGAACACGACACATGTTCCACCTTTATTAATTCAGATATTGCCAATGGGAAACTAGGCAATACGAGTGTTTTATTCTAGCCACTGATCAAGGCTAGTATTTAAATTTCGGTCTTTTTTATGCAGTTTTAAATATTTGTGACTTGTTTTTATCTGTTTTTATTTCTGTATGAATAAAATGTATTTGTTATAAGATCGTGATTTTCACTATTATTGGCTCAGACCCAGCCTTTTTTTGGCGCTTTGGCAACCTCTATTATTTTCTAAATTGCTCATTGACTACTAGGAGTCACATTTCCAAAGCTAAGGTCTTTTTCTAGGTAGGCGCTTAGTGTACCCCATTACATACTATAAATGTTAAACTACAGGTTTGTTTGTTATTAGTAAATAAACCTCGAGCTTGTATTTGTCTGAAGTGCTCATATATGTTATTGTGCAATGGCGTCTTTATTTTTAAATAGACATTACAAACAAACAATTGTATCAAATGATCTGTAGAGATAGAAGATTGTTTAGACTTTAAAATGTAAATCAATTTATCTTAGTATTTAGATATCCTCAACAGAAGAAATTTAAATGCACATGGTTGAGACAATCACATAAGGCATCTCTGTGCATCCACCAATCTTCATCTACTGAGCCTATCTCAATATGCTTTTCAAGCAAAGTATGTCAAGATAGGAAGAGAAGTAAATACACTATTTAAATCTCTTTAAGGGACACTGTCCAAACAAATTTAGCGTTGGTGATTCAGATTGAGCATGAAATGTTAATCAACGTTATAATTTAATCCGATTCTCAAATGTTAACAATTATCTTGTTATATTTCTTTGCAAATCAATAATGATATTTGAGATTACGGACAATTGTTTCAAAAAACCTGGGTTGTCCTTGATGATTGTTGGATAAATTAATCCACCACAAAAAACCAAGTTCAGTCCAGAGTACTGAAGCAAATAAATTATCTATTTAATGCATTATTTTTAAAGTAATGATAGCAACATCACAATGAGCATTCATAATATGAGACAATTTTTAAAGTTGCTTAAAATAGAATACTCATTCAGAATGTATAAATCATTAATTTTTTAACTGTCTCCCATTAAGTATATTTTTAGTTCATGTCCCTTTAAATAAACATTTCACAATAATGCTTGAAATATCAGAAACCTAGGCACCTTCCTTTTGATAAATTAGTATAACATATGAGTAAATAAAATTTAGATTAACTTCTGGATTGTTTTACACACTGACTGAAATATATATTGTAAAGGAGGTATTTAGGAGTCTTCAGCTTAGAGGGACATTAAGCTATATGTTATGTATGCATTTTGGATAAGATTATAATATTTGAACAACTTAATATGTTTTGGTATTCAATCATTAGATTGTAATTATATATATTTTTGGATTAAATACATATCTACATAGGCTATTTTGATGCTGATTGTTGGTTGCACATAGATACCTTATTTAATTGACTAAGATATGTGCATTGATGTTTTTTTTTCAAAGTATATTTAAAGACTGAATGTAATTCTATAGTACTTTCTAAATATGTTTAAATTATTTTATGAATTTTTTAAAAATCAATACACAATATATTTTGTGAATGTCCCTTTAAGGACAAAAACATTTGTAATGTTGATTTAACATTGTCAAAATAAACTAAAGGGGAATGAAAATTATATATAGATATGTGATGTCTAACCCAAGAGGTAAGATTTTAAAAACTACATAATATTATTAACTATAGTTAAATGACTCCACTAGAAAATCAAATCGATTAACCTGCCATCCAATAACTAGCTTGTGAAAAATATCAAGTTAAATGACCTACCATTTATAAATATAAAAATTAAAATAATTTAGCAAATAATGTTTTGAGATACCTAAGGAAGATACAAGATCTTATAAAATTAATTTTACATTCAACAACCCTGTCACTTTAATGTAATTGAACCACTTCCCCTTCTTAAAAGTGAAAACAAATAATTTTTGAGAAATTGACTACATATCCGAAATTATTTTAACATCTAAGAATTTCAAAAGAAAAGCATTGATGGATCTCACTCCCCAATGAATGTTAAAAAAGATAGTTTAATGTAATATTCTCGGAATCAGTGGATTTTCAACAATTAATGCATAATTTGATCTTATGCATGTGCTTGTCAAATAGACAACTACCAGTCATGGGAGTCAAATTGTTTTTTATTGACAGATTATATGGATATTTATTATAATCTGTTCCAAAGAGTGTATTTAATACTAAAATGTTTATTATTACCATTTTAAAATTTAATAGTTTCTGAAACAAAAAGAAAAAAATATTCCTGGAAGTCATCAGATGCCAATCTGAAATTTAATTTTTTTTTTTTAACAAAGTTAATACACACGTAGTCAAAGATTCATAAAATACATTTACAATCATCTTGTGTCTATGCTCTAACTTTGTTCAACATTTTTTAAAGATATTTATTAATTAAATTTAAAAAAAAAAAAACCCCCATTATATTGTGTAATAAAATAAAAAATAAAAAATCTGATTTTCTAATTATACATAATAATGTATATCACATTTCAATAATATATATGTTGAACATAAATGTCATATTTCATGTCCATTCAAATACCTCTATATCAACTATAATATGTATTCATTTTTCTGATTGTGATCCCTAAATATCTAATGATGAAATATGTATGACTAATGTATGTAAGCTACCAATAATCAACATTCTTCCTGTGATTCTTAACTAGCATGCATTGGTACACCAACCTGGATAATGCATGGTCTTTGAAAGTCAATTCAGGGGTGAACAGTTGATCTTCAATAGGTGTCTTATTCATCATTTCAAAAATAGAGGACTGAAATCCCATCTAAAAATTAGAAATTCATCTAAGTGTCTGATTGTGATCCCTAAATATCTAATTAAGAACTAAATATGACTAATGTATGTAAGCTACTAATATTCAACATTCTTCCTGTGATTCTTAACTAGCATGCATTGGTACACCAACCTGGATAATGCATGGTCTTTGAAAGTCAATTCAGGGGTAAACAGTTGATCTTCAATAGGTGTCTTATTCATCATTTCAAAAATAGAGGACTGTGAAATACCATCTAAAAATTTGAAAATCATCTAAGTGTCTCCAATAGGATGCCTCAACAGCCTTATTCTATCAAATAGTTGGCACTTACCATGTGAACATGTCTTTGTATGGTTTTCAAGGTCAGCAGATTTGAAAGATAATGCCAGACATGATCCCATTGGTATACTTCAATTTCAATCTTGGATTTTTCCACTGTCAGTCTGGGCAATCTTCCCTGTCAGGCTTCTAATTCTTCCCTTTCAGTCTTTAGATTAAGTCAGCTCCCTAATGGCATAAAAAGTTTATTCAAAATTACTACAAGTGTGTGAATCATTTCTGTAGCCCTCTCCCACCCCCCATTTCATAAGAAATTTCTGTCACTAGCTTACTGTGTAGCATCTTGTGTTATGTTCTATCAAGTGTGAAGATGAGTCATATTGAGCAGAACAAACCTCTAATGTGTGACATTGAACCATAGTCATGCTAGAGGATCCCTTTCTGAGTATTTACATTTTAAGTAATGTGTAAACTAAATACTAGTTTATAAAATGTATGCCATATGATGTATTTGTGTACAATTCATGCCAGCAACAGTCCAGACATTTATACTTACCAGCTGATGTCCTCTTTAAAAACCAGGTGGCAAAGACTCGCTACAGGACCCAATGGCCAGAGCATCACCTATATTAATAAATGAAACACATTTTTAGCATTTGATGAACAATCCTAACATGTTTGCACAATTCTCTACTTGTCATTTCCCTAGAGTTCACATCTATTGATAATACTCCAGTCTAACTTCTATTATTTACCGTCTAAAGTTGCGGTTGATGATGTCTGCTCTGACATTGAGCCCCTCGTCCCGGAATGGCCCCTCTAGAACAGGATCATCCTCCTCATCTCTGAGGAGGTTTCTGTCCGGCCGGATGGCCTGCAGCATCCCAGCCCGCTGTGCAATATTATGCAGGACGCTACAGGCTACAACGATCTTAACCACCTTCTTTGGGTTGTACTGGAGGGCTCCTCCCGACCTGTCCAGGCACCTGAACCTCATCTTCAGGAGCCCGAACATCCGTTCAACCACCGTCCTGGTTCTCTTATGAGCCCTATTGTAGCGCTCCTCAGACACATCAGTCGGGCTACGCAAGGGGGTAATGAGCCAAGGCCGGCTCATGTACCCAGAATCACCTATAAATTATGAACAGAACATAATTCTAACAGAATCCTCAAAATAGTATTTGTAGTACAATAAAAAGTTTTGTACACGATAATCCATTAACAAATGTTTTTTTTAAATTTAAAATATCTAGTTCAATATTATTCTCTATCTTCCCATTTCAGCTAAGACATGCTACATATGCGTATTTCTCCTAAATCAAGCCTTGTGTAAAATGCTAACTACATGGTTACATTACATTCTCTATCTGAGCATTTAAGGTAAGACATGCTACATATCTGCATTGAACTAAAAGACATTTGCGGAAAGAGACAATGACATGGTTAAATTGCATTAGCTAATATCTTCCCATTTCAGCTAAGACATGCTACATATGTGTATTTCTCCTAAATCAAGCCTTGTGTAAAATGCAAACTACATGGTTACATTACATTCTCTATCTGAGCATTTAAGGTAAGACATGCTACATATCTGCATTGAACTAAAAGACATTTGCGGAAAGAGACAAAGACATGGTTAAATTGCATTAGCTAATATCTTCCCATTTCAGCTAAGACATGCTACATATGCGTATTTCTCCTAAATCAAGCCTTGTGTAAAATGCTAACTACATGGTTACATTACATTCTCTATCAGAGCATTTAAGGTAAGACATGCTACATATCTGCATTGAACTAAAAGACATTTGCGGAAAGAGACAATGACATGGTTAAATTGCATTAGCTAATATCTTCCCATTTCAGCTAAGACATGCTACATATGTGTATTTCTCCTAAATCAAGCCTTGTGTAAAATGCTAACTACATGGTTACATTACATTCTCTATCAGAGCATTTAAGGTAAGACATGCTACATATCTGCATTGAACTAAAAGACATTTGCGGAAAGAGACAATGACATGGTTAAATTGCATTAGCTAATATCTTCCCATTTCAGCTAAGACATGCTACATATGCGTATTTCTCCTAAATCAAGCCTTGTGTAAAATGCTAACTACATGGTTACATTACATTCTCTATCAGAGCATTTAAGGTAAGACATGCTACATATCTGCATTGAACTAAAAGACATTTGCGGAAAGAGACAATGACATGGTTAAATTGCATTAGCTAATATCTTCCCATTTCAGCTAAGACATGCTACATATGCGTATTTCTCCTAAATCAAGCCTTGTGTAAAATGCAAACTACATGGTTACATTACATTCTCTATCTGAGCATTTAAGGTAAGACATGCTACATATCTGCATTGAACTAAAAGACATTTGCGGAAAGAGACAATGACATGGTTATATTGCATTAGCTAATATCTTCCCATTTCAGCTAAGACATGCTACATATGCGTATTTCTCCTAAATCAAGCCTTGTGTAAAATGCTAACTACATGGTTACATTACATTCTCTATCAGAGCATTTAAGGTAAGACATGCTACATATCTGCATTGAACTAAAAGACATTTGCGGAAAGAGACAATGACATGGTTAAATTGCATTAGCTAATATCTTCCCATTTCAGCTAAGACATGCTACATATGCGTATTTCTCCTAAATCAAGCCTTGTGTAAAATGCTAACTACATGGTTACATTACATTCTCTATCTGAGCATTTAAGGTAAGACATGCTACATATCTGCATTGAACTAAAAGACATTTGCGGAAAGAGACAATGACATGGTTAAATTGCATTAGCTAATATATTCCCATTTCAGCTAAGACATGCTACATATGCGTATTTCTCCTAAATCAAGCCTTGTGTAAAATGCTAACTACATGGTTACATTACATTCTCTATCTGAGCATTTAAGGTAAGACATGCTACATATCTGCATTGAACTAAAAGTAGACATTAGCGGGGGGAAAATATATGGTTAAATTGCATCCTATAGCTGAACATAACGCTAAATTTTTAAAACTACAGTGGCAATTGTCAAACTAATTAACCATGTTGTGCACAAATACTCACCAACGAGATAACCAGGGGGCATTTGTCTTTCCTCAAACTGTCTCCACAGGGACGACAGAGAGAGGATGCGGGCATCATGACAAGCCCCTCCAAAATTCGCACACACATGCATAATCCTCATCTGTGCGTCACAAACATACTGCACGTTGAGGCTATGAAAATGTTTGCAATTTCTGAAGGGCGAGTCATCAATTGGAGCACGCAGCGCAATGTGGGTACAATCTATGGCTCCCAAGACATTGGGTAATTGAGCAATATCAAAGAATTCCCGCTTCAGGCGCCTCCAATCACCATCATTCTGTGGGAATCCTATGTATTGCTTACTGATACGTACCATGGCGTCCAGAAAGTTATCAAACACCCCAGAGAATGTACCTTGAGACAGGCCATGCATGTACAGTTCTCCGGATTGAAAACTCCCGGAGGCCAGGACGTATAGACAGCTTAGCATCTTACTCATGGCGGGAACAGGAGTCCTTATTCTTATACGTGGCTCCAAATGAGGTTTAAGAAGATCGTAAAGGCCAATGAGCTGTTCGCGATTGAGCCGATACTTATCATAAACCTCAAAGTCGCTCATGTTTTCCAAGGTGGGTCTCACCCTGTAGACACGAGGACCTCGAACCAGATGACCCCTTCGTCTCAGTCTGAGCCGCCGAGGCTGCCTGATTCGACCAACAGCTAGTTCGCCAATAGCAGCACCAGCAGCGTCTACCATGTCATCGTCATCCATCTTTCAAAACAGCGTAACAAGGTAAGCACTTGATCTGATGTGGATCACAAGTGATGCATTGGCCATGTTGTTTGGGGGATTTATAGTACAATTAGTTCAATGGTAGTGAGTTTGTAATGATTGCTGATTGTATTCACCTGTTTGTATGTGAGCGGCGCGAATGCTTTCACAGTGGGCGTTTATTTGTTGTTTGCTGAAATGTTATTTTCAAACAATGAATCTCAATGTGAAAGTGTCAAATATCACACATACAGTGCATGTTTGTAATGTTTGATCATATGCGTAATCAATATTTCTTAAACGCGATCTTATAGTAACAAGCACACGTCCAGGCTAACATGAATGAAAGTGCATAGTTGTGTATAATGTGCATCGAATGTGATCGATCAATGTTGCTGCAATATTGTTTGTAAACGATAAAGTAACAGCTGCCATCTGTAGTATTGTATATATAAGTGATTGCCGAGCTGTCAATATTGTATGCGTCCCTTTAAAATCGCAATAATTATTCCGAACTTCCCGTCTGCCATCTGTAGTATTGTATATATAAGTGATTGCCGAGCAGTCAATATTGTATGCGTCCCTTTAAAATCGCAATAATAATTCCGAACTTCCCGTCTGCCATCTGTAGTATTGTATATATAAGTGATTGCCGAGCAGTCAATATTGTATGCGTCCCTTTAAAATCGCAATAATAATTCCGAACTTCCCGTCTGCCATCTGTAGTATTGTATATATAAGTGATTGCCGAGCAGTCAATATTGTATGCGTCCCTTTCAAATCGCACTAATACTGAATAACTTCCGGCTGTCATCTGTAGTATTGTATATATAAGTGATTGCCGAACTGTCAATATTGTATGTGTCCCTTTCAAATCGCACTAATACTGAATAACTTCCAGCTGTCATCTGTAGTATTGTATATATAAGTGATTGCCGAGATGTCAATATTGTATGCGTCCCATTCAAATGGCACTAATACTGAAGAACTTCCGGCTGTCATCTGTAGTATTATATATATAAGTGATTTGCGATCTGACAATATTTATTAATTGTCCCATTGAAATCGCCTTAATAATGTTGTTCCAAACTGTTGTTTACGTATATGTTGTATTGTAGTATTGAGTGTTAAAGTTCCGAAAGGGGCGGTACAGTGGGGAATCTGTGATGTGTATGGTTGAATCTTCTAATGACGTCATGATATTATTAACCTGCCTATGTAGTTCTGAAATCCTCATTGTGTTGTTGTATTTGACTACATTGTTATTGTGTGCTGAATAAAATCTAAATGTGTGCTTTGTGGTTGCGTGATGGGTGATGCGTGTTATGTACATGTACGTATATATTGTGATTGTGTCCCACATATGCTGACTTCTATATAGCGGTCTGGCATTGTTTTTCCTTCCCATAAAGTGACATCTGTAATCTGGTGTAATGATGTTCTTGTTGTACGTAATTCCTAATGGTTTCTGGTGATGGAATCATGATGTTAAAAGTACAGTAAAATCCATATGTTGTGTTTTGTGATTCCTCGAGAGAATGTAATGTGTTTTTCCTCCATCATTTGAATGCACATGTATGAGTGAATGTTAAAAGTAATGTATGTGCATCCATGACTGATCATGTGTTAAGCCTATGTAGATATGCTGTTGCTGCAAGCATATGAGTTGAATAACTGAAATGCAATAATAAAGGTAAATGAGAATTGTTTCCCATTGTGTAGTGTTTGTGAATCCTGAAAAGTTGACATTATTTTTTTTTCCGTTTAAATGTAATATTTTTAAAACAAAAATGTTGTTACTAGTGATGTTGATTTGTAGTTGATGTAATATAAAAGTCTGAAACAATTTAATGGTGTTGTGAATATTCAAACAGTAAAATCCATAAATCCACCATAGGGAAATAGTCATTTCTTGATCTATTTATCATAGCTGGGTCTAACGCATGAAATCATGTCTTTTCTAGCGCTGGTATTTGGAGTTTTTCTGTCTACGCTATTTGCGTGCGTTAGGGAAATGAGGGTTTCGCGTGCACGAGCACGTCTTCCCAATAGAAGTCAATGGAGGCTCTAAAATTTGGTAATTTTTTTTTTCTAAGACTGGTTTTCCTCGTAAAGTGAATGACGTCATGAGCTTTTGTGAAAAAGTAACTAAATCGTGTTCTTTTTGTGATAAATAAATATTTTTTGTATGTCATGTGGTGTATATTGTTTGTATGCATCGATGAGTGTATGTTTGTGATAATGTTATTAGTTAGATGTAGGTATATGAGGGTCTTTTCCCGTGTGTCAATGTAAGTCAATGGGAAAATGGATTTGTGTTGTTTTTTTTCTAACACCCGAGATCTCGCAACTTTAATCCTTTGTATTTTGATGAAAAATTATTAAATATTAAAAATAAATATAGTGTAGTGTTTGTATGAGTGTAAGTGTACTTTGTGTAATATTTGTTTTGTGATTCGTGGATGTTTTTTTTGTCGGTATATGTTTACTACTGGGTCTGAGGTGTCGTAGAAATTTGAGCGTTAGGTGTTTTTTGAGTGTCGGTAACTGAACTCTAAATACCGGAGTCCGTAAGAAACCCGCGTTAGGAGCCTCTAACGCTGGTTTTCACGGCTAACGCCAAACTCCAAATCTAGGCCTTTGGGTTTATTTTATAGGTAAGTATTTAGTTTTAAATAGGAATTATTTAGGTAATAATAGTAATTTTATTTCGATTTATTTAAATTATATTTAAGTTAGGGGGTGTTAGGGTTAGACTTGGATTTAGGGGTTAATAAACTTAAAATAGTGGCGGCGATGTTGGGGGCGGCAGATTAGGGGTTAATAAATGTAGGTAGGTTGCGGCGATGTTAGGAACGGCAGATTAGAGGTTAAAAAAAATTGAACTAGTGTTTGCGAGACGGGAGTGCGGCGGTTTAGGGGTTAATATATTTATTATAGTGGCGGTGATGTCCGGCAGATTAGGGGTTAAAATTTTTATTTTAGTGTTTGCGATATGGGGGGGGCCTCGGTTTAGGGGTTAATAGGTAGTTTATGGGTGTTAGTGTACTTTTTAGCACTTTAGTTAAGAGTTTTATGCTGCTGCGTTGTAGTGTAAAACTCTTAACTACTGACTTTAAAATGCGGTACCAGGCTTGACAGGAGATGGTCTACCGCTCACTTTTTGGAAGACTCGTAATACCGGCAAGTCCCATTGAAAAAATTGGATACGCAATTGACGTAAGTGGATTTGCGATATTTCCGAGTCTGGCCAAAAAAGTGAGCGGTGACTCGTAATACCAGCGGGCGTTAAAAAGCAGCGTTGGGACCGTCCAACGCTGCTTTTTAAGCCTAACGCAAAACTCGTAATCTAGCCGTATATTTTTTAGTATCTTGGAAGGAATGGAAACATATAAAAATAGTATACAATTTTCCATAAATTGTTACGCACTCCAGTTTTGGGGTAGAAACACAAATAACTCCTCATTTGGGGCTATTTGCTAGATGGAGGCTTTTTGTGTGTGTCAGGTTGCACTCATATTATGAGTTAAGAGTAAAATATTTGCATAAGAGCTAGAAAATGAGGCGCACAAGAAGTGGAACATCGGATATTGCGACCGCGTTAATGTATTGTCACATAGACTTCAATGGAGAGCACACATTGAAAAGAAAAACTAACATCCTTATACTCTTGAGCTAACCCGATCACGCTTATTCAAGTGCGCTAAACCCATCATTAATTATGAATATTTCACATTCCACAGTTCTTCACATAGAAGAACATGCTCTATATTTTGTTCTTTATATATATATATATATATATATATATATATATATATATATATATAGGAACATCCATTAAAAAATACTAAAAAACATATTCCCCTATGTGAATAACATTGGAATGTGAAATATTTACAGTACATACATAGTTAAATTTAAATATATATATATATATATATATATATATATATATATATATATATATATATACACATATATACATATTTAGGTGTATATATGTATCTCTATGATAGAGATAAGTCTAATACAAAAGTAACTGCAATTTTTAGATTATTCTCAGGTATGTTAATGTATCTGGTAAACAGCTATTTGATATGATATGTTTATGTGGCTATTATTATTGAGATTTTTTTATCTTTTTCTTTTTAATAAAAAATCTAAACAAGTGATCACTTTGCATACATGACAGATTAATGATATGAGCACAATTTTTTTTTGTTCTTATCATTTGAAATTGACATATTTGTGAGTGTGGTTGGTAAGTAACTTGATTTGCACATTATTTGTTTAGATTTTTTGTCTTTTCAATAAAAGATAATTCTGAAAGAAAAAATATACTCACATATGATAATTGTAGAAGAAAGTGATGAAGCAATACACTACATGAGAGAACGGTTTTGGTAGATATGAATCATAAAACAGAAATTAAAGTGCAGTCAGCAGGGATTTCTTCTTGGAAATGTCAAGCTAAATCTGGAAAGAGACTTTGGACTGACATAATAGAGAGCATTCTCTACATGTTTGTAAAGGCATTCAGAAATACTCACAATGAGTGGTTTTCTTATCCGGGGTAGAGAATACCAACCTATATAATCTATTATATGCTTAGTAAAACAATTACCCATAACATGTGTATTAGAATGTCAAAAACACAATAAATGTATAAGACTCACATACATTTTACAAATGCATGTATATTACAATAGTATGTGGACACCTGATCATGACACCTATATTAGCTTGTTCTGGGAGGGATTTCTACAATAGTTTGGAGTATGTCTGTTGGAATTTGTGCACATTCAAATGAACATTTGTGAGATCAGGCATTGAAGTAGAAGAAGGTTTGGCTCAAAATCGGCATTCCAATTCATCTTAAAGGTATTCAGTGAGGACGAGGTCAGGGCTCTGTGCAAGCTACTTGAGAACCTCCACACCAAAATTATCAAGGCATGTCCTCATTGACCTTGTTTTGTGCACAGGGACACAGTCATGCTGGAACAGGAAAAGGCCTCCCTCAAAATATTTTTGTATCTTATAGCATTATGATGACCCTTTTCCGCCGATCCTTTTTGCTTTTCTTTCCTTTTTTTTGAAGTCCTGGGTTTCATTTGGTGCACAAATATCTCCATATCAATTCTTCTTTGAAATATTTTTATTTTTTATTTTAACCCATAATTATCTGTGACCTAACATTAGGAATATTTACTATAATGAAATATACATATCTCATTTACATTGTGCCATTATTTAAAAAAATAAATAAAAACATATACATTTACATGTATAGTAGGCCATTAAAAAGGCCTATAGAATCTCATGTTATATTATTGTAACACCCTTTCCTGACCTTCCCTGAGGTGGTTGATAGTGTAATGCTGTCTACCTGTTTCGTGTATGAGAACTAAGCCTCCGCATAGTGGGAGTAGGAGGGGGGTTGAAATCAGGTATATAAGGGATGCCTGTATGACGCAGTGCCTCCACCTATAGGGGACACCCTAGAATAATAGGGTGTGGGGTCCTATAAGATTTTAGTACAAAAAGAAAACAAGTAATAACCACACAAGAAATCTTCAAATAAAATGTTACTTTGATTATTATAAAGTGTTTAACCAATAACATACAGTGCAACAAATACAAATAATAATATTAATCACAATATCTTCTTATGACATCAGTATACCTTTTTTTTAACTCAGAAGTCCTTCATGAGCTCATGAAATAATAACATAGCTGTTGTTGTAAAATACTTTGAGGTGGTGCTGTACAATGCAATTTCATATACTTAATAGAATTTAGTTGAGGTAATTATCCCTTGCTGCTTGTGAACGAAGCTAGAGAGCGCTGCTTGTGATCGATACAGTGCTCAAGGAAACTTCTCCTTAGAAATACTGAATAACATAAGTCTCTACCTTATTACTGAATTTCAAGAATCCACTTGCCTTATACTGCAAAGTCAGTCACTCTTTTACTACAAACAGCTGCAGCTGTAGCGTTATAAATCCAGTCAGTGTATTTGTGCAAACTGTTCAGGCAGAATAACTTATAGGATATTCTCTGGGTTATCTCTTTAATATACATCACACTCAGTTGCTTCCTTATGTAATGCAGCTATGCAATCTATTTAGTGTATTTATGCAAACTGTTTAGGCAGAATAACTTCTAGAATATTCTCTGGGTTATCTCTTTAATATACAACTCTGCAGCACATCACACTCAGTTACTTCCTTATGTAAGGCAGCTGTGCAATCCATTTAGTGTATTTATGCAACTGTTTAGGCAGTATAACTTCTAGAATATTCCCTGGGTTATCTCTTTAATATACAACTCTGCAGCACATCACACTCAGTTACTTCCTTATGTAAGGCAGCTGTGCAATCCATTTAGTGTATTTATGCAACTGTTTAGGCAGAATAACTTCTAGAATATTCTCTGGGTTATCTCTTTAATATACAACAACTCTGCAGCACATCAGATATGACTAGTATATCTTTTATCTTGCATTTAGTTAACATGAAGTTATGGAGATCTTAAAACAGCAGATAATGGCTGACACTCACAGTACAAATAAAAGGTTCAAACTTCTGTCTTCAGCAGCCACATGTAGCAATGTCTGAACTGTCTCTGGAATCCATGCATTAGTCTGAATAACTTCTTTCATCTTGGAAACAGCAACTTTCTTCCCCCATCTCAAAGTCTGTGCAAGATCCACACTTCTCTTAACACCTAAGAAAATCTCCTCAGCACTAAAAACTCCTCCCCCTTCCCAGTTGGCATTTCTCTTCCTAAATACAACTATTAACAGCAGCCATCTTGGGTAAGGGCAAGGTCCTTACATACTCCCCCCCCCAAAAAAAAAAAACTTGCTGTCCCCAGCAAGGGGTACAAGAGCAACACATCAATACATTTTCTTTAGCAAGTCTACTAACAAAATCACATATTCATCATGAGTCAAATTATGGTTAGGGTATACATATTTCAAAACACATCGTACAGCAGATGTTAGAGCAGGCAACAAGGGTTCAACATTATAACCAGGGTTTCCTAGTGTATCATATGTCAATTTCTTTGGGGGATGTCTCTTTCTTGCTGGTCTTTTCTCTCTATAGGGACTTCTACTATCATAATGTATAGGGTTTGGAGATTCGCTATCTGGTATAGGACTATTAGGGAAGGATGGCATATCAGGTTCAGAGGTTGGGGCAACAGAGGAGGCATCCTCATATTTATAGGTCTCTCTTTGCAATGGAGATCTAATTTCAGGGTCCGATTGAATTGATGAGTCTTCATGTGGGATACTATATTCATTATTAATTGACATGCTTGGGCCTTGGTCCTCATGATATGTAACATCATGCTGGAATTGAGGTATAGGCAACAAATGATTCCGATTCCATGTCTTCACAACACCATTTTCATCTGCTATCTGAAAAACTGGAAGACCTGGCAATTGTCTGACTATTCTATAGATACTATTCCTCCATCTAGGAGCTAACTTGTGCTTGCCTGGTATCCCTAAATTCCGTAAAAGGAAACGGTCTCCTGGTTGCAAATCCTGATGTTTTATTCTCTTGTCATATCGTTGTTTATTAGCCTCATTTAATCGAGCAGTAGCTTATTCAGCCAACTTATAAGCTGTTTGTAAACTCTCCTGCAAGCGCCTGACATACTGATAGTGACTCTTATGAGAAACTCCATCTGATGACACCCCTAACTGGAGATCTATTGGTAGTTTCGTTTCTCCCCCAAACATAAGGAAGTATGGTGAATAACCTGTGGAATCATGTCGGGTGCAGTTGTAGGCATGAACTAGTGCTTCTACTTGACGACTCCAAGTTCTCTTTTCAGACTCTGGCAGGGTCCCTAACATATTTAGCAAAGTTCTGTTAAACCTCTCAGGCAAAGCATCTCCTTCTGGATGATAGGGAGAAGTTCTTGTCTTCTTAATTCCCAAAACATTCATCATGGCGACTCTCAAAGTCTCTACCTTGATCAGAATGCAGTTTCTTAGGAAGACCATAATGAATGAAAAACCCTTCCCAAAGAACTCTAGCCACTGTACTAGCCTTCTGGTCCTTTGTTGGGAAGGCTTGAGCATAACGGGTATAGTGATCTGTTACAATAAGAACATTTCCAATGCCACAAGAATCTGGCTCAATGCACAAAAAATCCATGCAAACAAGATCCATGGGGCCTTCACTTTTCAGATGACCCATAGAGGCAGCTCGAGTTGGAAGAGTTTTCCTCTGTACACATCTAAAACATTTATGAATGTAGTCTTCTACATACTCTCTCCTCTTTGGCCAATAACATCTATCCTGCAAGAGGCCAAACGTTTTTTCTATCCCAAGATGTCCGTGCTGATCATGCAAGGATGACAGAACAAGTTTTCTTAGTTTGGCAGGTAACACCAATTGGCTTCGATCTGGATGATTGTGGTATTTAACTACTCGAAACAGAAGTCCATCTTGAATTTGAAACTTATCCCACTCTCTATTTAGTGGACCAGAT
The DNA here is from genome assembly GCF_027579735.1 of Bombina bombina. NCBI lineage: Eukaryota > Metazoa > Chordata > Amphibia > Anura > Bombinatoridae > Bombina > Bombina bombina. Next base: position 415,304,215 of record NC_069504.1, read on the forward strand.
CATTCACTAGGAATTCTCTTCAGTAAATGTGGGCTATCAGTTTGAACAGCTTTTCGAAGTAGTCCAATTAAAGGATCTTGTTCCTGTGCATTTATTAATTCTTCAGGAGGTATTCGAGACCATCTGGCTAATTCCACTACAGATGGTTTACAATAATATACAGGCAGAGCTTGTGGATGACATCCCTATGAATCTACTGCTCTCAAATCTGAAAAAACAGAGGTTTCGTCTTTGAAGACACTGGTTTGACAGAATGCTCTCACACCAAGTGAAGGAATTTCTTCCCATTGAGAATCACCTGTTTGTTCTGGTAGTCCTGGTCATCTGGACATTGCATCAGCCCCTATATTCTTAGGCCTTGGCTTGTAACATAACTTAAAAGTGTAATTTGATAGTGCAGCCAACCACCGATGACCGGTTGCATCCAACTTTGCTGTAGTCAAGATGTAGGTAAGTGGATTATTATCTGTTGGAACTTCAAATTCTACTCCATAAAGGTAATCGTGGAGTTTATCCACTACTGCCCATTTCAGAGCCAAGAACTCAAGCTTGTGGACTGGATAATTCTGTTCACTCTTAGACAAACTCCTACTTAGATAAACAACAGGTCTCAACCCTCCAGGGTACTCTTGGTGTAAAACTGCCCCCAAACCCACATAGCTAGCATCTATATGTAGCACATAAGGTTTCTCTGGATCTGCATAGGCCAAGACAGGTGCCTCAGTTACATTTTTCTTTAAATTCTCAAACGCTTTGGAGCACTCTGATGTCCACCGAGTTCCCAAAGGAGTTTTTGCATTTAGTGGCTTTTTAGGATCATCTTCACTATGTTTCAGCAAGTCGTTTAGGGGTCGAGCTAACTGGGAGTATCCTTTCACAAATCTTTGATAGTATCCACAAAATCCAAGTAATGATCGAAGTTCACCAATGTTGTTAGGCTGTGGCCATGCGGTTACTGCTTCCACCTTAGCAGGGTCTGTAGACACCCCTTCTGCCGAGACCACATGACCTACATAGGTCACAGATGATTGCCCAAATCTACATTTCTCCGGACTTAACTTTAGGCCTTCTTCGTGAAGACGATCCAATACTTTCAGCAACCTTGTCTCATGTTCTTCCAAAGTACTACCAAATACAATAAGGTCATCTAGATAGACAAGACACTCACGTCCATTCATATCTCCCACAGTACGTTCCATTAGCCTTTGGAATGTGGCTGGAGCTCCACAGATCCCTTGTGGCATCCGTGTAAACTGATAGAATCCTAGTGGACAAATAAAAGCTGTCTTCTCTTGGTCTTCTTCAGTCATCCCTACCTGAAAATAGCTGGATCTCAGATCCAGAACACTGAACCAGCGGCTGCCATTAAGACAATGTAAAATCTCTTCAATTCGAGGTAGGTCATATTGATCAGGTATAGTTCTTCGATTGAGAGTCCGATAGTCAATGCACAAACGTATAGACCCATTCTTCTTTCTAACCACTACAATGGGTGAAGCCCATGGACTGCGAGAAGGAACAATTATTCCAGCTTTTTCCATCTCAGCCAAAACGGCACGAACATCCTCAACATCACGAGGAGGCAATCTCCTAGAGCGTTCCCTAAAAGGGGCAGAATCTGTTAGGCGAATGGTATGAAGCATATGTTTTGAACGTCCTACATCCATTTCTGCGGCAGAAAAAACTCCTGCACGGGCCTTCATAGCCTTCTGCAACCGCTCACATGCCTCCTTAGGCATTGTAGATCCTTCAAAGTTAAATTGTAGTTTTTCTGTTTCTGTTTTTGAGAGAGAGAAACATTTACGAATAGCCAATGATGAGTCTACTACTGGATAAAGATATCCCAAAGTCTGATTAAAATCAATACCAACAGGGTATGGGGCCAAATTTTGGACCTTAACACTTAGCCACTGTGGTGGAGGCCCATCCTTTCTTCTGTGTAAGATTTCAGGTACCAAAATCCAACCCTGCTTGGTTGCTTCTTCATCTGGCGTTTCAAGAATAAAACAGTCCTCTTTGGGTCTGCCGTCAGGGTACACCACCAAACATTTTAACTCTTTCATCCCTCCTGGGGAAATGTAAGTCACTCCGGCAGAACGGTTGTAGCACTGACCAGCATATTGTCTCAAAGATATCTTTTCAACCTCCTGACATAAAGTTGGGTGTAATGACTTGTCTATGTCTTGCCCCCCAACCTCCATCATGAATTTCCATAGCAAAGATTGTACATATTTTGTGTTGGTCCCTAGAATTATAGGGGCTTCGGAATCTTTGCAGGTTTCTGGGCAGATTAAAGCCTTCACTTTCATGGGGTATATCATACTAGTATGTAACTGGACTATACTAATGACTACAGTGACAACTCCATCAACAGCACACCTATTTCCACCCACACCTCTTAAATCAATTTGAGAGGGAGGCTTGATTTTAAGATGTTTAAGGTAAGTATCATAAAAACTACGATAGATTATGGTGCACTGAGATCCAGTGTCCAACAGCGCCTGTGTAGAAATGTTACAAACTTTTACTCCAATAAAAGCCCTTGGCCCAGCTACATCATCTTCAGATAAATCAAAGGAAATATCAGTCATTCCCTTCTTCTGAGGGACTGTAAGGCTTCCCAAAAAATCACCAGCATATGAATGTATTTTGCTGGGGCAATCCTTTGAGAAATGGCCTATCTCTCCACAAGTGAAACAACTCCCTTTTGGTCGAGTAGTATTTTGGAGTTTTACAGGTAGTTTTGCTCTCTCCAACTCAGCCTTAACTTGGTCAGGCAGTTCATTCTCCATAAGCTCTTTCAACAAAGAATCTGCATTTCTGGAGTCTTCTAAAAATTTTTTAGTCTCACTTTTACCTATGCAAGCTTCGCCAGACTTACGCACAGTGTGGAAACTCATTTCCTCTTCTTGAGTCCTTATCATAGGCATAAGGGCCTCCAATTCTTTTGGTGCTTGAGAGTGCAATTGGGCTCTAAGAAAGATGGCTATTGGGTGGTCTGGTATAATGCCATGAAGGAACTGATCTTGCCTCCGTTTATTCATATCTTGTCGGGTCACTACCCCTTTTCGAACCAATAATACAAGCTGCTCATGTAATCTTAATAGAAAGTCAGACATCTTCTCTGTCTCTCGCTGCTTAAGTAACCGAAACTTATACAAGAGATCTTCTGGATCTTCAAATAGACTATATAAGGTCTTTAAGAAAGAGATCAACTCTACAGCAGTAGCTTCAGGGTGTTCCTCTCTATGGTGTTGCAACAATACTTGTGCTGGTGGCCTAACACTTTCTAAGAGGCGGACACGCTTCACTGTCTCTGGGCAACTCCATTCTTGCAGCACCATGTTAGCATGATCACACCATGCTGCAATACCCTCCTCTCCTAAGGGTACAGGAAGGTTTCCTGAAAATATCTTTAGTTTCCGGTAACTGTATGTATGTGAGCTGTCTGTGATGCTTGTAGCCAACATCTTTAGAACTTCAGATAGACTAGACTCCATATTAGATTCATTTTGAGACCCTCTAACACCCTGAACTTCATTTTCCTTGACTATATGCAGTTCTGATTTTATGGCATAAATGAGGGGTAGTCTGACTGAAGGTAGCCCTAGTAGCTGTAGCTCAGAGGGGTTGGGTACTTCTAAGAAACATTGGTTGGTGTCTATTAATATGCTACCCCAAGTGTCATCTGGTACTCTTTTGAATGCTACTATCTTAGGGTACTCTCTTAGTTGAAGTGCTCTCTGGAGTGACTCACATAGTTTATCTCGACTGGTTCCTACTGGTATCCAAGTCACAGCCACTGCCTGCTCAATTGGTACCTTTTTCTGCATTGCCCACTCTCTCACCTCTTCTAATTTTAAAAGATGCATCTCTTCTGATTTTGCCCCGCCTCTCGATCTCAGCAGTGCCTCCATCTGTAACACCCTTTCCTGACCTTCCCTGAGGTGGGTGATAGTGTAATGCTGTCTACCTGTTTCGTGTATGAGAACTAAGCCTCCGCAGAGTGGGAGTAGGAGGGGGGTTGAAATCAGGTATATAAGGGATGCCTGTATGACGCAGTGCCTCCACCTATAGGGGACACCCTAGAATAATAGGGTGTGGGGTCCTATAAGATTTTATTACAAAAAGAAAACAAGTAATAACCACACAAGAAATCTTCAAATAAAATGTTACTTTGATTATTATAAAGTGTTTAACCAATAACATACAGTGCAACAAATACAAATAATAATATTAATCACAATATCTTCTTATGACATCAGTATACCTTTTTTTAACTCAGAAGTCCTTCATGAGCTCATGAAATAATAACATAACTGTTGTTGTAAAATACTTTGAGGTGGTGCTGTACAATGCAATTTCATATACTAAATAGAATTTAGTTGAGGTAATTATCCCTTGCTGCTTGTGAACGAAGCTAGAGAGCGCTGCTTGTGATCGATGCAGTGCTCAAGGAAACTTCTCCTCAGAAATACTGAATAACATAAGTCTCTACCTTATTACTGAATTTCAGCAATCCACTTACCTTATACTGCAAAGTCAGTCACTCTTTTACTACAAACAGCTGCAGAAATCTCACAGTTATGCCCTTATGTAATGTAGCGTTATAAATCCAGTCAGTGTATTTGTGCAAACTGTTCAGGCAGAATAACTTATAGGATATTCTCTGGGTTATCTCTTTAATATACATCACACTCAGTTGCTTCCTTATGTAATGCAGCTGTGCAATCCATTTAGTGTATTTATGCAAACTGTTTAGGCAGAATAACTTCTAGAATATTCTCTGGGTTATCTCTTTAATATACAACTCTGCAGCACATCACACTCAGTTACTTCCTTATGTAAGGCAGCTGTGCAATCCATTTATTCTTATAGTCTCACACCTAAACTCTAAAGATGAGCTTGATAGAAGCAAATTACAGAAGAGAGGAGTATAATAGTAAATGAGGAGTATATGTGAGAGATGTCTTAAGTCTTAATAGGATAATTAAAAATAGGATAGTGGTGATACAATCCTACCCTAATATTACATAAATACAGATAAAAGGTGTAAAGGCACTAAAAAATAAGCATTAAAAACTAAGCATTTACAAAATATGCCTGGACGTCCAATGAACCATTAAATAATGCCACTTTAAAACGTTTGTATATTTAAAACGTTTGCAGATTAGTAAAACTTTCAAAAGTCAAGCATATCCAATAAAGCATAAAAATATGTGGAATCGTCTTTTGTAGGAGAAAGAAAGTCACTATAGAGATACTCTCATATGCAGATGATCTTGCTCCGAGGAGTATTGGATCAAACTCATGTCATATATGAGAGCGGTACCTTAGCCTATCTCTTTGTGATGTTGAGGGCTCTGCAGGTTAGATACTGTGCACTCTTTATTGATGCAGAGTTGTGCAGCTGGAGTTGTAGTTGAGGTCCTTCTTGTAGTCCGCGTCTGGGTTAGTGGAGTATGTTTCTGCTCCCGCGGATGCATCTGCCCACGTGGTGCGATTGACGTTACAGCTGACGTTAACAGCTGATATCGGCACCTGTTGGGACTGCTCCTTCCTCCGCTATAGATAGATAGCTGTAAGAGGTTTGCAGTCAGTCTGTTATGCAGTGATAGAAGCTAATATCCCTCTTAAACTGTGGTTAGATAGGGTATATGCTGATGGTCTGAATGAGACAAAGAAGTGATCATCCAAATCACTCAGCTAGGTTACGCAATCAACGCGTTTCTCCCCTCGCTTGGTTTTTTTTCAAGATGTGTTTCCTGTTGTCGCAGGGTTTCTTATATACCCCTTCCCTTTTCTTTCATTGGCCAATCTTTTTTGTAGGTGTATCACTGTGATTTAAGGTGGTGTATACCACTCATATATATTGCAATCAGCAGTCAATGAATTAACTAAAAAACACACTGTAATAATGATACAAATAGTAAAGGGATATAGATCATAAATTGGATAGTAATACATAGATGCATACATGCCCCCTATGGGGTAAATTAAACTAAGTTTAAAAAGATACATAATCTCTAGTGTGGATCATGGGATTGTTATTATGTGACACCTCATTCATACATAAAGGGAGTTACATCAAGTTCAAACCTAGGGGGTGTAGGGTTTTCATACTATATATTAATTCAGTTTCTTTTTTAAGTAGCTTTGTTTCAAAATTTCCTCCCCTCCATTCTGGTCTTACTTTTACTATACCCCAAAAAGAGAAATCTTTTAATCTATTATGGTGAATTTCCCTAAAATGTCTGTATAGATGTGTGTCCAAAGTACCTTTTTCAATTATACATAAGTGTTCTCTTATTCTCTCTCTTAGGGATCTTGAGGTCTCTCCTAAATATTGTTTTTTACAACTGCATTGTATTAAATAAATGATCCCTTTATCTGTACATCTAATCGTATCATTTATGCGAAATGTTTCTCCTGTTTAGGTAGATGTGAATTGTTTAATCTTGTTGCTATAGTTACAAGACCTACAACAGTGACATGGAAAAAACCCTTTCACTATATTTATTCCCTAGTAAATCATGTTGTTTTGGCTGTGAATTGGTTTTAAATTCACTTGGCGTTAGCATACTCTTCAGATTTTTTGATTTTCTATAAATAAATGTAGGGTTCATAGAGATTTTGACAAACAATACCAGGCTGCTACAGGCAGGGAGTTCCGGCACAATCCATATGCAGAGGCAGATCCAGGCATCTAACAGGTAACAGGGGTGCTAAGCTGTGTAAAAACGGCCGGTGTAGCTGAAAATATAGATTCAAAAAGCATATACAGCAGCACTGAGGCAAAGGAGTAGCAGGGCAATCCAATAGTTAAAAAATATAACTTTTATTTAAACATGTGTTAAAAGAATACACAGCTCCAAACTCCCTGACTAGTTTCGTGCCCTATAGGCACTTAATCATAGGGTAAGTTTGTCAGGTGATAGTACCTCTATTTAAAGGGATCAATACACCTTTATACAATTAAATGAAACAACACATACATAAAATACAAATATATGCATATCTCAAAAAAAAACAAATAATTCCATTTGCATGCACCAATTCTAAGTAAGAAAAATCAGCTCACACAAGCTAGTTTGAATATGTTTACATTGTTCATCATATGTCATATATGTTATTTATGTTACTATATGTCTGATACTGCAAAAAATACACATAAAAAAGACACCAATACTACATGGTCTAAAATACACATTCCAAATGGTGCTTAACTATTCTATGCATAAATCCAGAATTGCTATAAAACTGGATCATTAATTATGCAGTTTGATGGATCATCAAAAAAAGACCGAAAAAGAACAAAAAAGAAATTTATTTATAATGATTTGCAAAAAGAGTTTCTTTTCAACAATTTGAAATTGCAAACCATGATTGGTATTTATGAAAGCCCATCAAAGAACACATATAGAAAAAAAACAATTATTATGCAAAAGTTTTATATAAAGTTAAGGGATAAAAATTCACTTGAAAAAACAAACAAACAAATCCCCAGAGGACCAATTTGTAAAAAATACACATGATTTCATAATTAACATGTAATCGGATTCACCAATTATTGTTAACTTCTATTCAAAAATAATTTTTTCAAAAATATTTTTTTAAAAAACAACACACATACTGTGTATTTTATGTTGAATATGAAATTATTGTTATATGAAAATATCCCTGAACCATTAAATTTATTATATAGAAATATGTACAGATATACACTCATTCACAGAAATGTATGGATCTTAAACGCCTAGATTTAGAGTTCTGCGGCCAAAGGGGTGCGTTAGCTACTCGTGCATTTTTCTGGCCGCACCTTTTAAATACCGCTGGTATTTAGAGTTCACAGAATGGCTGGGTTTTCAGTGCGTTAGGCTCGAAAAAGGGAGCGTAGAGCATAATTTAACGCCACTGCAACTCTCGATACCAGCGGTGCTTACGGACGCGGCCAGCTTCAAAAATGTGCTCGTGCACGATTCCCCCATAGAAAACATGCTGAAAAAAAACCTAACACCTGCAAAAAAGCAGCGTTCAGCTCCTAACGCAGCCCCATTGTTTTCTATGGGGAAACACTTCCTACGTCTGCACCTAACACCCTAACATGTACCCCGAGTCTACACACCCCTAACCATACACTTATTAACCTCTAATCTGCCGCCCCCGCCATCGCTGACACCTGCATATTTTTTTAACCCCTAATCTGCCGCTCCGTAAACTGCCGCTACTTACATTATCCCTATGTACCCCTAATCTGCTGCCCCTAACACCGCCGACCCCTATATTATATTAATTAACCCCTAATCTGCCCCCCACAACGTCGCCTCCACCTGCCTACACTTATTAACCCCTAATCTGCCGACCGGACCGCGCCGCTATTATAATAAAGTTATTAACCCCTAATCCGCCTTACTCCCGCCTCAATAACCCTACAATAAATAGTATTAACCCCTAATCTGCCCTCCCTAACATCGCCGACACCTAACTTCAAACATTAACCCCTAATCTGCCAACTGGAGCTCACCGCTATTCTAATAAATGTATTAACCCCTAAAGCTAATTCTAACCCTAACCCTAACACCCCCCTAAATTAAATATAATTTTTATCTAACGAAATAAATTAACTATTATTAAATAACTTATTCCTATTTAAAGCTAAATACTTACCTGTAAAATAAACCCTAATATAGCTACAATACAAATTATAATTATATTGTAGCTATTTTAGGATTAATTTTTATTTTACAGGCAACTTTGTAATTATATTAACCAGGTACAATAGCTATTAAATAGTTAATAACTATTTAATAGTTACCTAGTTAAAATAATTACAAAATTACCTGTAAAATAAATCCTAACCTAAGTTACAATTAAACCTAACACTACACTATCAATAAACTATTTAAATACAATACCTACAAATAACTACAATTAAATAAACTAACTAAAGTACAAAAAATAAAAAAGAACTGTTACAAAAAATATTTTTTTTTTACAAACATTAGAAAAATATTACAACAATTTTAAACTAATTACACCTACTCCAAGCCCCCTAATAAAATAACAAAGCCCCCCAAAATAATAAAATGCCCTACCCTATTCTAAATTAAAAAAGTTCAAAGCTCTTTTACCTTACCAGCCCTGAACAGGGCCCTTTGCGGGGCATGCCCCAAAGAATTCAGCTCTTTTGTCTGTAAAAAAAACACATACAATACCCCCCCCCAACATTACAACCCACCACCCACATACCCCTAATCTAACCCAAACCCCCCTTAAATAAACCTAACACTAAGCCCCTGATGATCTTCCTACTTTATCTTCACCATACCAGGTTCACCGATCCGTCCTCGGAAGTCTTGATCCAAGCCTCGGAAGTGTTGATCCAAGCCCAAGCGGGGGGCTGAAGAGTGACGTCCATCCTCGGGCTGAAGTCTGGATCCAAGCGGCGGCTGAAGAACTCCATCATCGGGCTGAAGTCGGAAGTCCATCATCGGGATGAAGTCTTCTATCAAGCCGCATCTTCAATCTTCTTTCTTCTGGAGCGGAGCCATCTTCTTTCCAACCGATGCGAATGCAACCTCTTCAACCGACGCCTACTCGCCGAATGACGGTTCCTTTAAATGACGTCATCAAAGAAGGCGTCCCTCGAATTCCGATTGGCTGATAGGATCAGCCAATCGGAATTAAGGTAGCAATATTCTGATTGGCTGATGGAATCAGCCAATTAGAATCAAGTTCAATCCGATTGGCTGATCCAATCAGCCAATCAGATTGAGCTCACATTCTATTGGCTGATCGGAACAGCCAATCGGATTGAACTTAATTCTGATTGGCTGATTCCATCAGCCAATCAGAATATTCCTACCTTAATTCCGCTTGGCTGATAGAATCCTATCAGCCAATCGGAATTCGAGGGACGCCATCTTGGATGACGTCATTTAAAGGAACCATCATTCGGCGAGTAGGCGTCGGTTGAAGAGGTTGGATCCGCGTTAGTTGGAAAGAAGATGGCTCCGCTCCAGAAGAAAGAAGATTGAAGATGCGGCTTGATAGAAGACTTCATCCCGATGATGGACTTCCGACTTCAGCCTGATGATGGAGTTCTTCAGCCGCCGCTTGGATCCAGACTTCAGCCCGAGGATGGACGTCACTCTTCAGCCCCCTGCTTGGGCTTGGATCAACACTTCCGAGGCTTGGATCAAGACTTCCGAGGACGGATCGGTGAACCTGGTATGGTGAAGATAAAGTAGGAAGATCTTCAGGGGCTTAGTGTTAGGTTTATTTAAGGGGGGTTGGGTTAGATTAGGGGTATGTGGGTTGTGGGTTGTAATGTTGGGGGGGTATTGTATGTGTTTTTTTTACAGGCAAAAGAGCTGAATTTTTGGGGGCTTTGTTATTTTATTAGGGGGCTTAGAGTAGGTGTAATTAGTTTAAAATTGTTGTAATATTTTTCTAATGTTTGTAAATATTTTTTTATTTTTTGTAACAGTTCTTTTTTATTTTTGTACATTAGTTAGTTTATTTCATTGTATTTATTTGTAGATATTGTATTTAATTCATTTATTGATAGTGTAGTGTTAGGTTTAATTGTAGATAATTGTAGGTATTTTATTTAATTAATTTATTGATCGTGTAGTGTTAGGTTTAATTGTAACTTAGGTTAGGATTTATTTTACAGGTAATTTTATAATTATTTTAACTATTTTAGCTATTAAATAGTTCTTAACTATTTAATAGCTATTGTACCTGGTTAAAATAAATACAAAGTTGCCTGTAAAATTAAATAACAATCCTAAAATAGCTATAATATAATTATAATTTATATTGTAGCTATATTAGGGTTTATTTTACAGGTAAGTATTTAGCTTTAAATAGGAATAATTTATTTAATAAGAGTTAATTTATTTTGTTAGATTTAAATTATATTTAACTTAAGGGGGTGTTAGTGTTAGGGTTAGACTTAGCTTTAGGGGTTAATCCATTTATTACAGTAGTGGCGAGATTCGGTCGGCAGATTAGGGGTTAATAATTGAAGTTAGGTGTCGGCGATGTTAGGGAGGGCAGATTAGGGGTTAATACTATTTATTATAGGGTTATTGAGGCGGGAGTGAGGCGGATTAGGGGTTAATAACTTTATTATAGTAGCGGTGCGGTCCGCTCGGCAGATTAGGGGTTAATAAGTGTAGGCAGGTGGAGGCAACGTTGAGGGGGGCAGATTAGGGGTTAATAAATATAATATAGGGGTCGGCGGTGTTAGGGGCAGCAGATTAGGGGTACATAAGGATAATGTAAGTGGCGGCGCTTTGCGGTTGGCAGATTAGGGGTTAATTACTGTAGGTAGCTGGCGGCGACGTTGTGGGGGGCAGGTTAGGGGTTAATAAATATAATATAGGGGTCGGCGGTGTTAGGGGCAGCAGATTAGGGGTACATAAGTATAACGTAGGTGGCGGTCGGCAGATTAGGGGTTAAAAAAATTTAATCGAGTGGCGGCGATGTGGGGGGACCTCGGTTTAGGGGTACATAGGTAGTTTATGGGTGTTAGTGTACTTTAGAGCACAGTAGTTCAGAGCTTTATAAAACGGCGTTAGCCCAGAAGGCTCTTAACTACTGACTTTTTTCTGCGGCTGGAGTTTTGTCATTAGAATTCTAACGCTCACTTCAGACACGACTCTAAATACCGGCGTTAGAAAGATCCCATTGAAAAGATAGGATACGCAATTGACGTAAGGGGATCTGCGGTATGGAAAAGTCGCGGCTGGAAAGTGAGCGTTAGACCCTTTCCTGACTGACTCTAAATACCAGCGGTAGCCCAAAACCAGCGTTAGGAGCCTCTAACGCTGGTTTTGACGGCTACCGCCCAACTCTAAATCTAGGCCAAAGTGACTACTCCACAAAATAGCTCATGTTCCATTCACGATTCAAACCCAGGGGGGTGATGGTTCTCAATTTGTAAATCCAATATAATTCTTGTTTTGACAACAATTTACACCTATCACCCCCTCTGGGTGGGAACATGATACGATCAATGACTTGAACTTTCATACTGAATATGTTGGTCATATGTATAAGATTAAAGTGCCTGGCTACCACAGACTCTTTTACATATTCCCTTGTATCCCTTATGTGCTCCCTAATTCTGGACCTCAGTTCCCTAGTCGTTTGACCTGTATATTGTAGGTGACAGTATTTGCATTCCAGAAGGTAAACCTGATTAAATTGGCGATTACGCAGGAACACCAATTCTGATGTCTTATTTGATGAACAAGCTAATGCTTTGATTGAGCGACTCAAGTGGAGAGGTTTTTGAAAAAATTATTTTTGATTAGAAGTTAACAATAATTGGTGAATCCGATTACATGTTAATTATGAAATCATGTGTATTTTTTACAAATTGGTCCTCTGGGGATTTGTTTGTTTGGTTTTTCAAGTGAATTTTTATCCCTTAACTTTATATAAAACTTTTCCATAATAATTGTTTTTTTCTATATGTGTTCTTTGATGGGCTTTCATAAATACTAATCATGGTTTGCAATTTCAAATTGTTGAAAAGAAACTCTTTTTGCAAATCATTATAAATAATTTTCTTTTTTGTTCTTTTTCGTTTTTTTTTTTTTGATGATCCATCAAACTGCATAATTAATGATCCAGTTTTATAGCAATTCTGGATTTATGCATAGAATAGTTAAGCACCATTTGGAATGTGTATTTTAGACCATGTAGTATTGGTGTCTTTTTTATGTGTATTTCAGACATATAGTAACATAAATAACATATATAACATATGATGAACAATATAAACATATTCAAACTAGCTTGTGTGAGCTGCTTTTTCTTACTTAGAATTGGTGCATGCAAATGGAATTATTTGTTGTTTTTTTATGAGATATGCATATATTTGTATTTTATGTATGTGTTGTTTCATTTAATTGTATACAGGTGTATTGGTCCCTTTAAATAGAGGTACTATCACCTGACAAACTTACCCTATGATTAAGTGCCTATAGGGCACGAAACTAGTCAGGGAGTTTGGAGCTGTGTATTCTTTTAACACATGTTTAAATAAAAGTTATATTTTTTAACTATTGGATTGCCCTGCTACTCCTTTGCCTCAGTGCTGCTGTATATGCTTTTTGAATTCATAGAGATTGTATCTCCTATGATAGGGTCTTCCCTAATATGCCAATGTTTCTTAATGATCTTTAAAATTCTTTTATACTCTCCATTATAATTAGTTATAAATGGTACTGATATTTCTTATGTCTCATTTATTATTGGGTCTCTTTTTTTGTCTTTATATTTGAGTAGGTTTTTTCTTTCTATTTCTTTAATTTCTTGATATTGATCATTTATCCTTTTCTTTTCATACCCCTTGTCCCCAGATTTCTTAATTAGGATTTGTGCTTGTTGTTCATAATCTACTATATTCAAACAATTTTGTCTTATTCTCAGATACTGTGCTCTAGGGACATTATTTTTCCATCTAGAAAGATGGCAGCTGTCTGGGTGTATGAAATTATTAGAGTTCACTTTCTTAAAGAAAGTTTTTGTATTGAATTTATCTGATGTTAATTCTATATCTAGATCAAGGAACAAGATCATATCTTTATATATTTCATAAGTAAATTGTAGGCCTTTGTCGATTGAATTCATGGCCGTAAAAAAGTCTGTACAAGTTTTTTCATCCCCTTTCCAGATAATCAGGATATCATCAATGTACCGCTTATAGGTCACCAGGTGTTGCGCCAAATTATTAGAGCCCAGAAAGTCTGATTCCCAGTCTCCCATGAATAGGATTGCGTAACTTGGCGCAAACCTTTAATCTGAACATACATTTTTTGGTTAAAGGAGAAAGTATTGTTCTCTAGAATAAATCTGATACTTTCTAGTATGAACTCCCTTTCACCTAGATTTAGAGTTTTGCGGCCACAGGGGTGCGTTAGCTACGCGTGTTTTTCCCCCCCGCACCTTTTAAATAACGCTGGTATTGAGAGTTCTCTGAAGGGCTGCGTTAGGCTCCAAAAAGGGAGAGTACAGGCATATTTACCGCCACTTCAACTCTCAATACCAGCGTTGCTTACGGTAGCGGCCAGCTTCAAAAACGTGCTCATGCACGATTCCCTCTTAGGAAACAATGGGGCAGTTTGAGCTGAAAAAAAACCTAACACCTGCAAAAAAGCAGCGTTCAGCTCCTAACGCAGCCCCATTGTTTCCTAAGGGGAAACAGTTTCTAAGTCTGCACCTAACACCCTAACATGAACCCCGAGTCTAAACACCCCTAACCTTACACTTATTAACCCCTAATCTGCCGCCCCCGCTATCGCTGACACCTGGATTATATTATTAACCCCTAATCTGCCACTCCAGACACCGCCGCAACCTACATTATACCTATGTACCCCTAATCTGCTGCCCCTAACATCGCCGACGCCTATATTATATTTATTAACCCCTAATCTGCCCCCCCCCAACGTCGCTGCTTCCTTACCTGCACTTCCGTTCGGACCTCGCCGCCACTATAATAAATGTATTAACCCCTAAACCGCCTCACTCCCGCCTCGCAAACCCTATAATACATTTTATTAACCCCTAATCTGCCCTCACTAACATCGCCGACACCTAACTTCAAGTATTAACCCCTAATCTGCCGACCGTACCTCGCCGCTACTCTAATAAATGTATTAACCCCTAAAGCTAAGTCTAACCCTAACCCTAACACCCCCCTAAGTTAAATATAATTTAAATCTAACAAAACAAATTATTTATTATTAAATAAATTAAACCTATTTAAAGCTAAATACTTACCTGTAAAATAAACCCTAATATAGCTACAATATAACTAATAATTATATTGTAGCTATTTTAGGATTTATATTTATTTTACAAGCAACTTTGTATTTATTTTAACTAGGTACAATAGCTATTAAAGGGCCACTAAACACAAAATCTTTCTTTCATGATTCAGATAGAGAATAGAAAATTAAACAACATTACAATTTACTTCCATTATTTATTTTGCTTCATATTTTAAATATCCTTAGTTGAAGAAAAAGCAATGCACATGGTTAGCCAATCACACGAGGCTTCTATGTGCAGCAACCAATCAGCAGCTAGTGAGCATATCTAGATATGCTTTTCATCAAAGAATATCAAGAGAATAAAACAAATTAGATAATATAAGTAAATTAGAAAGATGTTTAAAATTGCATTCTCTTTCTAAATCATAAAAGAAAAAATGTGGGTGGCATGTCCCTTTAAATAGTTATTAACTATTTAATAGCTACCTAGTTAAAATAATTACAAAATTACCTGTAAAATAAATCCTAACCTAAGTTACAATTAAACCTAAAACTACACTATCAATAAATTAATTAAATAAAGTACCTACAATTACCTACAATTAAATCAACTAAACTAAATTACAAAAACAAACACTAAATTACAAAAACAAACACTAAATTACAAAAAATAAAAAAAGATTACAAGAATTTTAATTTAATTACACCTATTCTAAGCCCCCCAAAATAAAAAAATGCCCTACCCTATTCTAAAATAAAAAGTTAACAGCTCTATTACCTTACCAGCCCTTAAAAGGGCTTTTTGCGGTGCATGCCCTAAAGAAATCAGCTATTTTGCCTGTAAAAAATACCATACAATAACCCCCAACATTACAACCCACCACCCACATACCCCTAATCTAACCCACCCAAACCCCCCTTAAAAAACCTAACACTAAGCCCCTGAAGATCTCCCTACCTTGTATTCACCCAGCCGGGTATCACCGATCCGTCCAGAAGAGGGTCCGAAGTCTTCATCCTATCCGGCAAGAAGAGGTCCTCCAGAGGGTCTGAAGTCTTCATCCTATCCGGCAAGAAGAGGTCCTCCAGAGGGTCCAAAGTCTTCATCCAGGCGGCATCTTCTATCTTCCATCCGGAGCGGAGCAGGTCCATCTTGAAGCAGCTGACGCGGAGCCATCCTTCCTCACTGACGGACTAACGATGAATGAAGGTTCCTTTAAATGATGTCATCCAAGATTGCGTCCCTCGAATTCCGATTGGCTGATAGGATTCTATCAGCCAATCGTAATTAAGGTAGGAAAAATCTGATTGGCTGATTTAGTGAAAGATTATATTTAGCATGGTTTTTTGAATTTGTGTTTTGTATATCTTTTTGAACTAGCTGTTCAAATAATTCGAGATTACTTCCACGTTCATGTCTCAGATAAAATTTAGGCTTTTCCTTTAGATCTGTATGTATATATTTTGGAGAATTATTGGCATTAATGGTGGGATTGAGTGGTGTATGGAAATTTCTTTCGATGGGATTTTTTATGAAATATTTTTTCAAAGCCAGTTTTCTGACGAATTGGCTTATATGTATATGTGTTTGAAATGTGTTCATTCTTGTAGAGGGTGCAAATGATAGACCTCTATTTAGGACTTTTATTTCTTCTTTATTTAGCGTTACACTGCTTAAGTTGAAAATACCCTTCGCTACTACTTCGTCCTTTTGTAATATCTTATTTTTGTCTCTTCCTCTACAACCTCTCTTAATCTTTTTCTTGGACTTTTTTGGGGTCTTTGTGCATGTTTTTCTGTTTCTATTCTTGGTCTTAATCTTGGTGATTTTGGATCTATTGGGCCTTGGGATAAAAAATGATGATGGTTTTGTGTAGTGGTTTCATTTGATCTTGGAGTTTGAATAGCTGTAAATCTGTTCCTACTTGGTATTTGCCAATGTGATTTATCTTCAATATAATTGTGATTTCTACGTTTAGGATAGGTCCAATAATTTTCATTTCTCTCTTGTTTGTTCTCATATCTGTCATAGTTATCATTGTATCGTGTTTGGTAATGATTAGAATAATTTCTTCTATAGTTATAGTTTCTCTGTGAGTATGTGTTGTTCTATATAATTTCTTGGTTCTGTATAATAAGTATTAGATCTAGTGTGAGCATTATCCATATCATTTCTTCTTTCTCTAAAGAAATTTGGCTTATTCCAATTTTGTCTACTGTATGCGTAATCCGAATTTTGCCTTCTTTCTCTATTATAGTGGATTTGATTCCACTCCCTTCTATTGTAATTGTCATTGGTATCATTAGTGTGGTATTGGTGGAAATCCCTTTTATAGTTGTCATCCCTGTTTGTTCTAGTGTTTAGATGTTGAGGGGTATATTGACCATTAGAATGTTTCAAATGTTCATTTTGTTTATGTTCGTAACTAGTTCCAGTATTGTTACTTGTTGTTGGTTTAGGTGTTGTTGGCTCTGTATCTATATTTATTGATTCTATAGTTTGTTCTAGATAGTCATTTTGATCTCTCTTTAATTTTCCCCATTTCGTGTTTAGTAGATCTTTTCTAAGTTCCCCTAATTTGTATATAATGTCCTTTTGTCTCTCTTTATAATCATTATTTTCTTTTTTATCTGATAGTTTTGTTTTGATCTCTGAGATCTTTTTTTCAATATCTGTAAGTGATAATTCTCTGGATTTTTTAATGATACCCATTAGTGTTATTGCTGCTTTTTCTAAAGTGTCATCCCATTCTTTTTCAAATTGTGTTTGTAGTTCAAAATTAAATGTTTTCTTTATTCTCAGGCCTCTTGGAACTATGCTTGAATCTATATATTTATCCATAAAAATAAGTTCAGTTTTTTGATTAAGTTCTCTAACCATATATTTTTTCTAGGTTAAACATGTCATCCATAATATTTATGGTTGTATTTAGGTTATCGTTTTCGATTGTGTGATTATCTCTTAGGTGGGCTAAAAGATTATCTCTAAATGCGAACATATCTTCTTCCATAATTAAAGGTATTTATAAAAGGTAGTTAGTTAGCGCAATACAACACTCAGTAGGAAGATCAGAGGGATAGCAGTGATATAGTGAAAAGAGGATTGGCGCTTACTAGAAAATCCTTAATGCCTGGTGGATGGGAAAACTACTCCTCCTCAGTAGTTTAGGTTAAGATCGAATGTGTGAGTATAGATTTCCACTGGCGCTTATAGATTAAGCTAGGATTTACACTACCATCAGAGTGTGACTTTTCTAAGTGAGAAAAAGGGGATATTCTATGTGAATCTGATTTGTATCAGGTGAATCTTGTCCTATCTTATGTGAATCTATTTTTTCTCAATTCAACAAAGGTAGAAAGATAAAGATGTCTGTGGGTCTATGACATCGGGTATTAATATTTGAGTCCTAATGTGTGGACCAATAGAAAGTGTTTTCCTTGAAATAAAATATAAAAGTGTCTGTGAATACAGACAAATTAGATGATGTCTGTGAAGCGTGTCTTTTATATTATTTTAAAGGGATAAGGTGGTGTGAATAAGTATTCGTGGAGCTTAGTGAAAAAATAAAATTCAGGGAATAGTAATGGATATAACTTAGTTGTTTAAATGTCGATAAATTAAGATGATATAGGTAAATAAAATTTGTTTAATGAACTATATTAACTTTCGATATATATATATAACATTAAGATTCATAAAAGATATTGCAAATAAAACATAAAACATAGGGATGTCTCCCTATAAGTGATTCTGTAGGTCAAATGGCCTAACAATAGATGGTCTTTAAATATAAAGCTTGAAACAAATAGCCACCTTGTGTGTTAAAAGGTTATTTGGCAAACTGTAAGGTATCTTATGTAACACCCTTTCCTGACCTTCCCTGAGGTGGGTGATAGTGTAATGCTGTCTACCTGTTTCGTGTATGAGAACTAAGCCTCCGCAGAGTGGGAGTAGGAGGGGGGTTGAAATCAGGTATATAAGGGATGCCTGTATGACGCAGTGCCTCCACCTATAGGGGACACCCTAGAATAATAGGGTGTGGGGTCCTATAAGATTTTAGTACAAAAAGAAAACTAGTAATAACCACACAAGAAATCTTCAAATAAAATGTTGCTTTGATTATTATAAAGTGTTTAACCAATAACATACAGTGCAACAAATACAAATAATAATATTAATCACAATATCTTCTTATGACATCAGTATACCTTTTTTTAACTCAGAAGTCCTTCATGAGCTCATGAAATAATAACATAACTGTTGTTGTAAAATACTTTGAGGTGGTGCTGTACAATGCAATTTCATATACTAAATAGAATTTAGTTGAGGTAATTATCCCTTGCTGCTTGTGAACGAAGCTAGAGAGCGCTGCTTGTGATCGATGCAGTGCTCAAGAAAACTTCTCCTCAGAAATACTGAATAACATAAGTCTCTACCTTATTACTGAATTTCAGCAATCCACTTGCCTTATACTGCACAGTCAGTCACTCTTTTACTACAAACAGCTGCAGAAATCTCACAGTTATGCCCTTATGTAATGTAGCTTTATAAATCCAGTCAGTGTATTTGTGCAAACTGTTCAGGCAGAATAACTTATAGGATATTCTCTGGGTTATCTCTTTAATATACATCACACTCAGTTACTTCCTTATGTAATGCAGCTGTGCAATCCATTTAGTGTATTTATGCAACTGTTTAGGCAGAATAACTTCTAGAATATTCTCTGGGTTATCTCTTTAATATACAACAACTCTGCAGCACATCACACTCAGTTACTTCCTTATGTAATGCAGCTGTGCAATCCATTAAGTGTATTTATGCAACTGTTTAGGCAGAATAACTTCTAGAATATTCTCTTGGTTATCTCTTTAATATACAACAACTCTGCAGCACATCACACTCAATTACTTCCTTATGTAATGCAGCTGTGCAATCCATTAAGTGTATTTATGCAACTGTTTAGGCAGAATAATTTCTAGAATATTCTCTGGGTTATCTCTTTAATAGACAACTCTGCAGCACATCACATATGACTAGTATATCTTTTCTCTTGCATTTAGTTAACATGAAGTTATGGAGATCTTAAAACAGCAGATAATGGCTGACACTCAGAGTACAAATAAAAGGTTCCAACTTCTGTCTTCAGCAGCCACATGTAGCAATGTCTGAACTGTCTCTGGAATCCATGCATTAGTCTGAATAACTTCTTTCAGCTTGGAAACAGCAACTTTCTTCCCCCATCTCAAAGTCTGTGCAAGCTCCACACTTCTCTTAACACCTCAGAAAATCTCCTCAGCACTAACACTCCTCCCCCTTCCCAGATGGCATTTCTCTTCCTCAATACAACTATTACAGCAGCCATCTTGGGTAAGGGCAAGGTCCTTACATACTCCCCCCCCAAAAAAAAACTTGCTGTCCCCAGCAAGGGGTACAAGAGCAACACATCAATACATTTTCTTTAGCAAGTCTACTAACAAAATCACATATTCATCATGAGTCAAATTATGGTTAGGGTATACATCTTTCAAAACACATCGTACAGCAGATGTTAGAGCAGGCAACAAGGGTTCAACATTATAACCAGGGTTTCCTAGTGTATCATATGTCAATTTCTTTGGGGGATGTCTCTTTCTTGCTGGTCTTTTCTCTCTATAGGGACTTCTACTATCATAATGTATAGGGTTTGGAGATTCCCTATCTGGTATAGGACTATTAGGGAAGGATGGCATATCAGGTTCAGAGGTTGGGGCAACAGAGGAGGCATGCTCATCATTATAGGTCTCTCTTTGCAATGGAGATCTCATTTCAGGGTCCGATTGAATTGATGAGTCTTCATGTGGGATACTATATTCATTATTAATTGACATGCTTGGGCCTTGGTCCTCATGATATGTAACATCATGCTGGAATTGAGGTATAGGCAACAAATGATTCCGATGCCATGTCTTCACAACACCATTTTCTTCTTCTATCTGAAAAACTGGAAGACCTGGCAATTGTCTGACTATTCTATAGATACTATTCTTTCATCTAGGAGCTAACTTGTGCTTGCCTGGTATCCCTAAATTCCGTAAAAGGACACGGTCTCCTGGTTGCAAATCCTGATGTTTTATTCTCTTGTCATATCGTTGTTTATTAGCCTCATTTAATCGAGCAGTAGCTTCTTCAGCCAACTTATAAGCTGTTTGTAAACTCTCCTGCAAGCGCCTGACATACTGATAGTGACTCTTATGAGAAACTCCATCTGATGACACCCCTAACTGGAGATCTATAGGTAGTCTCGCTTCTCTCCCAAATATAAGGAAGTATGGTGAATAACCTGTGCAATCATGTTGGGTGCAGTTGTAGGCATGAACTAGTGCTTCTACTTGACGACTCCAAGTTCTCTTTTCAGACTCTGGCAGGGTCCCTAACATATTTAGCAAAGTTCTGTTAAACCTCTCAGGCAAAGCATCTCCTTCTGGATGATAGGGAGAAGTTCTTGTCTTCTTAATTCCCAAAACATTCATCATTTCTTTAATGAGGAGACTCTCAAAGTCTCTACCTTGATCAGAATGCAGTTTCTTAGGAAGACCATAATGAATGAAAAACCTTTCCCAAAGAACTCTAGCCACTGTACTAGCCTTCTGGTCCTTTGTTGGGAAGGTTTGAGCATAACGGGTATAGTGATCTGTTACAATAAGAACATTTCCAATGCCACGAGAATCTGGCTCAATGCACAAAAAATCCATGCAAACAAGATCCATGGGGCCTTCACTTTTCAGATGACCCATAGAGGCAGCACGAGTTGGAAGAGTTTTCCTCTGTACACATCTAAAACATTTATGAATGTAGTCTTCTACATACTCTCTCATCTTTGGCCAATAACATCTATCCTGCAAGAGGCCAAATGTTTTTTCTATCCCAAGATGTCCGTGCTGATCATGCAAGGATGACAGAACAAGTTTTCTTAGTTTGGCAGGTAACACCAATTGTCTTCGATCTGGATGATTGTGGTATTTAACTACTCGAAACAGAAGTCCATCTTGAATTTGAAACTTATCCCACTCTCTATTTAGTGGACCAGACCATTCCCTAGGAATTCTCTTCAGTAAGTGTGGGCTATCAGTTTGAACAGCTTTTCGAAGTAGTCCAATTAAAGGATCTTGTTCCTGTGCATTTATTAATTCTTCAGGAGGTATTCGAGACAATCTGGCTAATTCCACTACAGATGGTTTACAATAATATACAGGCAGAGCTTGTGGATGACATCCCAATGAATCTACTGCTCTCAAATCTGAAAAAACAGAGGTTTCGTCTTTGAAGACACTGGTTTGGCAGAATGCTCTCACACCAAGTGAAGGAATTTCTTCCCATTGAGAATCACCTGTTTGTTCTGGTAGTCCTGGTCGTCGGGACATTGCATCAGCCCCTATATTCTTAGGCCCTGGCTTGAAACGTAACTTAAAAGTGTAATTTGATAGTGCAGCCAACCACCGATGACCGGTTGCATCCAACTTTGCTGTAGTCAAGATGTAGGTAAGTGGATTATTATCTGTTCAAACTTCAAATTCTACTCCATAAAGGTAATCGTGGAGTTTATCCACTACTGCCCATTTCAGAGCCAAGAACTCAAGCTTGTGGACTGGATAATTCTGTTCACTCTTAGACAAACTCCTACTTAGATAAACAACAGGTCTCAACCCTCCAGGGTACTCTTGGTGTAAAACTGCCCCCAAACCCACATAGCTAGCATCTATATGTAGCACATAAGGTTTCTCTGGATCTGCATAGGCCAAGACAGGTGCCTCAGTTACATTTTTCTTTAAATTCTCAAACGCTTTGGAGCACTCTGATGTCCACCGAGTTCCCAAAGGAGTTTTTGCATTTAGTGGCTTTTTAGGATCATCTTCACTATGTTTCAGCAAGTTGTTTAGGGGTCAAGCTAACTGGGAGTATCCTTTCATAAATCTTCGATAGTATCCACAAAATCCAAGAAATGATCGAAGTTCACCAATGTTGTTAGGCTGTGGCCATGCGTTTACTGCTTCCACCTTAGCAGGGTCTGTAGACACCCCTTCTGCCGAGACCACATGACCTACATAGGTCACAGATGATTGCCCAAATCTACATTTCTCCGGACTTAACTTTAGGCCTTCTTCGTGAAGACGATCCAATACTTTCAGCAACCTTGTCTCATGTTCTTCCAAAGTACTACCGATTACAATAAGGTCATCTAGATAGACAAGACACTCACGTCCATTCATATCTCCCACAGTACATTCCATTAGCCTTTGGAATGTGGCTGGAGCTCCACAGATCCCTTGTGGCATCCGTGTAAACTGATAGAATCCTAGTGGACAAATAAAAGCTGTCTTCTCTTGGTCTTCTTCAGTCATCCCTACCTGAGAATAGCCGGATCTCAGATCCAGAACACTGAACCAGCGGCTGCCATTAAGACAATGTAAAATCTCTTCAATTCGAGGTAGGTCATATTGGTCATTTATAGTTCTTCGATTGAGAGTCCGATAGTCAATGCACAAACGTATAGACCCATTCTTCTTTCTAACCACTACAATGGGTGAAGCCCATGGACTGCGAGAAGGAACAATTATTCCAGCTTTTTCCATCTCAGCCAAAACGGCACGAACATCCTCAACATCACGAGGAGGCAATCTCCTAGAGCGTTCCCTAAAAGGTGCAGAATCTGTTAGGCGAATGGTATGAAGCATATGTTTTGAACGTCCTACATCCATTTCTGCAGCAGAAAAAACTCCTGCATGGGCCTTCATAGCCTTCTGCAACCGCTCACATGCCTCCTTAGGCATTGTAGATCCTTCAAAGTTAAATTGTAGTTTTTCTGTTTCTGTTTTTGAGAGAGAGAAACATTTACGAATAGCCAATGATGAGTCTACTACTGGATAAAGATATCCCAAAGTCTGATTAAAATCAATACCAACAGGGTATGGGGCCAAATTTTGGACCTTAACACTTAGCCACTGTGGTGGAGGCCCATCCTTTCTTCTGTGTAAGATTTCAGGTACCAAAATCCAACCCTGCTTGGTTGCTTCTTCATCTGGCGTTTCAAGAATAAAACAGTCCTCTTTGGGTCTGCCGTCAGGGTACACCACCAAACATTTTAACTCTTTCATCCCTCCTTGGGAAATGTAAGTCACTCTGGCAGAACGGTTGTAGCACTGACCAGCATATTGTCTCAAAGATATCTTTTCAACCTCCTGACGTAAAGTTGGGTGTAATGACTTGTCTATGTCTTGCCCCCCAACCTCCATCATGAATTTCCGTAGCAAAGATTGTACATATTTTGTGTTGGTCCCTAGAATTATAGTGGCTTCAGAATCTTTGCAGGTTTCTGGGCAGATTAAAGCCTTCACTTTCATGGGGTATATCATACTAGTATGTAACTGGACTATACTAATGACTACAGTGACAACTCCATCAACAGCACACCTATTTCCACCAACACCTCTTAAATCAATTTGAGAGGGAGGCTTGATTTTAAGATGTTTAAGGTAAGTATCATAAAAACTACGATAGATTATGGTGCACTGAGATCCAGTGTCCAACAGCGCCTGTGTAGAAATGTTACAAACTTTTACTCCAATAAAAGCCCTTGGCCCAGCTACATCATCTTCAGATAAATCAAAGGAAATATCAGTCATTCCCTTCTTCTGAGGGACTGTAAGGCTTCCCAAAAAATCACCAGCATATGAATGTATTTTACTGGGGCAATCCTTTGAGAAATTGCCTATCTCTCCACAAGTGAAACAACTCCCTTTTGGTCGAGTAGTATTTTGGAGTTTTACAGGTAGTTTTGCTCTCTCCAACTCAGCCTTTACTTGGTCAGGCAGTCCATTCTCCATAAGCTCTTTCAACAAAGAATCTGCATTTCTGGAGTCTTCTAATTTTTTTTTTTAGTCTCACTTTTACCTATGCAAGCTTCGCCAGACTTACGCACAGTGTGGAAACTCATTTCCTCTTCTTGAGTCCTTATCATAGGCATAAGGGCCTCCAATTCTTTTGGTGCTTGAGAGTGCAATTGGGCTCTTAGAAAGATGGCTATTGGGTGGTCTGGTATAATGCCACAAAGGAACTGATCTTGCCTCCTTTTATTCATATCTTGTCGGGTCACTACCCCTTTTCGAACCAATAATACAAGCTGCTCATGTAATCTTAATAGAAAGTCAGACATCTTCTCTGTCTCTCGCTGCTTAAGTAACCAAAACTTATACAAGAGATCTTCTGGATCTTCAAATAGACTATAAAAGGTCTTTAAGAAAGAGATTAACTCTACAGCAGTAGCTTCAGGGTGTTCCTCTCTATGGTGTTGCAACAATACTTGTGCTGGTGGCCTAACACTTTCTAAGAGGCGGACACGCTTCACTGTCTCTGGGCAACTCCATTCTTGCAGCACCATGTTAGCATGATCACACCAAGCCGCAATACTCTCCTCTCCTAAGGGTACAGGAAGGTTTCCTGAAAATATCTTTAGTTTCCGGTAACTGTATGTATGTGAGCTGTCTGTGATGCTTGTAGCCAACATCTTTAGAACTTCAGATAGACTATACTCCATATTAGATTCATTTTGAGATCCTCTAACACCCTGAACTTCATTTTTCTTGACTATATGCAGTTCTGATTTTATGGCATAAATGAGGGGTAGTCTGACTGAAGGTAGCCCTAGTAGCTGTAGCTCAGAGGGGTTGGGTACTTCTAAGAAACATTGGTTGGTGTCTATTAATATGCTACCCCAAGTGTCATCTGGTACTCTTTTGAATGCTACTATCTTAGGGTACTCTCTTAGTTGAAGTGCTCTCTGGAGTGACTCACATAGTTTATCTCGACTGGTTCCTACTGGTATCCAAGTCACAGCCACTGCCTGCTCAATTGGTACCTTTTTCTGCATTGCCCACTCTCTCACCTCTTCTAATTTTAAAAGATGCATCTCTTCTGATTTTGCCCCGCCTCTCGATCTCAGCAGTGCCTCCATCTGTAACACCCTTTCCTGACCTTCCCTGAGGTGGGTGATAGTGTAATGCTGTCTACCTGTTTCGTGTATGAGAACTAAGCCTCCGCAGAGTGGGAGTAGGAGGGGGGTTGAAATCAGGTATATAAGGGATGCCTGTATGACGCAGTGCCTCCACCTATAGGGGACACCCTAGAATAATAGGGTGTGGGGTCCTATAAGATTTTAGTACAAAAAGAAAACTAGTAATAACCACACAAGAAATCTTCAAATAAAATGTTGCTTTGATTATTATAAAGTGTTTAACCAATAACATACAGTGCAACAAATACAAATAATAATATTAATCACAATATCTTCTTATGACATCAGTATACCTTTTTTTAACTCAGAAGTCCTTCATGAGCTCATGAAATAATAACATAACTGTTGTTGTAAAATACTTTGAGGTGGTGCTGTACAATGCAATTTCATATACTAAATAGAATTTAGTTGAGGTAATTATCCCTTGCTGCTTGTGAACGAAGCTAGAGAGAGCTGCTTGTGATCGATGCAGTGCTCAAGAAAACTTCTCCTCAGAAATACTGAATAACATAAGTCTCTACCTTATTACTGAATTTCAGCAATCCACTTGCCTTATACTGCACAGTCAGTCACTCTTTTACTACAAACAGCTGCAGAAATCTCACAGTTATGCCCTTATGTAATGTAGCTTTATAAATCCAGTCAGTGTATTTGTGCAAACTGTTCAGGCAGAATAACTTATAGGATATTCTCTGGGTTATCTCTTTAATATACATCACACTCAGTTACTTCCTTATGTAATGCAGCTGTGCAATCCATTTAGTGTATTTATGCAACTGTTTAGGCAGAATAACTTCTAGAATATTCTCTGGGTTATCTCTTTAATATACAACAACTCTGCAGCACATCACACTCAGTTACTTCCTTATGTAATGCAGCTGTGCAATCCATTAAGTGTATTTATGCAACTGTTTAGGCAGAATAACTTCTAGAATATTATCTGGGTTATCTCTTTAATATACAACAACTCTGCAGCACATCACACTCAGTTACTTCCTTATGTAATGCAGCTGTGCAATCCATTAAGTGTATTTATGC
The DNA here is from genome assembly GCF_027579735.1 of Bombina bombina. NCBI lineage: Eukaryota > Metazoa > Chordata > Amphibia > Anura > Bombinatoridae > Bombina > Bombina bombina. Next base: position 415,331,096 of record NC_069504.1, read on the forward strand.
AACTGTTTAGGCAGAATAACTTCTAGAATATTCTCTGGGTTATCTCTTTAATATACAACTCTGCAGCACATCACATATAACTAGTATATCTTTTCTCTTGCATTTAGTTAACATGAAGTTATGGAGATCTTAAAACAGCAGATAATGGCTGACAATCACAGTACAAATAAAAGGTTCCAACTTCTGTCTTCAGCAGCCACATGTAGCAATGTCTGAACTGTCTCTGGAATCCATGCATTAGTCTGAATAACTTCTTTCAGCTTGGAAACAGCAACTTTCTTCCCCCATCTCAAAGTCTGTGCAAGCTCAACACTTCTCTTAACACCTCAGAAAATCTCCTCAGCACTAACACTCCTCCCCTTTCCCAGATGGCATTTCTCTTCCTCAATACAACTATTACAGCAGCCATCTTGGGTAAGGGCAAGGTCCTTACACTTACAAATGTCCATTGGGAATCGTATCTAAGCCGATGTTGTGCTTCTGTGAGCGTCCTTCTCTGTTTTGCTCCTTGCGGCTTAATATGAAAAACAACAAGCCTCCGTTTTTGATTGGTAGTTAGAGGTCACACCTCTCTTTGGATAGGCTGTGACGATGCACGCTGGATGTTAGCGTGTGGAGATGTAGGTAATCCTTTTCAAGATGTTTAAACTGCAACTTTTAAAACTTTTCTTCTGCACATATGAGCGCGATGTTGGAGATCCACTGTTGTAGAAATAAAATACTGTTCTCCAATTTCTAGCTGATCAGATCCTTGGTCCTCCTTGTGGCTTTTGCTCCTAAATCATGGAAATTATAGAGTCCACTTGAGGGGCTGGATCGCAGCTTGTAGGAGTTTTTAAAAGTTGTAGTACAGAAGTCTGGAGTAAAATCTACGCGTTTCACCCTCTGGGGGCTTTATCAAGATACTCCAGACAGGTTAGGTGCATCCTTATAAAGGTGTTTCTTGTATTCTAATTGGTTCGGTAATCAAGGTAAATTTCATGGAGGCACACCTTCTTTAGTTTAAGGTGGAATTTCAGGTTAGCAGTTTTTTGTATATAAAGGTGGTATTAAAAGTTCTCTTTGTGTTGGTATTGTCACTCAACATTTAGCAAAATTAAATATTCATTTATAAAATCAACTACTACACATAATGAATTTCAGAAGTGTGCATTAACTTACTAGTGACTCATAAGATATTACATGTGGTGGGGAATATAAACAGTTTAAAATTCATAATTTGGACTTTATATCTAAATTGGACTTCATATCTAAAAATAGTTCATTGGAAAAGTACCTTATGTTGTGAGGTAATATATATAACATTAAACAAAGTTTAAAGCGATCTCTGAGACAATAGGTTAATATTATAAGTGAAATGGGGGTATGTGTTCAAAACTATCAGTGGTAGCTGTCATTATACCTACACACATCACTATATGATGACTTATATAGAATAGTGTTCATAAGGGACATATAAATCCATCCTATAATGTCAGATTTTTGGATTATTATTATATTGAAATATGGCAAGTTACGAACATAAACAAAATGAACATTTGAAACATTCTTATGGTCAATATGCCCCTCAACATCTAAACACTAGAACAAACAGGGATGACAACTATAAAAGGGATTTCCACCAATACCACACTAATGATACCAATGACAATTACAATAGAAGGGAGTGGAATCAAATCCACTATAATAGAGAAAGAAGGCAAAATTCGGATTACGCATACAGTAGACAAAATTGGAATAAGCCAAATTTCTTTAGAGAAAGAAGAAATGATATGGATAATGCTCACACTAGATCTAATACTTATTATACAGAACCAAGAAATTATTATGACAACACATACTCACAGAGAAACTATAACTATAGAAGAAATGATTCTAATCATTACCAAACACGATACAATGATAACTATGACGGATATGAGAACAAACAAGAGAGAAATGAAAATTATTGGACCTATCCTAAACGTAGAAATCACAATTATATTGAAGATAAATCACATTGGCAAATACCAACTAGGAACAGATTTACAGCTATTCAAACTCCAAGATCAAATGAAACCACTATACAAAACCATCATCATTTTTTATCCCAAGGCCCAATAGATCCAAAATCACCAAGATTAAGACCAAGAATAGAAACAGAAAAAGAAACACAAAGACCCCAAAAAAGTCCAAGAAAAAGATTAACAGAGGTTGTAGAGGAAGAGACAAAAATAAGAGATTACAAAAGGACGAAGTAGTAGCGAAGGGTATTTTCAACTTAAGCAGTGTAACGCTAAATAAAGAAGAAATAAAAGTCCTAAATAGAGGTCTATCATTTGCACCCTCTACAAGAATGAACAAATTTCAAACACATATACATATAAGCCAATTCGTCAGAAAACTGGCTTTGAAAAAATATTTCATAAAAAATCCCATCGTAAGAAATTTCCAGACACCACTCAATCCCACCATTAATGCCAATAATTCTCCAAAATATATACATACAGATCTAAAGGAAAAGTCTAAATTTTATCCGAGACATGAACGTGGAAGTAATCTCGAATTATTTGAACAGCTAGTTCAAAAAGATATACAAAACACAAATTCAAAAAACCATGCTAAATATAATCTTTCACTAAAAGAAAAACAAGCATTGCAAAGTCTATAAAAGAACAAAAACATAGTAATAAAACAAGCTGATAAAGGAGGGGGGGTTGTAATTCTGGATAAAATAGACTATTTAAAAGAATCAAATAGATTACTTGATGATCAGACCACTTATACTAAACTTAAATCAGATCCAACAAATACATATTCTAAAAGATTGAATTTATTATTAGATGAAGCCAAACAGAAAGGCATTATTAATATCAAAGAATTTAAATATCTATCACCAACATTCCCAAAAATACCCATCTTCTACTACCTCCCCAAAATACATAAAGACATACAAAATCCGCCTGGCAGACCAATCATTTCTGGTATTGGATCAATAACATGTAATCTTTCAGAATACATAGATACATTTTTACAGAAATATGTCAAAACTCTCCCATCATATCTAAAAGATACGACAGACGTATTACAAACTCTAGATAAAATTACATGGCAAAACAACTATTACCTCATCACTAGTGACGTTTCATCACTCTACACAAGTATCAAACATAATTACGGTATAAAAGCAGTGGAAAATTATTTACTAAATGACAAAACACTTGAGAAAGATCAGGCCAAATTCTTACTAGAAGGAATCTCTTTCATTTTGAATGAAAACTATTTCTCCTTCAATGAGAAATTTTTCCTTCAGATAACAGGTACAGCAATGGGCACGAGGTTTGCGCCAAGCTATGCCAACTTATTCATGGGTGACTGGGAACAAGAATTTATCCAGAGCCATGAGCTTGGCTCAAACCTTGTGCTATACAAACGTTACATAGATGATATCCTGATGATATGGAGTGGGGATATTGCCCATCTAGAAAAGTTTCTCGACGATATGAATCATAACACAATAGGTCTGAAATTCACAAACACTATAAGTAGAACAAAAATATTTTTTCTGGATTTAGAAATTTAAATAATTGACAATTCAATAAACACAAAAACACATTTTAAGACAGTAGACGCCAACAATCTAATACATTCAGAAAGCTGTCATCTAAAAAGATGGAAAGAAAATGTTCCCAAGGGACAATGCATTCGATTACGTCGAAATTGTTCCAAAACAACTGATTATTTGGAACAAGCAGACTTTCTTGAAAGAAAATTTCTAGAGAAAGGCTATAAAAAAGAGATAGTAACAAAAGCCAAAAAAGATGTAGAATCAACTGATAGAAATGAATTTCTAAAATATAAAGACAAATCGAAAGTAAATATTCCAGAAAACACCATTATTAATGTACCACTAATCACCAATTATAATGATGACTTCAAAACCCTGAAAAAGATTGTTAACAAATATTGGCATTTGGTAAAAAATGATCCAATAATAGGCAACAAAGTATCTCCATACCCCAACATTCTATATAGAAAGGCAAAAAATCTAAAAAATATTCTATCCCCCAGTGAGTTTAAGACTAAACATCAAAACAATAAACAAATCAGCTTATTAGGTAACGACATTAAGGGATTTTTTCCCTGTTTTGGATGCAAGTCCTGCCAACATAGTTGTAAAACAAAAAATTTCAGGTCCACACAAACTGGAAAAATATACGAAATAGACTGCACGATTAGATGCCAAGATAAAGGGGTGATATATATGATCCAATGCACATGTAATAAACAATACATTGGAGAAACAACTAGGACCCTTAGGGAAAGAATCCGGGAACATCTATGGACAATAGAGAAAGGCAAAAAAGACACCTACTTATACCAACATTTTAAAGAACAACATAACAACAATTTGTCAGATTTTAAATTTTGGGGGATTAAAAAGATTACTCCAAATTGGAGGGGAGGGAACCTAGAAGTTGAACTCCTCAGAATGGAATCAGAAACTATATATACATTACAGACTCTCCAGCCACTAGGATTAAATTCAGAATTAGAGATATCCATTTTTCTGTAAATTTCCTTAATTGCCTATATTTGGTATCTATGTCATATGTCCCCGCGAAACAATATATTTGAGAGTTATCCTCCAGAACTACCGAGTGTAGGCACACTCACAATCACATATGTTAGATATAATTGTTAACAACTCTATCCGATAAAATACAGACGGTCTAACCCCCCTAATATACTCATAATTAGAAAATCTCTTTATCTGCAACTTGCCATATTTCGATATAATTATAATCCAAAAATTTGACATTATAGGATGGACTTATATGTCCCTTATGAACACTATTCTATATAAGTCATCATATAGTGATGTGTGTAGGTATAATGACAGCTACCACTGATAGTTTTGAACACATACCCCCATTTCACTTATAATATTAACCTATTGTCTCAGAGATCGCTTTAAACTTTGTTTAATGTTATATATATTACCTCACAACATAAGGTACTTTTCCAATGAACTATTTTTAGATATAAAGTCCAATTTAGATATAAAGTCCAAATTATGAATTTTAAACTGTTTATATTCCCCACCACATGTAATATCTTATGAGTCACTAGTAAGTTAATGCACACTTCTGAAATTCATTATGTGTAGTAGTTGATTTTATAAATGAATATTTAATTTTGCTAAATGTTGAGTAACAATACCAACACAAAGAGAACTTTTAATACCACCTTTATATACAAAAAACTGCTAACCTGAAATTCCACCTTAAACTAAAGAAGGTGTGCCTCCATGAAATTTACCTTGATTACCGAACCAATTAGAATACAAGAAACACCTTTATAAGGATGCACCTAACCTGTCTGGAGTATCTTGATAAAGCCCCCAGAGGGTGAAACGCGTAGATTTTACTCCAGACTTCTGTACTACAACTTTTAAAAACTCCTACAAGCTGCGATCCAGCCCCTCAAGTGGACTCTATAATTTCCATGATTTAGGAGCAAAAGCCACAAGGAGGACCAAGGATCTGATCAGCTAGAAATTGGAGAACAGTATTTTATTTCTACAACAGTGGATCTCCAACATCGCGCTCATATGTGCAGAAGAAAAGTTTTAACAGTTGCAGTTTAAACATCTTGAAAAGGATTACCTACATCTCCACACGCTAACATCCAGCGTGCATCGTCACAGCCTATCCAAAGAGAGGTGTGACCTCTAACTACCAATCAAAAACGGAGGCTTGTTGTTTTTCATATTAAGCCGCGAAGGAGCAAAACAGAGAAGGACGCTCACAGAAGCACAACATCGGCTTAGATACGATTCCCAACGGACATTTGTAAGGTACCTTACAGTTTGCCAAATAACCTTTTAACACACAAGGTGGCTATTTGTTTCAAGCTTTATATTTAAAGACCATCTATTGTTAGGCCATTTGACCTACAGAATCACTTATAGGGAGACGTCCCTATGTTTTATATGTTTTATTTGCAATATATTTTATGAATCTTAATGTTATATATATATGTCGAAAGTTAATATAGTTCATTAAACAAATTTTATTTACCGATATCATCTTTATTTACTGACATTTAAACAACTAAGTTATATCCATTACTATTCCCTGAATTTTATTTTTTCACTAAGCTCCACGAACACTTATTCCACACCACCTTATCCCTTTAAAATAATATAAAAGACACGCTTCACGGACATCATCTAATTTGTCTGTATTCACAGACACTTTTATATTTTATTTCAAGGAAAACACTTTCTATTGGTCCACACATTAGGACTCAAATATTAATACCCGATATCATAGACCCACAGACATCTTTATCTTTCTACCTTTGTTGAATTGAGAAAAAATAGATTCACATAAGATAGGACAAGATTCACCTGATACAAATCAGATTCACATAGAATATCCCCTTTTTCTCACTTAGAAAAGTCACACTCTGATGGTAGTGTAAATCCTAACTTAATCTATAAGCGCCAGTGGAAATCTATACTCCAACATAATGGGGAGCCAGTTTATTGGAAGGCACATGAAGGTTCAAGTTGCAGGAGGACAGCTAAACCCTCTCACCAACCTGGTAGGAAGGCGCGGGCAGACCCCTATGATCACCCTGGAACTTTTGGCGCTGCATAAAACAATGAAGGCAATCCTGATTCTGCACCCACATGGAACGGAGTTGCCGGAGATGCTACTCCAAAGCCAGAATACCCTGAGACATGAATGAATCGGGCAAAAAGGATGGTTGAAACCCATAATTCGCCATGAACGGGGATAACTTGGAGGAAGCATTAATAGCACTATTACAAGCAAACTCTGCCCAAGGTAACAGTTCAGACCAATTATTGTAGTGACCTGAGACATAGCAACAGAGAGGAACTGTTCCAGAGCTTGATTAGACCGTTCCACAGCCCCATTGGATTGAGGGTGATATGCTGAGGAGAAGGAAAGCTGGATCCCCATTTGAGCACAAAAGGAACGCCAAAATCTGGAGACAAACTGGCTACCCCGGTCCGACACAATCTCCTTGGGTAACCCATGTAAACGGAAGACCTCTCGGGCAAAAATTGTAGCAAGCTCCTGAGCAGTAGGCAGCTTCTTCAAGGGAATGCAATGTGACATTTTAGAAAAACGGTCAACCACCATAAGGATAACAGTATTGCCAGCTCGACAATGAAGTCCATGGAAAGATGTGTCCAAGGACGCTCACCATTAGCAATAGGTTGAAGAAGACCCTCAGGAAGATGTTGAGGAGTCTTATTCTGTGCACAAACTAAGCAGGAGGCAACATATGCAGCAACATCAGAATGAAGACCTGGCCACCAGAATTGTCAAGTGACAGACCAAATCATTTGGTTCTTGCCTGGGTGACCTTCGGCTTTAGGATAGTGGCAAGTGTGCAAAGGTTTAGTTCAAAGATTCTCAGGAACAAAACACTTACCACTAGGTTTCTCAGGAGGTGCATTGGTTTGTGCAGCCAGGATCTCCTCCCCCAAGGGAGAAGTCAAATTAGTACGTATGGTAGCCAAAATATGGTCAGGAGGTATAACTGGAGTAGGTACAGACTCCTCCTTGGACAGAGGTGAAAATTGTCAAGAGAGGGCATCAGCCCAAACATTCTTACTACCAGGCAGGTAGGAGACCACGTAATTACACCAAGACAAAAATAGTGCCCATCTTGCCTGTCGGGGCGACAAATGTTTTGCTTCAGATAGATAAGTTAAATTGTTGTGGTCAGTAAGAATGAGCACTGGTACGCTAGTACCCTCGAGAAGATGCCTCCATTCCTTAAATGCCAAAATTATGGCCAGTAATTCCCTGTCGCCAATTTCATAATTGCACTCGGCTGGAGATAATTTCTTAGAGAAGAAACCACACGGATGCATGGAACCATCAGGCATAGGATGTTGAGACAAGAGGGCACCTACTCTAGTTTAAGATGCATCAACCTCAAGAATGAAAGGCAGGACAGGGTTAGGATGAGCCAGAACTGGAGCGGCAGCAAAGGCAGTCTTAAGACTATCAAAGGCCTTAATGGCAGTAGGTGACCAATGGAGCGGATCATTCTCTTTACGGGTCATGTCTGTGATAGGTTTGACCAAGGAAGAAAAGTTTTTAATAAACTTTCTATAGTAATTGGCAAACCCCCAAAAAAGTTGAATAGACCGAAGACCAACTGGGCGAGGCCAATGCAGAACTGCAGAAAACTTGTCAGGATCCATGGAGAACCCTGCAACAGAGATAACATAACCTAAAAAGGTTACTTGAGTCTGATGGAACTCACATTTCTCGAATTTACAAAACAGTCCGTTCTCACGTAGTCTCTGAAGAACCCGTGTAACATCATAACGATGAGCCTCCAGTGTGGGTGAGTGTATGAGGATGTCGTCTAAATACACCACAACACACTGTTGCAACATATCTCGTAGGACATCATTAATAAATTCCTGGAAAACAGCAGGAGCATTACATAGTCCAAAGAGCATTACAAGATACTCATAATGCCTCCTGGTGTTAAATGCTGTTTTCCATTCGTGGCCCTCCTTGATCCTAACGAGATTGTACGCTCCTCTCAAATCAAGTTTAGAAAAGATTGTAGCTCCCTTGAGGTGGTCAAAAAGTTCTGTAATGAGTGGAACAGGGTAAGAATTCTTAATGGTAAGACGAATAAGACCCCTATAATCGATGCATGGTCTTAACTCACCACTCTTTTTTTTTCACAAAGAAGAAGCCAGCCCCTGCAGGAGAGCAGGATTTGGGGATGATCCCCCGTGACAGAGCATTGGCAACATACTCCTCCATAGCACAATTCTCTGCAGCAGACAGAGGGTAAACCCAGCCCCAATGAGGAATGGCTCCGGGTTGCAGGTCTATTGCAAAATCGTAAGACCGGTGAGGAGGCAACGTACTGGCACGCACCTTGTCAAAGATGTCTAGGAACTCTCGGTACTCTTCTGGCAATTGAGATCTTGAAGAAGTGCACAAGACTTTAACTGGTTTCCGAAGACAAGTGGAAATACATTGCGGAGACTATGACAAAATTTTGGACCTGCGCCAGTGGAGACTGGGATTTTGCTTTTGGAGCCAGGAATAACCCAGAACAACTGGAAAATGATGGAGAATTTATCACCTGGAACTGGAGGGTTTCAAAATGGAGAGCCCCAACAGCCATGGATAACGGAGCAGTTTTATGAGTAACGAGTGCGGGCTGAAAGGACCTGCCATCAATGGCCTCAATAGCAAGTGGAACGGACTGAGGCAAAACAGGAATGGAGTGCTTTGATACAAAAGCACTGTCAATTAAATAGCCCGCAGCACCGGAGTCAACAAGAGTCTGGGTGACTATGGAGGAGTCCACCCAGGAAAGGACAACCGTAACCAAAGGTTTCTCCTTTAGTGGTTCTGTAGATGAGAATAAACCACCCAAGGTCTGCCCCCAACAGGACCTTAGGTGTGAGCGTTTTTCCAGCCGTGTAGGACAAGAGCAGAAAAGGTGGCCCTGTAACCCACAATAGAGGCAGAGCCCCTCCCTCCTCCTAAAGGCCCTCTCCGCCACGGAGAGACGCATGAATCCCAACTGCATCGGCTCAGCAGTACCTGGTGACTCGGAACCAGGAGGCATGGGAGGAGAGGGAGGCATGGTGGGAACGAACACGTAGGAGACAACGGAACAGGAGGCTTCCGTAAGTGCTCCTTGAAAGAGGGCCTCTCTCTGAGTCTGATGTCAATTAGAATAAAAAAAGACACCATTGCCTCAAGATCCTCTGGTAAATCTCTGGCAGCAACTTTGTCTTTAATCGCATCAGAGAGCCCATGAAAAAAGGCGGCAACAAGGGTTTCATTGTTCCAACCTACAGTACCTCTGCGGCAAGCGTACAGAACTCAATGGAAACAGATCTTGTACCTTGCTGAATGAACATGAGTCGTTTAGCAGCAGAGGAAGAGCGAGCTGGAACATCAAATACCCTTCGAAAGGAGGCCACATAGTCAGGGTTTATTAGGTTTCCCACAAGGGATTTATTAGTCTCCCACAAGGGATTAGCCCAGACAAGAGCTGTGTCAGAGAGTAACGAGATGAAAAATCCCACCTTAGCTCTGTCAGAGGGAGACGCCTGAGGTAGCATCTCAAAGTAAATGCCCACCTGGTTCAAAAACCCTCTGCACTGAATAGGATCACCTTCATATTGCTAAGGTAGAGGTGCAGAACCAGACATGCTCCTGGTAGGACTAGGTGCAGCAGCGGAAACAGGAGCAGCCATAACATGCGGGACACTTTGGGCCAAATGTGCAGTGTGAGTCAGCAGGGTTTGCAGGGCTAGTGCAAATTGATCCAAGCGGTGATCCTGTTCATCCATCCTGGAAATGATTGTAGGTAAAGGTGGATTATTAGCACCATCAGGATTCATGGCCCTTGCATAATGTCAGGGTACCAGGAATCAGACTGAGACGAGAAGTTCAAAAATAATCACACCTTTATTAATAGCAAAAAATAATAAAATGTCCACAAGTCAAATAACAAGCCAGGAATGAAAACCAGAACTGGTAGTCAGACGAGCCGAGTCAGGAGCCAAAGCGAATAGACAGACGAGCCGAGTCAGGAGCGAAAGCGAGTAGTCAGACAAGCCGGAATCAGGAACAAGGAGAACAGCAGAGTCAGGAACAAGCCAGGGATCAGGAACCAGAAGGGACGTCAGACAGCCAGGTAATACACAGAAACTGGAACTCACAAACAGGTCTGAAAAGGGCAAAGCATACTGAACATAGGCCCTTTTTATAATAAGTGATGACATCACAATTCTGAGACTGCAACCTGTCTCACATGGATGATGTACATCAGTCTGGCCATAAAAGGGCGTGCAGGAAATGAGCAGCATCACACACTATGCACCAGAGTCAGCAAGAGAGGTGAGTAAAATGGCTGGATGCTGCTTAACGGAATTAGCTAGTCGTGCTGTGTTATGACTATCCAGCAGTGGCTGCTTTTGGTAAGCCTCAGCATTTTACCCAACATTTTTGGGAATTGATGTCTCAACATTGTAGAGGGTCTTGATGGAGGGGGTGAGCTCTACCTGGAGAGGGTTGGGGCACAAGAAAACACAGGAGTGACCTTACCGAGGTCCTTCTGAGGGAGGTAGCCAAGGTGGCACGACAGATACATCAAGGTGAGTGATGTGTACCTTTTGTGCAGTATTAAAGAGTATCCTAATATGGCCTAAAGTAGCATTGGGTGCCAGAGAGGGTTGCAGGGTTGCAAAGCATTGCAACCTTTTTATAAATTAAGGTGCTTAATATTGCTAAACATCAAGATCACAGGTTACAGTAGTATCACAGCAGCAGTGGATATTAACAAAGCCATAAGTATTACCGTACTGTATATGTGGTGTTAATATCAGTTCAGCAGCAGGTAAAATTATGTAGGTAGACTTGGTATCTTGGTATCTCAGCCCTGTTTATTAATAGTACATTATTCAAAAGTATTGCTAAAAGTAACAGACTGAGACATTCCTAGTATTTTTAGTGATAGCAATAAATATTAATTTCCCCTTATTTGCACTATAAATTCATATAGCTATAATCAGCCAAGAATTGTTAAATAAAAATAGTACCAAACTAAGTATCAGGTGAGAACTGTGTATTAAAGTGCAAATCCAGATATTCCTATGGAAGTTAGTATGCTGTGTTTTGTTATTCAGTTATAGCAAAGGATGTTACTGACTGCCCAACACAGTAAATAACTGTGTCACTATTTAAAAGGTCTCATGTATTTTGCTTCTAAATATCTGGGGAACTGTTTTTCTTGCTTACACATATCTCACATAGATTTTCTCACAATAATCGATCACAAAAAAAATAGCACAATATAATTTACATTTATCATTGGATGTTAATGTCCCTTTGTGTGTATGTTTGTAGGTGTCTAGTGCTTGGCAAATAGTTTTTGAAACTTTGTTTAAGCTTTAAAAACATTTTCCTTAACAAAAGCCTTTTGCTTAACTACTATTCAGGCTAATAGTTTTCAGAAAGTCAAATTATTCAGAAAGTGAAATTAGCTGTGCACAGTTTTTTTAGCTTTTCAAAGCCACGGCACCATTGGAAAGTGACCCCTGCTCACCAATAGGTTCCAAGGATCCTTGAGAAAGTGCCAATAGGCTCCCAGGCACCTGGAAAAGTGGTCATTGCTTGCAAAAAGTGTCCCCTGCTTGCCAATAGGCTCACAGACAACCCAGAAAAGTGGTCCCTGCTCATCAATAGACTCCCATGTAACCCAGGGAATTGGCCCCTGCTTGCCAATATGCTCCCAGACACTCATTCAAAGTAGCACCTGCTCACCAATAGACTCCCAGGCACTCTGGGAAAGTGGCCATCATTCACCAATAGCCTCCCAGGCCTCATGGCAAACTGGCCTCTGATTGCCAATATGTTCCAAGGCACCATGGAAAAGTGGCCTATGCTCACCAATAAGTTCCCTCTGAGAAAGGGGCCCCTGCTCACCTATAGACTCCAAGGCACCCCAGAAAAGTGTCCACTGTTTGCCAACATGCTTCCAGACACCCATGGAAAGTGGCCCCTGCTTGCCTATTCCTGCAGTGCCTGGGAGCCAATTTGTGAGCAGGGGCCATTCTCCTGGAGGACCTGGGAACTTATTGGCAAGCATGGGCCACTTTTGTGGGGTGCCTGTGAGCCTACCTACATTCCCAGGGTGCCTGGCAGTCTGTTGCTGAGCAGGGGCTACTTTCACAAGGTTCCTGGAAACCTATTGATGAGCAGGGGCCACTTTCTTAGGGTACTTGGAGCTTATTAGCAAGCAGGAGCCACTTTCTCAGGGTGCCTGGGAGTATATTGGGAAGCAAGGACCATTTTCCTGGGGGTGCCTTGGAGGCTATTGGCAAGCAGGGGCCACTTTCCCAGGGTTTCTGGGAGTATATTGTCAAGCAACCGCCACTTTCCTGGAAAGCCTGAGAGCATATTGTCAAGCAAGGGACACTTTCCTGGGGCTTCCTGGGAGCATATTGGTAAGCAAGGGCCACTTACCCAGGGGTCACGGTGCCTAGGAGTATATTGGCAAGCAGGGACCACTTTCCTGGGGGGTGCTTGTGACTATATTGGCAAGCAAGGGCCACTTTCCTGGGGTGACTGGAAGCAAATTGGCAAGCAAGAGCCACTTTTCCGGGGTGCCTGGGAGCCTATTGGTGAGCAGGGCCACTTCCTGGGGAGCCCTGAGAACTTATCTGCATGCAGGGGCCACTTTCCAAGGGTGCTTGGGGGCATATTGGCAAGCAGGGGCTACTTTTCCAGGGTGCCTTGGCTTTAAAAATCAGAAAATTTGACTTTCTGGAAACTAATTGCCTGAATAGTAGTTAGGCAAAATGCTTTTGCCTAGGCAAATGGTTTTCAAAGCTTAAACAATGTCTCAAAAACTATTTGCCTGAAATGACTATTTGCCTGAAATTTCTATTTGCCTACCACACATACATTACAAAAGTGCACAAAGAAAATGGTAATTTAAAAATCTTACAAATAGAATAATTAAACCATTTACACACGCAGTGAAACATTGTATTTTTAAGGTGCATCAAAAATCGTAATTAAATTGTTCACCAAAAATCGTATTTTAGCAAAAACATAAGTAATGACACAGGAATAAATCGTATTAACTATGTACCATGTAAATTGTAATTGAAGTACACTGGATGTGCAAAAACAGCAAGAAATTTGTACTTAAAATTACAAAAGATAAAGCACAATTGTTGTTTTTTCATAAAATGTGCCTTTACATGGGCGTATATGACATTCTCTCTAAAATTCCCAGTGTAATTCTATAAACATTTTCGTACTACAGCTCTTATTGTTTTTTTCACCTAAATACTCAAAACACGTATTATTCTGAAAGAAAACCTATGCGTACGAGAATTACAGCCTTCTTTATGGTACAGTGCACTGAAAACAGTGTAATTTGATTTGTATTAGGCTTAAAATTCACATTTTAAAACAACCGGGTTTCACCCTCTGTATTTCGCACGCTATTGCAAACTTTTACCTAGATTATAGTTTAAATCTGCTGAGTCTGCTGAAAAACCACAATATATATAATATATAAGGGTTACTCACTTAAAAAATGGCCTACAGGGGGGCGGAGCTTGCCACGCTATCTTGTGGCCGCATTTTACTAAGGCTCTGCAGACCAAGTCTTGTTTTACCCTTTTATATACCATTTTTTCTTTTTTTACTTTTGATTTTTTATGCATCTAACCCCTTAGAGATCTTTGTCAGCCACATTTGAGGTTCCGTTTTTAACTTGGAGAAGTCTGTCAGTGAAATTACTTGTTAGGCGCTTTCTACTGTGCCACAACCTTCACCGGAGCTTTCGCTGAACTTCCGGTCCTGCTCTGGATGGCCGAGTGAATTGTTTGGGGCAAAAGTTTACTTTCTCCCGGCTCCCTCCATCACTGCTTGGACACTCGCCCCCTGCCTACCAGCAACATCGCACTCACGCCACTTACCGACTCCTGCCTCAGAAAAGAGTGCGCAGCAGCCACAGACCGCACCGGAGATCTGATCGAGTGGTGTCAGACGCGAGAAGGTAACAAACATACTGCTTCACCACACCACCTCTCCACAACCTCTCACAACCCCTATAAAGACCAGCTCCTGGCGGTAAGCCACCCCGACCGATCTTAGAGCAGCACATTATCTTGCAGGGAGCAGGAAGCTCAGTCTCACCGCTCCTTAGGTTAAAGCATACCGGCATTGTCCCCTCTCAGGTGAAGGCCGCACAGCACATATAAACGAAACTTAAGGATTCCTATCCATGTGAGTTTCATTTTTACAAACAGCCCTGCATCTAAGCACTCACTCTATACACCTCAGTAGCATAACTATCTGCTGGCAGCCGTTACACTCTTCATCAGTGAAGCCTGAGGCCTTTCATAGTTACTGTCATTACTCCATCTTACTGCTGGGATTCAGTGACATTTAAAATTGACTTGCTGCAGTTTCAATTGGGAACTCTATTAATCAGGAAGATTTTACCCACCTAAAACCCCTAACTACTGATTTATGTAATAGCCCAGGAATAAATAAATACAAACAACTTGAACTGTCTCCTGGTTGGAACCTTCCCTGCCCCCCTGCTATTCCCTGCCATTCTCAACTAAATTTCCTTAAAGGATATCTCCCTTTGGTACAAACTTGGGACAATTTCCTACAAACACTGTTGGGACTGCCTATTCCTAAGAATTAACCTTTGAAAGCCCTCCTGCCACACCAACTCTCTTTTATAGGGAGTGAAACTTCCTACCACAGTATCTAACTGCCTTCTCTTCCCCCCTCTCCCGTCGGCCCTCTTTGCCCATGGGTCATATCCCATAGCACCTTTTCCCCTACTCGCTCGGAAGAGAGCAATCCCCTGGGGAGAGAGGCAACTTTCACAGAAGCACTTGAGAGAGTAGCATTTGCAAAAATCAGAGTGGACCGGAGGTGAGAGCACTACAGGCACTGAGAGATCTATCCCAGAGCACGTCCTTGAACCTCATGCTGGGCTAAACGCCATTACCTGGGGGGGTGCCGGACACATATCCCCTGCTCCACACTCCAACGCAGAAGCTTATTTCAATACGTTCTACAGGAAGATACTGAACTCACTGGCTTGTCTTATATAAGATGGCCCACTCACAAAGGAAGAAACAGAAACACTGTGGCTTACCAAAGCGGACCCTTTCGGATCATTTCTCTAACAAGAACTCATTTGAACAAGACATGTCTGATGAAGATTCAAGGGACTCAATCACTTCCACTAAAGAGCCTCCCAGGGCTTTATCCCACTCTACAGAGAGAGCAGTTCATTCTTCTTCTTCTATACTTGAATCCATTAAGGAACTATCAAACAAGATGGACTCACATTACTCATCTTTAAAACATGAGCTCAAGACCTCTATCTCTGAGCTGAAGAGAGACATATCTTTGCTTGGGGAGAGAACAGAATCGTTAGAAAAAAAACAGGAAGATCTACATGTGGACCACTCCAACCTGCTAATTTATGCTCAATCGCTGGCCGAAATGATCTCGGGGTTAGAAACCATGATAGCTGACCAAGAGAATAGGTCACATCATAACAACCTCAGGATCAGAGGTGTCCCTGAGGACATTAGCCCGACTGATTTACCCAACCACCTGCAGGCCCTTTTCACAGAACTCCTGGGCTCTACTACTCTGCAGGAAAACCTTATTGATAGGGCTCATAGAGCTCTCAGGCCGAGGGGTGCCCCCTCGGGGTCAGCAGGAGATGTGATTGTACGCCTGCATTACTTCAAGTTTAAAGAGAAAGTGCTCAGGGCGTCATTCCAGAATAAAAACCTGAAAGGTCCGTTTCAAGACATGCAGATCTTCCTAGACCTTTCATCTCACACTTTATCTAGGAGACGACTGTTCCACCAGGTCACCCAATGTCTTCGCAACAACAATATTAAGTACAGGTGGCGGTTCCCTGTCCGTTTATTCTTCCAATTCAACGATACATCATACACTATCACAACGCTGGAACAGGGTTTCTAGATACTGCAATCTCTGAAACTCCTTCCACCTGATAACCAACCTTCTGACACCCAGGAAAATACTAAGAAGCTCAACGCCACCGCTCCCGCTGGGCGGCCACTACCTTAGGCCTTCAGCTTTCAGTCTTCCAGGAGAGACTCCTCACTACCACCCCCTAAGGGATCTTAAATGTAGGAAAGGAGGTTCAAATTTGTACACACTCTACATATTGCTGCTGAACTCTACTGAGCCCCCGGCTACTTGGTTTCTCTTTCATCACCCACTTTACTTATGTCTCTTAACTACGGCATTACCCACATGTCGGTAAAGACTGACATCTCAGGACACTCAGTTACCAGAGACTTGGAGAAAATGGATGGGTAATATAATGTATCTATATTACTGTTAGATTCTAACTGCTCAGTTTTTATTGTTTGATGTTTACTGTGTTCTAAGTTATGTTATTTTATATCTTATTTGTACCCACTACAACTGTGAAAATTGATGTCTGCCCACCCTCCTGAACTGTCCCCTAAATCTGACATACAATGACCAATGGGTAGGTTCATAGAGATAAGGTTAGTTTCTACTTCAAGATATTATTTCGGGAAGGTTTCTCCTAGTCACTTCACTTATACCTTGAAACCTAGACCTCTAGCGTACTCTGCCTTACACCCTCCCGAGTCGCTTAACTCCTCTATAACTGGAGATAATTATACACATATAAGAAATTGTTAAAGATCCCAACCTCCCTGTTTTATTCTCTCTTATTATTGTTCTTATTATAGGGTAGTTTTAGACTAAAAGCATACAAACTGCTAGGTTATGGCAAAAGCATGCGCCTTCACCATCATGATTCTAATATCCCGTCTCCCCCCCCTTAATTTTATCATTTTAGCACTGAGATTAAAATCTTGAATCTAGAATGTTAAACTATATTTACTCCCTCCCCTACCAGCTATAATTATATGGGACACCATAAAGATGGAAATGAGTTTTGTGTATTTAGAGAAACTTGCTTTGTTTGTTTAATGCCAAGACTCTATATTATAAGACATACCCCATATATATGGGAAATGACTTCATCTTTCTAAGTAGCCCTCTCTAGAATGCATATATATGTGCGGGCTTAGCTCGAGTTTTGAAATCTCTGACTGAAATGTTTGAAATGTTATACACGTTTGTATTGTTGTACCTATTTGACATATAGTTTACATATTATCCTTCATTGCCTCATTACTGATAAAGTTCTTTCTCTCTTTATCTGCTTCTTCTCTCTTGAACTTCCGCACAAGGGGTGGAGTGGGGTCCTGGCTTCGGCACCCCCCCTCCTCTCTTTATCAGACTCTAATCTTTCCTCCGCCCCTCATTAGGTGTAGCCTCATTAGGACTTTTGAGGACCTTTAGCCCCGAAGTTACTGATATAGTTACTATAGCCACCACCTTGTATACTATTCTCCTTACCTCTCTCTCTTTACATTTCTCTTATCTTTGTTTTTTCTCTTTCCTCTCTCTTTTCCCCTTCTTGCCTTGGTCTGCCCCTTTCTATTTGTGCCACACTAACTGTAATCTAAAAGTCTATTATCTAAGCAACTCTAGTCCCCCATTACCCCCTCCCCCTTACTCCCCTTTACCCCCAATACACGAGCGGATCTTGCCCGCTGCATCCCCCTCCCTTAGCCCACAGAGTGGGCGTTTTCAGATTTAAGATTGATAATTTTTATACCCTCATAGTTCACTACGTTAGGACTTGGAGGACTCATACCCACAATGTCACGACTGCAATTCATAACTCTTAACTCTCAAGGACTTAACTCCCTGACTAAATTAGAAATTTGCGAAAGCATGGAAGCAACTCACCCCTGCCACCAATTCACAGATTTTAGCCACTGTCAACTTTCTGTCAAAAATGGAAGCATATTCTCACTCAGCCCTAGATAAACTTTACTTTTATTACGAGACCTGGGCACCCTGGTGGGAAAAATTCCCTAGCTGAAAAGATATAGAGTTATATGAACCTCAGTCGTCTCCCCCTTTTCCTTACCGTAGTAGTTATCTTCCCATTCTCTATTTCCTCTTCCAGTTCCTCCATTTCCTTACCCTTTACCTATCTTTGGCTAACCTATGAGAGTAATCTTGCTTATTTATGTATTTATTTACATATGTATTATTAATCTGGAAAATGAGAAAAGTTTGAATTGTTTTGCAACTTCCTAGCACCACTTGTATAGAGATTTCTGAGACTATTCTGGCTGTAATAACTACCTTTTTTGTATTACCGAAGCTGTTGCATACTTTTGATATTTTTGTTACCTGCGAAATTTCTCAAATAAAAAATATATATAAAAAAATAAATTAAAAAAAAATGGCCTACAGTAGAGCTTAAATATGAGCTGCATCTAAAAACACAAAACTCAGCACAGGGGTGAGAATGGCTCAGCTGTTAAGGGGTTATTATTTATCTAATCAATATTTATCTAGTCTAAACCTTTACTGTTTTCACCTATTTCTGACTAGTGTTTATTTTCTCTAAATAGAAGTAACATATAGCATAGACATGTTTCTGTTTATGAAGTATACAATTGTGGAGACAGATAAAAAGCAAACTCTGGACTTCAGTGATCTTTTATATTTTGCTATTTTTTTTTTCTCTTACATTATTTACCATCATAATTTACAAACTGTTATTAAGTGAAAAAGGCCAGCATAAATTCTATAAGTAGTGTTACAATATACAAACACCTTCTGCTACAGATCATTATGCTTTTTTTGCAACAGAAAACCAATTGACAATTAATGAGGCACCTTCAAAACACTCAACCAGACAACCAATTAAAGACAACCGGGTCATTTGCAATCCTTCCCATGTACATTACCCAATTGATTAGCTTAATGGGGTAAGAAGAATTCATTAGCAGCACTGAACTTATAACTATCCAACAGTATCCTTGATTCCATGTAAATGATACAAAACTTATTTTTTTTAAATACTCAGATTTAAAGATTTAAAGATTATACTTTCATTATTTATTTTGTCCCCCTTTCCTGTAATTCAATTCTGAAATTGTGAGCTTTTCAGTTCCTGTTAAAAATGAAAGTGCAGAACTTTATTATATTTCACACAGTCATTGGCTGCACACTCTAGTGACCTATTTATAACTGTCCCTAATGGGACACAACAGAGAAGGTAACCTAAGCTACAATATGACAGCTCCCATTGTTTTATAGACACTAAAACTTTACACTTATTTGGTCAATATTTAAACAGCTAATTAAATTTTTAAAAAATACATCTACATGTTATTCTCAGACTTATCTTTTCTATGAATGTATCATCTAGCATTTATTTTGTGTTAAATGTCCCTTTAAGCAGAGATGACCAATTACTTTTTTTACAGAGACATTGGAGAGCAACAACTTATTTAATGTAAAATCAAATAAGCAAGCTAAAAACAAACAAAAAAGGAATGTCATTTCATAGAAATAATAGATCATTTTATTTATGTTATTATTATAATTCTATTTTTTTTTTTTAATCTACTTATAACTATATAAAATATAGAGGAAAAATAAACAGATGTTAACATCCTGTAGTTAAAGTGAAACTAAATTTTAACAATCAACATTAATGCCATGGATTACAATTATCCTATTATATCTAGTCGCTAACTTTTTGTTTTGGTATTCCTTCTTATTTTTAATATATTATACTTACATCCCTTATTACCGTCTCCAATCTTCATCCGTCTCCCTTAATTTCCTGCTTTTGTTATTTAACACGTAAGATGGCCCCGCCCGCTCTTACATGTTCATTCGTGCGCATTCTTGTGCAGTTAAATTTATTGCGCACGCGTGCTAAGTGCCGATGCATCTAAGTCATTGGCTATTTCCCTTTAGAGATCTATGTGCATGCGTGTCTCATGGACGCGCTTCTAGACACGGAGTACATTCAGTGAGACACGCATGCGCAATTGAAAGTGGGGGCGTTTAGTGTCATTTCCAGATGCCACTGGGGGACCAAAAGAAAGGTTCATAAAGATATTCGTCATCGTGAAGTAAGAAAAAAATTTGAGGCAGGCGGAGGAACGGCGATATAGAGATGCAAACTAAAAGGTACATTTAAGTGATAAATCTATAATATCTAAAAAAAATCATGAATTAAAAAGTTATTTTGAGCTGTATTCTGCTTTGCGGTATAGAGGTGCAGGCAACTTTACTTTCCCTTTAAATATTTAGCTCATCTAACATTCTACACTGCAATAGACCTTTATTTTTTCTTTCAAATCTTTTCATTTAGTTTTAAGAATTGTACATTCTATATTTATTCAAAAACAGGAACATTCATAAAATGAAACACTTTTTGTAACAAAATATTTGACTCTATGGGGGATATTTATCAAGCCATCAACTGAAAATACGCTGGAATTCCGCAGCGTAAGTGTGGCAAGCTTGATTTGACCTAGTTATCAAAGCCTACAGACCGGCAAAAGTTGAAATCTGTGACGTAACATACGATCCGTCGGTCTCAATCCGACACTGATCGATGCTTACGTCATTACAGATGACACACTATTTGACACTTTTTAAAAGTTATCAAATAGTTAACAGGTACCCTCGCGGCTATTCCGGCCCAGCGTACCTGGTTTTCAATCCGCCACCTTGGAGTCCGCGGATGCCATAGGAATCAATGGGAGTCTAAAAGCAGCGGAAGCTTATGTTCGATGCTGCCAGATATCCCATTGATTTATATGGTAGAAATTGTAAGAGGAGTGGTTTATAGGAAAGGGCGCTCTAAATAGAGCTAATACCTTATGGAGATTTTTTAAAATATGAAAAATATGTAAATATAAAAAATATATATAAAAAATGTAAATAGAAATCTATTCTATGACACCAGATAAGATTTGTTACAGAATAAAAATGTATTTTATTTTAGTAAAAACGAAAAAGTGTTTTTAAAACATGTGAATTTAAGATTCTTATGTACAGATTAATCTGATAGGTTGGCCAACCTTGTAATCTTAATAATCTTAAATTGATCTATTGATTTATATAATATATAAATATTATATTACATTTAAGAGGACCTGTTAATATGTGGGATGTCAGATTGCAATATAAAAGTAATAAGCTTATACTCTATCTGTAATTATAAAGTCTTTGCTTGCACAGTTAACTGTGCGACTCCATCACGACTTCATCGCACCCCACGCCCTCGCCTCAACAGACTACATCCTCCTCAGTGACCTCAACTTCTACCTAGACAACTCCAACGACCACAACACCACCAACCTCTTAGAAAACCTTGGAACCATCGGACTGAAGCAACTTGTCAACTCCCCAACCCACTTAGCTGGACACACCCTCGACCCTATCTTCTCTGCAGGCAACCCCATCTCAGTCAACCACATCACCGAACTCCACTGGACCGACTACCATTGCATACACTTTTCCTTCAACAAACCCACCACACACCTCCGGCAGCACCACCTGTCCAGCAGAAACTGGAACAACAACACCGAAGACCAACTGCACTCCACCCTGAACAAGTCCCCCCAGCTACCTCCACAGATGCCAACTCCTCCGCCCGCAACCTCCACCACTGGCTCACAGACTGCGCCAACACCCTCGCCCCTCTCAAGAAACCATCCAACTGCCAACCCACCAACAAGGCTAGTTGGATCACCCCGGCCCTCCAGGACTCCAAATGCCGCTGCAGGTGATAGGAAAGGACCTGGAGATCCAGCAAGACCCCTGCAAATAAAACAGCCTACAAAGAAGCCATCACTATCCACCACCACCTCATCAAAACCACCAAGAAGACAGCCATCCAAGATAGAATGAATGCCAATGTCAACAACAGCAAGGAGCTATTCACAGTCATCAAGGAATTCTCCAATCCCAACAGCGACACCAACGACATCCCGCCCTCCCAGGACCTCTGCGATAATCTCACAACTTACTTCCACCGCAAGATCATCTATGACAGCATCACACCCCAGAACTCACCCACCACCGCCTACCCACCAACTCCCACTGATACCTCACCCAAATACACCACCGCCTACCCCCCATGGACCATCTGGAGCCCCCTCACCACAGAGGACACCATCAGAATCATGAGATCGATCCACTCTGGAGCACCCTCATGCCCGCATCACATATTCAACAAAGCGGGTTACGCCATCGCCCCCGAGCTCTGCAGCACCATCGACTGCTCCATCGAAACCGGCACCTTCCCGGATGATTGGAAGCATGCAGAATTAAAACCCCTACTGAAAAAACCCACGGCTGACCCCAATGATCCGAAGAACTACCACCCGATCTCTCTGCTCCCCTTTGCGGCCAAAGTCATTGAGAGGTCCATCAACGCGCAACTCGTTGATTACATTGAGGCCAACCACACCCTGGGCCCCTCCCAATCGACCAAGGAGAGACCACCGCCCTCATTCTCCTAGACCTCTCAGCAGCATTCGACACTGTTTCCCACCTCACCCTCCGCACCTGCCTACACTATGCCGGCATACACGACAAAACCCTGGAATGGATCACCTCCTTCCTCACCGGCAGAACCCAGAAAGTTTAACTCCCAGCCTTCACCTCCAAGTCCACAGAAATCAGCTTTGTGTACCCCAAGGCTTTTGCTGAGCCCCACCCTATTCAACATCTACATGGCCCCTCTTGCCGCCATCACCCGACTACACAACCTCAACATCGTCTCCTACACCAACGACACCCAGCTAATCATCTCACTCACCAGTGACCCCACCACCGCCAAGAGAAACGTCCATGAAGGGCTGACAGCAGTTGCCACCTGGATGAGCTACAACTGCCTAAAGCTGAATGCAGACAAGATGGAAGTCCTCCTCCTCAGTCCCACCACATCCACCTGGAATAACTCCTGATGGCCCACAGCCCTCGGACACCCTCCAACCCCCACCGACCATGCATGAAATCTAGGCATCATCCTGGACTCATCGCTCTCCATGGACCGACAAATCAATGCAGTCTCCTCTGCATGCTTCCACACGTTTCACCTGCTGCAAAAGATCTTCAAATGGATCCCAATCGAGACCAGGAAGACTGTCACCCATGCCCTCATCAGCAGCCGACTGGCAACGCACTCTACGCTGGCTCCACCATCAAGCTCCAAAAGAGACTACAGCGCATCCAGAATGCCTCGGCCAGACTAAGCCTTGACATCCCTCGTCAATGCCAGATCACCAAACACCTGCGGGACCTGCACTGGCTCCCCATCAACAAAAGAATAACCTTCAAGCTTCTCACCCACGCATTCAAGGCCCTCCACAACATCGGTCCCGGATACTTGAACCACTTCGTTACCTTCTACACCCTTGCCAGACAACTTCGATTGGCCAACCAAGCTCTCGCAGTCATCCCACACATCAGGAAAACCACCACGGGAGGCAGATCCTTCTCTCACCTGGTACCCAAGACTTGGAACACCCTCCCGCTGCACCTCAGACAAGCTACCGCCCTAACTAAGTTCAGAAAGGACCTCAAGACCTGGCTCTTCGACTGAACTGCAACCCTCATCGCCTTGAGACCCTTACGGGTGAATAGCCGTGCTTTACAAGAACCCAATAAATAGATATATAGATAGATAGATAATAGATTCTATAGCGGGGGCTAGATAACGTTTAACTGACTTGTTTCACTAACATAGCACAACCTCTGATCTCAGCATATAACACACATTTACAAGCTATTCGCAATCAACAGTTATCATAGAGAGTAAGTGGTTAAAAAATGAGAGAATGGACTCTCTGAAGCCATGTAATATAGTTAATTTAATTGCTAGTTTAATGTAATTTTCGTATAATAGTTAGGGTAGGTTAGTTAATAGTTTAAAATTAGTTTATTTTAATTCTACAGGTAAGCTTAAATTTATTTTAAGATAGGGATGTTGTAATTTTAATGTAAAAATAGCGGGTTGTTAGTTAATTAGTTAATTTATATGTTTATTTAGTGGCGGCGTGGTCCGGGAGTGGCGGGATAGGGGTTGATAACTTTATTTAGGTGGTGGCGGGGTCCGGGAGCGGCGGGATAGGGGTTAATAACTTTATTTAGGTGGCAACGGGGTCCGGGAGCGGCAGGATAGGGGTTAATAACTTTATTACAGTTGCAAGGGGGCCGGGAGTGGCGGGATAGGGGTTAAACATTTTAGTATAGTGGCGGCGTTTAGTGACAGGGTATAAATAAAGTTAGTAAAAAGCCAAATAGCAAGATCGATGACTGTTTGTTAACAACAGTCCAATGCTCATCGCCCCATACTTGGTGCGCGGCTTTTTGCTGGATTTTTTTTTATAAATATGAAGAGCGTATTCAGGTCTGCGGCCGGGATGTTAGGCGAACAAATAGGTGCCGGCGAATGCAGCATAGTTGAGGCTTTGATAAATATCTTTTTTCCTTAGTTGTATCTTCCCTTCAAATCTTCCTGGTTCACAAACTTAATTTATTATAACATACTGTAAATTGCTGTAATTAACTATAACCATAATAACCATTTCTCTAGCTTCACTTCCTTCTTTTCCCTTTGTATTTCTTAAGAAGAGAGGGGAGAGAAGGAAAAAAAGGGGGGTTTATATCCCCTTTCTTCTCAGCCTTTGGATCTGACTCTCTTTGACCCAGCCCTTCCTCTACTTCTGAATACATTATCCATGGTTCCCACTTATTTAAGTATTGGTTTTTAGAATGTAAGAAATCGGACACTAGGCTCATCATCTAACAATAATTATAATTTTTCTGCTTAATCAAGGAAAACTAGGGGTTCTGTCTTCCAATACTGGGCAATGCAAGCTCTGGTGGCTACACAAATTATAGCTATTAATTTATTATGACTTTTCTTTTCAAACATAGCCCTCAAAAGTCTTGTCATTTGGACCCATATTCTCTGAATTTTGCTATAGTGCCACCACATATGTATGTTAATGTTTCACCGGAACCTCAGAAGCTTTTATAAAAGTTTCCTTTAAAGGGACAGTATACACCAATTTTCATATAACTGCATGCAATAGACACTACTATAAAGAATAATATGCACAGATACTGATCCAAACATCCAGTATAAAACCTTTTAAAAACTTACTTAGAAGCTCCAAGTTTAGCACTGTTGATTAGATAAGCAGTAACACCCAGGAAAAGTGTCTAAATTGCAGACCCCCCCCCCCTCCCCTTCACTGCATATGAAAAGACAGATTATACAAACAGAAGCCAGAAGTAGACTGGAAAAGCGTGTCTACTTCTGACATTGAGGGTCTTGGTTAGGAGTCTAAAAATCTGCACAATGCTATTAAAAAATAAGCAAAACGGGGCGGAGCCTTGCTGCGCTGGAGAATGGCCGCAGCTGAGTAGAGCTCCTGAGCCAACAGCTAGTCTAACATATGTTTCTTAATACACTAGAGCATCTCTAAGTTTTATTACCCCATGTGAACCGAGGGGGACCTTTTACTATATTAAATTCCTAAACGGAATTGTTTGGTGCATCTAAAGAAGATCTAACCCTCTCACACCTGTAATCTGAAGGCCTGCACTGAGCCCAATGGAGCTTCCAAAACTAACTAATACCCGGCAAGTATCTCAGTCGGCTCCCTCAGGAGTGTTTCAAGTGAGATTGTCTTACCGCCACTGACCTGTTATCACAGCTGACAACCCGGGTGCTGGGCCGGTTGTGGAATCCTCTCGCGCGTGGGTGCTTGGGCCTGGCTGGGACGCCATACCTCCAACTGCTAATAACCCTCAGCAGGGCCGCAGCACCGGACCGGGATTCCCACGTGACGAGTGCATATCTCGTCTAGCTGCGGCACCATCCTGAGCCGCATTGAGGAGCGGTGGTACATAAGGGGCTTTGCTTCACGCTTGCAGGGCTAACTTCTTCACTGTGAGCGGGGAGTCTGAGGAGGATATTTGAAATCTTACCGGAGCTGCAGGGATTGACACGGAGCTTCTGCACAACTGCCGGTCCCGGTGAGTGAGAGAGGGCCATCCATTATAAAGCCATATTAGATTATGTGATAAAATATGGGCCATATAAACACCCAGAGGCGTTAGTGCACTGTAGGGTCGCTTGGTGTGCCCTAAAGAAGATCTATAAGGGGAAAAAAAAAATTAAACAATAAAAATAGAATTAATAACTAAACAGGAAGCCTATTAAAATAAAAGAAGAACTTGAGCTTTGACACCTACTGAGCTGCACAGAAGTTATAAGGGGCTCAGAGTAAGTAGCACTTTTGCTGCCTTTGTTTTATAGTGAAGGGTCTAGAGGAGGTCTTGGGTCAATATAGCCTGCCACAGTGGGATTGTAGCTCTTAGCCATGAGCCACCACACTCTATTAGAGTACACAATATATATGTCAAATCACACAATGGCGCAAAAAAAATCTGGACTGGGAGACAAGGGTGCCAAGACCAGGAACATGAATCACTATCTTAAAAATATAGACCCCCAGACATCTGATGACTCACCCACTCAGCAAGATTCTAAAACAACAGATTCAGACCACAACCTTCCCGAGACAAACCCTCCTGCACAATATGTCACGAAAGAAGACTTGAAAAACCTCTCATCAAAGGAGGATATCAAAGAGGTGGTTAATGAGATTAAAAATCTTTTTGGAGAAATCTGCAGGGATGTTGCAGACTTAACACAGAGAGTCACCACTATAGAACACTCCCATTGCTCTATGAGAGATCAATTAAAATAAACTATACCCCAAGTACAGCGCAACACCAATACTATACAAAATTTATTAGAAAGAATAGAAGACTTAGATAACCGTGGAAGAAGAAACAATCTACGTATACAGGGAATTCCAGAGAGTGTTAGCCCCAATGCGCTACAAGGGTATTTACAAGATCTATTTAGAGTAATCAAGGGAACACCCATGTCACCAGAGATCTGTATAGAGAGGGCCCATAGGGCGTTGCGCCCGAAACCCGCTGCAAAGGCACCCCCAAGGGATGTGATCTTGAAGCTGCTTAATTTCAGGGACAAGGAGGAGATCTTACGCCACAGCAGGAATAAAAATCCAATTCAGCACGTGGGCATTACTATTCAGGTCTTTTCGGATCTCTGCCCTGCGACCCTTTAAAAGCGAAGGGAACTGAAATTTCTAACCACGGCACTGCAGAATAACAAGATACAGTACCGGTGGGGATTTCCTACTTGCTTGATGGCCGCCAATAAGGGAAATACGGCCATCTATAGGACTTTAGATGACTTGGATACCTTTTGTGCAGCTCTGGACATAACAGTTCCAGCAGTGGAATCACTGCAACATCCAGAGGAGCTACCAGATGTCTCGCAGCCACGACCATGAACACACAGTCTCAACTATGCTCATTTAATCTTCTTTTTCCCACAGGATCACTGTTCAAGGAGAGACTGGGTGGGTGCTTCTGAATCTTTGGGGAGATTTGTGCATCTGGTAAGCGGACAGTAATGGCTATGTAACTCCAAATATTGGGGTTTGTTTTAACAGTGAACCCCGGACGCCTCACATGTTTCTGAGGCAAAAATAAGGTATCTAGTTAATGTACTGTAATGTCTCTGTTTCCCCAAACTATGGCTTTATATAAAAAAAATTCTTGTTTAGGAATTACTTACAGTTTTATGTTATATGCCTTACCCCTCAACTGTGTCCCTTTACCTTTCCCCCTCCCAACCCCCCCCCATCTATCTTCCTCCCTTTCCTTCCCCTATCCCCCCTCCCCCCCCCTCGGTTCAACTAATTTATCTTAATACTTCAGATTAATAACTGGTAATATGTTTAAATAGAATCTTTCTGTTCAGGATTAATAATTTGCTTATTATTTATGCTTCTAAAATGACTAGCTAAAGGCACATTCCCTTTGAAGTCTGATTGAAAAAGTTGTATTGTTGCACTGTTTGCATTGCTGGTGGTTGCGAGCTTACCTTGAAAATTGTCATCCTTTTATACAAGGCAAACCAGCTCTCTTGGGCTGGTTCTTTCAAAAATTCCTCGCTGATCCCTTTTCCTTACTCAACCTTCTGCCTGCTCTCCCTTCTCTCCTATTTCCTCTGACCCTTCTTCCTTAATTATTTATTTATTTTTTTTCCATATGGCTCCTTCAGAGATTAGATCAAAGGTACACCTTACCAAATTCATCACTATAAATGTTAAAGGACTTAACAGTCCTGGTAAGCGCTCTATAGTGTCACGTGAACTGCATAAACTCCAGGGGGATGTGTTTTTCCTCCAGGAAACTAATTTCGCTAAACATAAAGAGCCTACATGGCACAACCACAGATACCCTGTAGCGTTCTTTGCCTCAGGACCCTGTAAACATAATGGAGTTGGCATACTCATGAACCACAGAGTCCCATTTCAGGTACAATTGGTGGAGCGAGACAAAGAGGGCAGATTTATTATAGTGGTGGGATTACTACATGGCAAATATATCACATTGGTTAACGCATATGCCCCAAATACAGCGCAACATGTCTTCTTTAGAGCCCTTTCTACCAGGCTTCTTGAACTCTCTAAGGGAGTCTTGGTTTTAGGAGGAGATTTTAACGCACCATTGGTCCCTAGACTGGACACCTCTAATGGGGTCTCCAGCGTCCCACATAATGTTCTGAAATACATTAACAATACTTTGAAAACACACTTGTTACATGATGTCTAGCGCACTCTGCACCCTACCGAGACTGACTTCACATACTATTCGAATCCACACATGAAATACTCTCGTATAGACTACTTCTTTACGGACTCCCAGGGAATTGCATACATCTTGTGTAGTGACATCTCACCTATCACATGGTAAGATCATGCACCAGTTTCGTGCGTGATGCGTTGGCCAGGCACTCCAGACATACCTTACCTGTGGAGATTAGATGATTCTTTGCTGCAATGTCCACTGATAGTTGAGGATATTAATACCAACCTGACAGAATATTTCACTAACAACCTGACAGAGGAACTGCCGTTGACCACAGTGGGGGAAGCACATAAAAGCTTTGTGAGGGGACTCTTTATAAAACATAAAAGTAGGGCGGTGAAACAGACCAGAGAAAAATATAACCTAACATTATTACAAATCACAAAATTGGAGGAACAGCACAAGAGGGACCCCACGAACACTAGTCTATTAGCTAATTTGACATCTGCTAGGTCTGACTTTAAACAATTATTGCAAGACGAGAACCAGAAGAAAGCACTGTTTTTGAAACAAAAATATTATGAAGGGGGCGACAAAGCTGGAAAACTACTTGCTAGAGCCCTTCGCCGCTCTCAATTAAAAACCCATGTCTATACGGTAAAAGACAGAAACGGTAAAACCCATAAAGACAGTCCTAACATAGCGGAGACTTTCCGCAATTACTATAGTCATTAATATAATCTCAAACCTCCCTTACCTGAGCATATTTCAGGCGATAATCAAGAGAAGTTTAAAATAGCAAAACACCTAGAGGGAGTGCGCTTGACTACTTTACCGCAGGAATCTGTGGAGTTTCTTGAGTCGCCTCTCACAAAGGAGGAAATACAGAATGCACTTTCGGACCTCCCTAATGGAAAGAGTCCTGGCCCTGATGGCTTCGGGGCCAAATACTATAAAATTTTCTCACCAGTCCTTCTGCCCCACATACAAGACTTGTTTAATACATTAGTAGACCTAGAAACCTTACCGGACACTATGTTAACGGCCTATATCACTGTGTTGCCAAAGCCGGGTAAACCTGTGGGCATCCCCCAAAGTTATAGACCAATATCATTGCTAAACACAGATATAAAACTTCTGGCCAAGACTATAGCCAACAGACTTAACTCCATTCTCCCCTTGCTGATCTCACAGGACCAGGTGGGGTTTGTCCCTGGGAGGGAGGCGAGGGATAACACCATGAAGGTATTACAAATGATTGCATACTCTGAGAACAACTCCACTCCGATGGCCTTACTATCATCAGACTCCGAAAAGGCATTTGATAGGGTGAACTGGTTGTTTCTCAGAAGCACAATGGAAAAGATGGGATTTGGTGAGAGGTTCTTGGGGATGTTCTTCGCCCTGTATTCAGCGCCTAACGCTAGGGTTAAGGTTAATAATATTCTTTCTTCCCCCTTCATGATCACAAATGGAACTAGACAGGGGTGCCCGCTGTCCCCCTTATTGTTTGCCATCTCAATAGAGACCCTGGCATGCAGTATTAGAGCAAACCAACTAATACAAGGGATTCATGTCGGTGGCAGGGAATATAAAATAGCAATGTACGCGGATGATATTTTATTTACGCTCACTAAGATAGAGACCTCAATTCCTGCTCTGCTGAGAGAGTTTAGTGAATACGTGGATGTGTCCCACTTCCTCCTTAACAACACTAAGTCAGAATTATTAAGTATTGGTTTGGCACCAGCCACTCTGACATGGCTCAAAACTTATAGCCCTTTTATTCTTTGCTCCACTTCATTGAAATATCTCGGGGTCAAACTTTCTGCCAGAGTATCCGACATGTTTGAGGCCAATTATGTAACACTCAAAACTGACATTACTAGAGATCTATCAGAATGGAAACACAAAATGATATCATGGCTGGGAAGAATCAATGTAGTTAAAATGAATATTCTTCCCAGGGTATTGTATGTTCTACAGGCCATGCCAATCCCTCTTCCATACTCTTTTCTACCCTCCCTGCAAAGACTAATTGAAGGTTATATTTGGAAAGATATTAGGCCGAGGGTGAATAGGAAGACCATGTGTCTCCCTAGGGATGAGCGTGGGCTGGGGCTACCAAATCTCCTCATGTATAGGAGAGCTACCCTACTGCACAGGATGATTGAGTGGTGTCATGGTAACCCACAAAAAGCTTGGATTGAGCTTGATGCTAGCATCCTTCGGGTGGGGAATCTCACCTCTCTCCCATGGATCGATAAAAAATTCAGGCCCCCGACTGTTGTGCTCTACCCCTTGACTGAGGTGATGCTGGAGGAATGGGACAAAACAGTTAGGACAAATTCACACATATCCTCAGCTTGCTCCCCGCTTACCCCGGTATATGGTAACCCAGGGATCCCAATACAGACACCACAACTGCCAGCACAGACTCAATTTGCTAATAACCGCATTGGACAGTTTGTCATCAATGGGAATTTGAGATCTAGGGAGGAACTACTGACTGACCAACCTACTTTCAGACTCCCTTGGTTTGTGTATTTACAGATAGGCCACTACATCATGGCACACAAATATAAACACCTATTTCTAAGAGATTGCACACCTTTTGAAAAATTGTGCACTCAGATGGGAGCTCCAAGGCATTTAATATCAAAGGTATATAATCTTCTTCTGAAGGGGGAAGGCGATCTCCCAACATATATAAGACAATGGCACTCAGAATTGGGTACAGAATTGGATACACAGGAATGACATCAGATTTTCCGGGCCTCCAGGACTGTTTCAGTCTCAGCGCGCATTCAAGAGTCCCATTACAAGCTAATAAGCCGGTGGTATTTGACACCGTCTTGACTGAAGAATATATACCCTAACCCCTCACATAGGTGTTGGAGAGGCTGTGGAGGAGAGGGCTCCATAACGCATATCTGGTGAGACTGCCCCTATTGAAGGGGTTCTGGACAGAGGTCTGGAGCAACATGCAATCAGTTCTGGAACTGGAGGTTCCAAAAGCAATGGAGACACTTTTGTTCCACTTTCCATCAAGCATCCAAGACCAGACTAAAAAAACTCTGCTGTTGCTGATGCTGACGGGTGCCAAGAATCTCATTCTGGCACGGTGGAAAACGGCTCAGGTTCCCCGGATCTCGGACTGGAGACTAGGAGTGCGCAGTCTGTTGAGCCTGGAGAAATTTCACTACATTCGGACAGGGAGGTTGGACATCCATGAAATGATGGTCCAACTATGGTGCAAAGGGGACTCTGTGTAGAGTGGTATCGTGACAAAGAAGGTCCCCGGAGGGCTGTATTGGAAATTTTTATTTTTTTTCCTCTCCCTTCCCTCCCTACCCTCTTTTCTCATGCTTCAGACTTTCCTTTTCTCCCCCCCCCCTCTGCTGCCGATGTTGTTCTTCAGACAGAGGATGTCTTAATTTTTAGACCCATATGCGGGGAGTCTGCGCAGCCGCCTGCAGTGCGTTACAATTATAAGTTAATATAATTGGATAATTATAGATTTGTTTTGTTTGTATATCTGCTCTTCTGAGCTTCTGTTGTGATTATTATCACTGGTTTTCTCGTTCTGTTATAACTAATTTCGCACAACAAGAGACTCTAAGAAAAAGTGAAAATATGGAGCTATGCAATTTTGCTCTTTCTCTCTAGCCGAGAGTCGTAGTCAAGCACCGACTGACTTTTGACTTTGATCTATTGAAATCTTAGCGTTGAGAGCTGTTGAATGTATTGTTGAGAACATGTGCTGTAACTCACTATTGTAATGCTAGTTATGTATGTATGTTCTTATTTTTATTTTTCAATAAAGCTCCTTTAAAAGGAAAAAAAATAAATAAATAAGCAAAACTATACATTGTTACAAAAACATCCCCATATGGGCTGTATAAATGGATCATCTACAAAACATTTATGCAAAGAAAATGTTTGTGTATAATGGCCCTTTAATGTACCACTGTTTGTAAATGAGGAACCCCCTGCCCTAATGTTGTTATCCACGTTTCCACTGACCCCAACTCCTCTTCCTATCTAAGCATAAGCGAAGTTTTTATTTCTCTATTAGAGATATTAAATACTGGGTATAAAATGGAAATGGTTTATCTTCATTCTACAGCTAGCTAAGCATAGTGATTCAAGGATTGTTTTATTTGGGGCAGAATCGCATCCAATAACTTCTATCACACTTGATTTTAGCTGAAGATAGTGATACCAACTGTGTCTATCTGTATTATCTAGCTCATTATCGGCTAGATTTAGAGTTGGGCGGTAGCCGTCAAAACCAGCGGTAGAGGCTCCTAACGCTGGTTTTTACCGCCCTCTGGTATTTGGAGTCAGTCAGGAAAGGGTCTAACGCTCACTTTACAGCCGCAACTTTTCCATACCGCAGATCCCCCTACGCCATTTGCGTATCCTATCTTTTCAATGGGATCTTTCTAATGCCGGTATTTAGAGTCGTGGCTGAAGTGAGCGTTAGAAATCTAACGACAAAACTCCAGCTGCAGAAAAAAGTCAGTAGTTAAGAGCTTTCTGGGCTAACGCCGGTTTATAAAGCTCTTAACTACTATGCTCTAAAGTACACTAACACCCATAAACTACCTATGTACCCCTAAACCGAGGCCCCCAACACCGCCGCCACTCTATTAAATTTTTTTAACCCCTAATCTGCCGCTCCGTACACCGCTGCCAGCTACATTATCCCTATGTACCCCTAATCTGCTGCCTCTAACATCGCCGACACCTACATAATATTTATTAACCCCTAATCTGCCCCCCCAACATCGCCGCTACCTTACCTACACTTATTAACCCCTAATCTGCCGACCGAACCACACCGCTACAATAATAAATTTATTAACCCCTAATCCGCCTCACTCCCGCCTCAATAACCCTATAATAAATAGTATTAACCCCTAATCTGCCCTCCCTAACATCGCCGACACCTAACTTCAAACATTAACCCCTAATCTGCCGAACGGAGCTCACTGCTATTCTAATATATTTTTTAACCCCTAAAGCTAAATCTAACCCTAACACTAACACCCCCCTAAGTTAAATATAATTTTTATCTAACGAAATAAATTAACTATTATTAAATAAATTAATCCTATTTAAAACTAAATACTTACCTGTAAAATAAACCCATATATAGCTACATTATAAATTATAATTATATTTAATCCTATTTAAAACTAAATACTTACCTGTAAAATAAACCCTAATATAGCTACATTATAAATTATAATTATATTGTAGCTATGTTAGGATTAATATTTATTTTACAGGCAACTTTGTAATTATTTTAACCAGGTACAATAGCTATTAAATAGTTAAGAACTATTTAATAGCTACCTAGTTAAAATAATTACAAAATTACCTGTAAAATAAATCCTAACCTAAGTTACAATTAAACCTAACACTACACTAGCAATAAATAAATTAAATAAAATACCTACAATTATCTACAATTAAACCTAACACTACACTATCAATAAATTAATTAAATAAAATACCTACAATTATCTACAATTAAACCTAACACTACACTATCAATAAATTAATTAAATAAAATACCTACAATTATCTACAATTAAACCTAACACTACACTATCAATAAATTAATTAAATACAATACCTACAAATAACTACAATTAAATAAACTAACTAAAGTACAAAAAATAAAAAAGAACTAAGTTACAAAAAAATAAAAAAATATTTACAAACATTAGAAAAATATTACAACAATTTTAAACTAATTACACCTACTCTAAGCCCCCTAATAAAATAACAAAGCCCCCCAAAATAAAAAAATGCCCTACCCTATTCTAAATTAAAAAAGTTCAAAGCTCTTTTACCTTACTAGCCCCGAAAAGGGCCCTTTGCGGGGCATGCCCCAAAGAATTCAGCTCTTTTGCCTGTAAAAAAAAAACATACAATAACCCCCCAACATTACAACCCACCACCCACATACCCCTAATCTAACCCAAACCCCCCTTAAATAAACCTAACACTAAGCCCCTGAAGATCTCCCTATCTTGTCTTCACCTCACCGGGTTCAGCGATCGGTCCAGAAGAGGGTCCGAAGTCTTGATCCAAGTGGTGGCTGAAGAACTCCATCATCGGGCTGAAGTCGGAAGTCCATCATCGGGATGAAGTCTTCTATCAAGCCGCATCTTCAATCTTCTTTCTTCCGAAGCGGAGCAGAGCCATCTTCTTCCCAGCCGACGCGGATCCAACCTCTTCAAGCGACGCCTACTCGCCGAATGACGGTTCCTTTAAATGACGTCATCCAAGATGGCGTCCCTCGAATTCCGATTGGCTGATAGGATTCTATCAGCCAATCGGAATTAAGGTAGGAATATTCTGATTGGCTGATGGAATCAGCCAATCAGATTCAAGTTCAATCCGACTGGCTGATCCAATCAGCCAATCAGATTGAGCTCGCATTCTATTGACTGTTCCGATTTTGAAGCTGGCTGCGTCCGTAAACACCGCTGGAATTTAGAGTTGCAGTGGCGTTAAATTATGCTCTACGCTCCCTTTTTGGAGCCTAACACACTGAAAACGCAGCCATTCTGTGAACTCTAAATACCAGCTAACGCACCCCTTTGGCCGCAGAACTCTAAATCTAGCCGTTAAGGTTTATCACAGCTCTTTGAGCACTTCGGAAGTAGCATGTGTATTATGAATTGAAAGTAAACATGTTCGCTTGAGTGCAATTTAACATACGTCAGCGCAACTTCAGAGCTCTGGTTAATTGTTACGCTCAACTAAAAAGTCACACAAAACAAATAAAAACACATTGTACAGTTGCACTCATAATATCACTGTCTAATAAAATGTATTTAATAAAAATATTGCATTCAAAAAGATATAAGTGCTCAAAGGTGTGTCAAGTGATGGGGCTGCAAAGGGTTTTCATATAGAGATATATACATACACATATCTAAATATGCATATATATATATATATATATATTTATTTATAAGTGTGTACAAATGTATTTATGTGTATATATGTATTTACAGATATATATATATATATATATATATATATACAGTATGTATTTATACACATATAAACACATAAATACTTATGTACACATATATTTAGACATACAAGTATATATAAGTGACAATATTGTTTTCTTTTCCCCAGTTTTGGGATAACAGATATTCTTGCCAATAACATCGCTTTCAGAATTTAATTTACTTGTAGTATAAAGTTAATGAATTGAACTAATAGTAGGGCTAGAATACCACTCAGGTATTTATAAAAAAAAATACTTTTTTATTAGTTATTAGTTTTTTATATTTAAAATGTACGGGGACCCCCAAGCGCCTACCAACAGGAGGCAAAGGGATAAATGGGTGTGGTGGTATGTACAATAAAACCTAATTTATTGCCTATACATATAAAAGCTTAATACATACAATTTATACAATACATGGATCCATGAAAAATTACAATAAAAATTACAATAAAAATACAAGTACATTAAAAACCAATGGAAGGTATAATAAAACAGATGTTTAGATTAAAAACAATGGTAAGTGCAATGGTAATGTTGTCCTCCTAAGTGTAAAGTCCAGTGGAATTCGGTGATATACAACAATGTGGACAAATGGTGTAAAAATGCGAAAAATACAAAATATAAAAATGCAAAATTTCAAAAATAAAATGTCAATCAATCCTACACACGGTGTGAAAAAATTGTGAAAAAATGTAGATTTAAAAAATATAATAAGTGAATAAGTCAAACTATAGTCAACTATAGAAGTTTATCTCTTTATTGCTCCATTCATATGTTATTTTCAAATTGTTGACGTTGTTATTCATTACTTCAATAGTAAAATCCAGATCTTCCTTAGTCCCCTTCCATACCATCAGGATATTGTCGATGTAGCGACGGTAGAGGACCAGGTCCGCGCTCGCTGGGCAGGACTCCCAGAAGATGTGTTCCCACCTCCCCATATAGAGGTTCGCGTAACTTGGCGCGAACCTGGTCCCCATAGCCGTGCCACAGACTTGTTGGTAGTAGATTCCATTATCGTAGAAGTAGTTGTGTTCCACGATGACTCTGATGCTGTCCAGTATGAAATCCATCTGGTCTGTAGGCATTTCTGAATCTTTTGCAAGAAAGAATTCTACCGCCTCTATTCCCTGTTGGTGTGGAATGCTGGTATATAGGGATGTGACATCACACGTGACCATGATGAATCCTTCTTCCCAGACTACTTCTTCTAGTAGGTTTAATACCTGGGTTGAATCCTTCAGATACGATGGGAGCTGTCTTACGTATTTCTGCAGATTGAGGTCTATGTATTCTGACAGATTGCTACTTAGGGAGCCGATCCCAGATATTATCGGTCTCCCTGGTGGACTTTGAAGGGATTTGTGTATCTTCGGAAGATGGTACATCACTGGAGTGATAGGGTAGTCGATATTAATGTAATTATATTCTTTCTCGTTCAGAATTCCTATTTCTTTTGCTCCATTCAGCATATTCACTAGTTCTCTTTTGTACAATTCTACTGGGTTAGTTGGTAGTCTCTTATAGGTGCTCTGGTCACCTAGGATCCTTTCATTTTCTTTCTTATAGTCGCTCTTGTTAAGGATGATTATGCCTCCCCCTTTATCGGCTGGCTTTATGATTATATTGTGTTTTTCTCCAATTCTGTGATGGTTCTGATCTGTTGGTCAGTAAGATTATGCTTCTTGATCTTCAATTGCTTTGGTTTCAAATCCTTTATTTCTTTGCATACGATGGTTTCAAAGCTTTCTATTACTGTTCCTTTGCTGCTGGTCGGATAAAATACTGACTTGGGTTTGAGTCCAGTATG
Source organism: Bombina bombina (assembly GCF_027579735.1). NCBI lineage: Eukaryota > Metazoa > Chordata > Amphibia > Anura > Bombinatoridae > Bombina > Bombina bombina. Next base: position 415,369,137 of record NC_069504.1, read on the forward strand.
TAAATACGGATCTCCTTCTCCTAGTTGGGTTTGTTTCCTTGGTGCCCAGATCGATCTCTCCATTGGTGTTTTGGAAAAGAACCTCTTAAGCGTAAGCCTCCAGATAAATTCTTTTACATTAATAAAAGTTTGGAATTTATCAAGGCTCCTTGTGGGGGCAAAAGACAGCCCAAATTGTAAAATAGTCGTCTCATCTTTTGTCAGTATAGGACTGCTTAAATTGAAGATACCATTAGCGCTCTTCTGACTTCCTGTATCAGTTGAGGTAGGACTGGTTTTCTTCTGTATTTTATTTATTTTTGCCCCTCCTCTACATCCTCTATGGGTCTTCTTCCTGTGCGTGAGGATGTTGGTTCCTCCCATTCCACGGTCAATCGTGGTCTCGGAGGTCTCTCTTTGTAATGGTTGTGATCTACCCCTAAAAAAGGGGGAGGAGATTTATCTCCAGCTTCAATATGTTTCGTGTGGTCTGTTTTTATTTCCATCTTTCTCATGCGTTGCTGGTTGTTTGTCTCATCTCTTGTATTTGTCTTCATATTTATTGGGGATCCTTCATGTTGTTTGTCAGTAGCTCTCTGCGATCCCCCTTTCCATACAGGGGTTCTATATGTGTCCCTGTTGTCATAGTTGTGGTCAGTCTCATATCTTCTCCTTGGATCATCTGAATAGGAATTATTTCTGTTATATTCATAAGGTTTCTCGTAGCCTCCTCGTCTATCATGATAGGAACTTTCCTCATTGTAGTAGTATCTTCTTGGTTGGTCATAGTAGTCCCTTCTCGGCTGATCATAATGGTTTCTCCGTCTGTTTGAGTACATCGGTCCCCATCCTTGGGCTTGGTTCCTCCTATTTTGCCGGAAACCTTTTCTCCTCTCTGGGGAATATCCATCTCTCCATCTTACATTTGAATTAGTGTCATATTCCCTGTCATCGGGACGTCTTGTACGATTAGAATTATAATTATAATCCGTTCTTGTCCACTGGCCTCTTTTATCATATGGTAATGGTCTATCATGGTCGTATTGATGTCTATAATGATCTCTAGGGGCACTATGTGGATCATAAGCTTTTCTTTTGTACGGTACTTGTCTGTTCGGATATGCACTATGTTCTTGGTTATACACTGGATCATGACACCTAGGTGTAGATTTAGAAGTGTTCCCTATGGTGTCAGTTTGTATTGTATCATTCTCTCTCATAGTGTCTGGTCTTCTCTGATCTGTTACCTTTCTGTCTGTGCTTTCTTTATTCTCCACTTCTCTAAGTAATTTTCTAGTTTTTTTCTGAATTGTGTCCTCTCTCACCTTTTTTATCTTTTTGACTAAGTTCTCTTTTTTCTCAGAGATATCTTTCGATTCTTGACCTAGACCCTCTAGGTTTAGTAGAATTTCTTAATTTACCCTAATCTCACGGTCCATCTCTGAAGCGAGAGACTCTCTATATTCAATAATCAATTTCATCAATTGTCTTGATGTATTGATTAAGACCAATCTCCATTTTTCAGAGATAGAGTCTGAGAGAGGGAATGCACACTCCTTATGGGTAATGAGTCCCTTAGGTATAATGTCCAATTCTAAACATTTTTTAAGGAACAAAATTTCGGCCTTAAATTTGACTTCTGAAATCAATAATTTTCCAGGTCTTTAAATATAGATTGGATATCTAGGGTATCCTCATCTTCTAAGGTTAGATTCTCTCTAGTGTTATTGTGTACATCTATAGAGATCTCTTGTCTGAGACTAGCTAAACTCTCCATCTTGGGAGAGATAAGTTGTTAGAGTGGCAGCTATGACCTACTAGGTGTAAAGTTACAGATGTATGGGATATGGACAAGCGCCTACTCCGTTCCCTATAGGCTTGAGGGGGTGATACCTAGTAGCCACCAATAGAAATCAGCTAAAATGTATGGGGACCCCCAAGCTCCTACCAACAGGAGGCAAAGGGATAAATGGGTGTGGTGGTATGTACAATAAAACCTAATTTATTGCCTATACATATAAAAGCTTAATACATACAATTTATACAATACATGGATCCATGAAAAATTACAATAAAAATTACAATAAAAATACAAGTACATTAAAAACCAATGGAAGGTATAATAAAACAGATGTTTAGATTAAAAACAATGGTAAGTGCAATGGTAATGTTGTCCTCCTAAGTGTAAAGTCCAGTGGAATTCGGTGATATACAACAATGTGGACAAATGGTGTAAAAATACGAAAAATACAAAATATAAAAATGCAAAATTTCAAAAATAAAATGTCAATCAATCCTACACACGGTGTGAAAAAATTGTGAAAAAATGTAGATTTAAAAAAATATAATAAGTGAATAAGTCAAACTATAGTCACCCAGATCCTGTGGGATCAAATAGTGGTTGTAAGTATCCAAAAGTGTTGTGGTGTGGTGAAGATGTGAAGATGGAGGAAATATATCACCGAATTCCACTGGACTTTACACTTAGGAGGACAACATTACCATTGCACTTACCATTGTTTTTAATCTAAACATCTGTTTTATTATACCTTCCATTGATTTTTAATGTACTTGTATTTTTATTGTAATTTTTATTGTAATTTTTCATGGATCCATGCATTGTATAAATTGTATGTATTAAGCTTTTATATGTATAGGCAATAAATTAGGTTTTATTGTACATACCCCCACACCCATTTATCCCTTTACCTCCTGTTGGTAGGCTATTGGGGGTCCCCATACATTTTAGCTGATTTCTATTGGTGGTTACTAGGTATCACCCCCCTCAAGCCTATAGGGAACGGAGTAGGCGCTTGTCCATATCCCATATATCTGTAACTTTACACCTAGTAGGTCATAGCTGCCACTCTAACAACTTATCTCTCCCAAGATGGAGAGTTTAGCTAGTCTCAGACAAGAGATCTCTATAGATGTACACAATAACACTAGAGAGAATCTAACCTTAGAAGATGAGGATACCCTAGATATCCAATCTATATTTAAAGACCTGGAAAAATTATTGATTTCAGAAGTCAAATTTAAGGCCGAAATTTCGTTCCTTAAAAAATGTTTAGAATTGGACATTATACCTAAGGGACTCATTACCCATAAGGAGTGTGCATTCCCTCTCTCAGACTCTATCTCTGAAAAATGGAGATTGGTCTTAATCAATACATCAAGACAATTGATGAAATTGATTATTGAATATAGAGAGTCTCTCGCTTCAGAGATGGACCGTGAGATTAGGATAAATTAAGAAATTCTACTAAACCTAGAGGGTCTAGGTCAAGAATCGAAAGATATCTCTGAGAAAAAAGAGAACTTAGTCAAAAAGATAAAAAAAGGTGAGAGAGGACACAATTCAGAAAAAAAACTAGAAAATTACTTAGAGAAGTGGAGAATAAAGAAAGCACAGACAGAAAGGTAACAGATCAGAGAAGACCAGACACTATGAGAGAGAATGATACAATACAAACTGACACCATAGGGAACACTTCTAAATCTACACCTAGGTGTCATGATCCAGTGTATAACCAAGAACATAGTGCATATCCGAACAGACAAGTACCGTACAAAAGAAAAGCTTATGATCCACATAGTGCCCCTAGAGATCATTATAGACATCAATACAACCATGATAGACCATTACCATATGATAAAAGAGGCCAGTGGACAAGAACGGATTATAATTATAATTCTAATCGTACAAGACGTCCCGATGACAGGGAATATGACACTAATTCAAATGTAAGATGGAGAGATGGATATTCCCCAGAGAGGAGAAAAGGTTTCCGGCAAAATAGGAGGAACCAAGCCCAAGGATGGGGACCGATGTACTCAAACAGACGGAGAAACCATTATGATCAGCCGAGAAGGGACTACTATGACCAACCAAGAAGATACTACTACAATGAGGAAAGTTCCTATCATGATAGACGAGGAGGCTACGAGAAACCTTATGAATATAACAGAAATAATTCCTATTCAGATGATCCAAGGAGAAGATATGAGACTGACCACAACTATGACAACAGGGACACATATAGAACCCCTGTATGGAAAGGGGGATCGCAGAGAGCTACTGACAAACAACATGAAGGATCCCCAATAAATATGAAGACAAATACAAGAGATGAGACAAACAACCAGCAACGCATGAGAAAGATGGAAATAAGAACAGACCACACGAAACATATTGAAGCTGGAGATAAATCTCCTCCCCCTTTTTTAGGGGTAGATCACAACCATTATAAAGAGAGACCCCCGAGACCACGATTGACCGTGGAATGGGAGGAACCAACATCCTCACGCACAGGAAGAAGACCCATAGAGGATGTAGAGGAGGGGCGAAAATAAATAAAATACAGAAGAAAACCAGTCCTACCTCAACTGATACAGGAAGTCAGAAGAGCGCTAATGGTATCTTCAATTTAAGCAGTCATATACTGACAAAAGATGAGACGACTATTTTACAATTTGGGCTGTCTTTTGCCCCCACAAGGAGCCTTGATAAATTCCAAACTTTTATTAATGTAAAAGAATTTATCAGGAGGCTTACGCTTAAGAGGTTCTTTTCCAAAACACCAATGGAGAGATCAACCTGGGCACCAAGGAAACAAACCCAACTAGGAGAAGGAGATCCGTATTTACATTCTGGACTCAAACCCAAGTCAGTATTTTATCCGACCAGCAGCAAAGGAACAGTAATAGAAAGCTTTTAAACCATCGTATGCAAAGTAATAAAGGATTTGAAACCAAAGCAATTGAAGATCAAGAAGCATAATCTTACTGACCAACAGATCAGAACCATCACAGAATTGGAGAAAAACCACAATATAATCATAAAGCCAGCCAATAAAGGGGGAGGCATCGTCATCCTCAACAAGAGCGACTATAAGAAAGAAAATGAAAGGATCCTAGTTGACCAGAGCCCCTATAAGAGACTACCAACTAACCCAGTAGCATTGTACAAAAGAGAACTAGTGAATATGCTGAATGGAGCAAAAGAAATAGGAATTCTGAACGAGAAAGAATATAATTACATTAATATCGACTACCCTATCTCTCCAGTGAAGTACCATCTTCCGAAGATACACAAATCCCTTCAAAGTCCACCAGTGTAAGACTGGACCTTTAAGGAACTCAATTTACAGATATTAAAGGAGGAACTTTATTAAGTAGTCAGCTTTGTAAATAAACAGGAGTATTATGCAACATCTCTTTAAGGAAACCACAACAGTATATAAAGAAAAATAGTTTTGTTCCACCACAGAATTCAATTACTCAATATAATAAAGTAATCACAGATTTAGTGGTGAGTATAATATAGAATGATTTTGAATTAAATAACCCAATAGAACTTATCTGGTTATAGAGAAGCTGGACAAGCAAGAGTTAATACAAGTATGTTATAATAGAGAAAAGAATCAAGGTTGAATAACTAGTTCAGATTAACTATTCCCTGTTATATATATTATAATTTGTACAGGATAACTGATTAATCTTGATGGGGTTTTGTAGTGTAAAGTTAATGAAGCTCTTACAGTTCAAGTACCTTAATTCAGTGAACTGGGAGTTAGGAATCCATTCCTGTCTGTAAGTGAGAGAGATCAGCTTGAGCTGCTGCAGATCGTCAAACCGGAAGTAACTGCAATCATGTGGTAGAGGCTTCTGGGAAATGTAGTCCAGACTGAAAACGAAAGGATTAGAAGGTAAACAGCTTTTAACAACTTGTAGATGTTTTACCTTTGAAAATGAGCAGTAAATGCCAGGTATTTGAACTACACTTTGTAGTGTTGGAATGAGTGTCAAAATTTAGTTGAGTCCGGTTTAAATTATCCAGCTGTAATAGTGAAATGTCCGTGGTAGAGATGAGATCCTTTTCATGTGTTAGGAAGTGTGGCTGGTTCTCAGGTGTTCACAGTGGGAACAATTAGAATAACTAAGCAATGCTGCTTAGTTGCTTAGGCAATTTAAAGGGGGAGTAACCAATAAGATTTGTAGGCAGTTAAAGATACAGGATCCCTTACAGTACCCCCCCTTCAAGGGAGCTGTTCCACAGCTACAGGACGAGGTCTATCTGGGTGCCGGCGATGGAAGATAGAAATCAGCCGGGGGGCATTGATATTTGCAGCCGGTTCCCAAGAGTCATCATCCGATGAAAAATTCTTCCAGCGAACCAGGTACTGTAAGGACCCATGACGTAATCGTGAATCTAGAATGCTTTGAACCTCAAACTCATTGGGATCAGGTAGAATTGAGGGAGGTGGAAGGAGAACATCTTTAACTCTTTGTGCCGTATAAGGCTTTAAAAGAGAGACGTGAAACGTAGGGTGGATTCGAAGGCTAGCCGGGAGGTCAAGAGTGACAGCATTCTGATTTACAACCTTACTGATACGGAAAGGTCCAAGGAAGAGACTTGCCAATTTTTTGCTTGGAATTTGTAGCTTCAAGTTCTTTGTTGACAGCCAAACTTTATCTCCAATGGAGTAAAGTGGAGGTTCCCTCCTACGTAGATCATAATGTTTCTTTTGTAAAGATTGTGCTTGTTTGATGTTCTCATGGAGGAAGTTAAAGTTGTCAATTAGAGAATTGTGTAGATCATAAACGAGGGGAAAATTGAGATCATCAGTAGAATCCAATAGGAAATTCGGATGATACCCATAATTGGCATAGAATGGAGAGACCTTTGTAGAAGCATTGACAGAATTGTTATATGCGAATTCTGCCATAGATAAGAAGTCTAACCAGTCGTTTTGATGATAGGAACAGAAACAGCGTATGTATTGCTCTAACCACTGGTTAACTCGCTCTGCCTGGCCATTAGTTTGTGGGTGGAATGAGGTGGTGAATCTATGGTCAATCTAAGTAAGTTCACACAATTTTGACCAAAATTGAGAGGTAAATTGGGTTCCTCGGTCTGTTGTGAGGATGGATGGAATACCATGAAGTTTAACTATGTTATTAAGGAATAATTTGGCTGTTTCAGATGAGGTAGGAAGCTTGTGAAATGGTAGAAAATGAGCCATCTTTGTGAAAATGTCCACAATAACGAATATAGTGGTCTGATTCTTAGATGGAGGTAAATCTACGATGAAATCCATCGATAAGTGTTGCCACTGTTTTGTGGGTATTGGTAAGGACATGAGTAGACCGTATGGGGGTTTTCTTTCGGGTTTGGAAACGCAACATGTCATACAAGTTTGGATATATTGATGTACAGTATCTCTCATCTTCGGCCACCAAAAAGTCCTTTTGAGTAGTTCTAAGGTACGTTGGGTACCAGGGTGTCCTGAAAGGGGTGAATCGTGGTACATCTGTAGAAGTGTTGATCTCAATGTAGTAGGTATGTACATTTTTCCTTCATGATAATAAATTCCTGAACTCATCTTGAGATCAGGATGAACTTGAGTTGTGTCTTCTCTGGTATGTTTTTTTATCTCAGAAAGTAATGTATTGGTGAGGCCAATGAATCGGTCTTTGGGTATGATATCTGATGGTATATCAAGTCTGTCAGGTTTTTTGGGCAATCTGGAGAGAACATCAGCCTTCCCATTTTTGTTAGCGGGTCTGTAGATAATATTAAAGGAAAAACGAGAAAAATAAAGGCTCCAACGGACTTGTCTAGAGGATAGTGTTTTGTTGTTTTGTAGGAATTGTAAATTCTTATGATCAGTGTAAATTTTAATTGGATAAGTTGTGCCTTCTAAAAGATGTCTCCAGTATTCTAATGATTGTTTGATCGCTAAAAGCTCTTTCTCTCCGATTGGATAGTTTCTTTCAGCTGGTGACATTACTTTTGAATAAAATGAGATAGGATGAATGGGACTGTTAGGATTTTCTTGTTGAGACAAAACAGCTCCAATCGCAAAATCTGAGGAATCGACCTCTAATATGTAGCAGTGGGAAGGGTTTGGATATTTCAATATAGGAGCGGTAGTGAAGAGAGTTTTTAGCTTACAAAAAGCGGTTTCTGCCTCTGTTGTCCAATGGAAAGGAATTGAAACACTGGTTAATCTTGTTAATGGTCTTGCAATCCTGGAGAAGTTTTTTATGAATTTTCTGTAATAATTCGAAAAACCAAGGAATCTTTGAAGGTCTTTTCTGGTTTTTGGTGTCTCCCATGTGGAAACTGCTTCCACTTTTTCTTTTTGCATTTCAATACCGGTAGGTGATATCTCGTAACCAAGGAAAGTTACTCTGTCAGTGTGAAATAGACATTTTCTGGTTTGGCGTAGAGTTTATGCTTGCGCAACCTCAGGAGAACCTCTTTTACATGTCTGATGTGATCATCATAAGACTGGGAATAAATTAAAATGTCATCAAGATAAATAACAACGGTAGTGTCTAGTAAGTCGTGGAATACTTCATTTATAAAGTGCTGAAATGTGGCAGGTGCATTGCACAATCCAAAAGGCATAACCAGGTAGTCGTATAACCCGTACCTGGTTCTAAATGCAGTGAGCCACTCATGACCCTCTTTGATTCTGATGAGGTTATACGCACCGCGTAAGTCCAATTTGGTGTAAATTTTGGCTTCGGATAACCTCTCGATGAGCTCCGGTATCAGCGGTAGAGGATAACGGTTTTTAATTGTAACCTTATTAAGTTGTCTGTAATCTATGATGGGTCTGATAGTGGAATCTTTATTTCGGACGAAAAATATGCCGGCTCCTGCAGGGGAGGTTGATGGTCTGATGAATCCTTTTCTAAGGTTCTCTTCTAGATATGACTTAAGATGTTCGAGTTCAGGCTGGCTTAGTGGGTACAAGTGACCAAAAGGAATTGCTGCCCCAGGTTGTAGATCAATTGGACAGTCATACGGTCTGTGGGGAGGAAGATTCTCGGCTTCAGTTTTGCTAAAAACATCTAGAAATTCAGAATATTCAGGGGGTAAGGTTTCCAATGTTAATTTTGTCTCTAATGGATCTGAATGTAAAACCAATTTATTGTTAGTACAGTATTCTGAACAGTACTGTGAGTTAAAATCAATTTTAAAGGGTAACCATTGAATATGTGGGTTATGTAACTGTAACCAATTAATGCCCAGAACAATTTTGTAGTTTGGTGAAGGTAAGACATCAAAAGATAACAATTCAGTATGACCTAGAACTGACATGCGTATTGGTATGGTGTGATGAGTTATGGGACCAGTTGTTATGGGTGAACCATCAATCACACGGACACAAATTGGTTTGCTTTTACGAATAAGGGGTATTTTATTAATTTTAACAATTTGTAAATCAACAAAATTGCCGTAGGCTCCGGAGTCTATTATTCCATCAACCATCAGTTGCTTTTGGTCCCACTGTAGGAAAAGAGGTAAAATGAGAAAAGTGGGATTGTTTGTTATAGGCATTGATGTACAAGAAAAACCAAACTTACTTCTTTTGTTCTTTAGGAGTATAGGGCAGTCCTGTACAGTGTGCAAAGGATTTGCACAATACATACATAAGGATTTTACTCGTCTACGGAGTCTTTCCTCTGGTGTTAATGGACCGCGAGCTATTCCAATCTCCATAGGTTGTTCAGTAGGTTTTATGGATGGAGTGGCCTCATGGGTAGAATAAAGCTTAGGACGGGAATCGGTACTGTACCGTTCGGCACGCCTTTCACGCAATCTGCGGTCTAGTAGGGTGGCTGTTCTCATTAAGGCATCCAGGGTTTTCGGTAGTTCTACTCTGGCAAGCTCATCCTTTAAACTGTCAGCCAATCCAAGTCTGAATTGGTTTCGGAGAGCTACTTGGCTCCATTGAGAATCGGATGCGTACAACTTGAAATCAGCCACGTAATCCTCAACAGGCCTTTTGCCTTGCTTCAAACTTCTCATTGAGGATTCAGCTGTGAGTTGTACGTCCTTGTCTTGATACAAATCATCAAGGGCTTCAAAAAATTCATCAAGTGACCCCAGGAGGGGATCCTCAGATTCGCATAAATTATCTGCCCATGAACGGGGTTCACCTTTTAGAAAGGATATAACACTTAAAACTTTTACCCTCTCTGTTGGGTAGGTTCTAGGTTTTAATTGGAAGAGAAGATTGCAGGAGTTTTTAAATTGCTGATAAAGTTTTCGGTTACCTGTGAATGGTTCTGGTAACATAACTTGTGGCTCAGGGCTGGTGTCATGTGATGGCGATCTGAGTGATATAGAATCCCTTATTATAGATCTTAGGGATTGATTTTCAATCTGAACGTCGTGGACAGCTTGTGTTAACTGATCCACTTTCTGTGAAAGATTATACACAATTTGGGGTATATCTGTTGGTTCCATTTTTTTTTTTAAAGGCTTAGTTATTATGTAAGGCTGGACCTTTAAGGAACTCAATTTACAGATATTAAAGGAGGAACTTTATTAAGTAGTCAGCTTTGTAAATAAACAGGAGTATTATGCAATATCTCTTTAAGGAAACCACAACAGTATATAAAGAAAAATAGTTTTGTTCCACCACAGAATTCAATTACTCAATATAATAAAGTAATCACAGATTTAGTGGTGAGTATAATATAGAATGATTTTGAATTAAATAACCCAATAGAACTTATCTGGTTATAGAGAAGCTGGACAATCAAGAGTTAATACAAGTATGTTATAATAGAGAAAAGAATCAAGGTTGAATAACTAGTTTAGATTAACTATTCCCTGTTATATATATTATAATTTGTACAGGATAACTGATTAATCTTGATGGGGTTTTGTAGTGTAAAGTTAATGAAGCTCTTACAGTTCAAGTACCTTAATTCAGTGAACTGGGAGTTAGGAATCCATTCCTGTCTGTAAGTGAGAGAGATCAGCTTGAGCTGCTGCAGATCGTCAAACCGGAAGTAACTGCAATCATGTGGTAGAGGCTTCTGGGAAATGTAGTCCAGACTGAAAACGAAAGGATTAGAAGGTAAACAGCTTTTAACAACTTGTAGATGTTTTACCTTTGAAAATGAGCAGTAAATGCCAGGTATTTGAACTACACTTTGTAGTGTTGGAATGAGTGTCAAAATTTAGTTGAGTCCGGTTTAAATTATCCAGCTGTAATAGTGAAATGTCCGTGGTAGAGATGAGATCCTTTTCATGTGTTAGGAAGTGTGGCTGGTTCTCAGGTGTTCACAGTGGGAACAATTAGAATAACTAAGCAATGCTGCTTAGTTGCTTAGGCAATTTAAAGGGGGAGTAACCAATAAGATTTGTAGGCAGTTAAAGATACAGGATCCCTTACAACCAGGGAGACCGATAATATCTTGGATCGGCTCCCTAAGTAGCAATCTGTCAGAATACATAGACCTCAATCTGCAGAAATACGTAAGACAGCTCCCATCGTATCTGAAGGATTCAACCCAGGTATTAAACCTACTAGAAGAATTAGTCTGGGAAGAAGGATTCATCATGGTCACGTGTGATGTCACATCCCTATATACCAGCATTCCATACCAACAGGGAATAGAGGCGGTAGAATTCTTTCTTGCAAAAGATTCAGAAATGCCTACAGACCAGATGGATTTTATACTGGACAGCATCAGATTCATCCTGGAACACAACTACTTCTACGATAATGGAATCTACTACCAACAAGTCTGTGGCACGGCTATGGAGACCAGGTTCACGCCAAGTTACGCGAACCTCTATATGGGGAGGTGGGAACACATCTTCTGGGAGTCCTGCCCAGCAAGCGCGGACCGGGTCCTCTACCGTCGCTACATCGACGATATCCTGATGGTATGGAAGGGGACTAAGGAAGATCTGGATTTTACTATTGAAGTAATGAATAACAACGTCAACAATTTGAAAATAACATATGAATGGAGCAATAAAGAGATAAACTTCTTAGATCTAAAGATAAAAATCAATGACGGCAAGATAGAAACCTCCACATACTTCAAAGATGTGGATAGTAACAACTATATCCACATGATGAGTTGTCATCACAATACTTGGAAGAAGAACATACCAAAAGGACAACTGCTGAGGATGAGAAAGAACTGCTCGACACATGTGAAATGGGAAGAACAATCTCAGATAATTAAATCAAAATTCCTAGAGAGAGGATACACCGAAGAGCTGTTGGATAAAGAAATATCAGAAATAGACAAGATGAAATGCACCGATTTAACTAAATATAAAACAAAATCAAAGGAAGAAAGAAATGATTTTCTAGACATTCCAATAATTATGGAATATAGTCAGAACAGAAATATCATTGAGAAAATCTTCAACAAACATTGGGCACTCCTAAAGGAAGATGACCTAATTGGTGAGAAACTACCTTCTAGACCAAAATTCATATACAGAAAGACCAAAAACTTAAGAAATAAGATTGCATCGAGTATATGTAAGAAAGATCCAGGTAGACTGAAAGATAAATAAATAAATCCAGGGATATTTGTGATAATAAGATAAATACCACAAGTCCCCTATAGGAGGCGATAGTGACCAAAGGTAAAAAAATGATAAAATCAGTGTGCTACTAGTCACACCATATACATAAAGTGGAGAAATTGGAATTGTTAAAAATGTAAAAAGAATAAAATGAAAATTTTTTATATATATACAGACGTAGCATGTAACCAATCTGGCAATAGATAAGTTCAAATGGTATCTAACAAAGTCCAGAAATAGAACAGGCAGCACTCGGTCTTCACCCCAACGATGGTGTAGCTTCAAAAATGGTTAACTGTAATGAAAACAGAAACAGAGGCGCCACATGTGTAGATCAATCAAAGCTGACAATATCCAAGCAAAATTAGATACAGGATACTCACAAACGTGAAGGCACTCTCTTGTGCCTGTGGAGGCAGGCTGATATTTTCACAGCAACCATAGGACATCACGACGGGGATTCCCTGGTACAGCCAGCTGGTTTGCTGTGAAAATACCAGCCTGCCTCCACAGGCACAAGAGAGTGCCTTCACGTTTGTGAGTATCCTGTATCTCATTTTGCTTGGATATTGTCAGCTTTGATTGATCTACACATGTGGCGCCTTTGTTTCTGTTTTCATTACAGTTAACCATTTTAGACTGAAAGATGTCTTTGGAAAGAACATTAGGGGATTTTTCCCTTGTCTGTCCTGTAAGGCATGCAAATGTGGATTAAAATCAACAACATTTAAATGCCATAATACAGGGGTAACTCATAAGATTCACGACATGATACGTTGCCAAGATAAAGGGATTGCATATATGTTACAGTGCCCGTGTGGCCTACAGTATGTGGGCCAAACGACGAGACCCCTTAGGGACAGAATACGTGAACATCTGTTGCTAATTGAAAAATGCAATATGGAAATATCTCTCTATAAACATTTTACATTGAAACATAATGGGAACATCAAAGATTTAACCTTTATGGGTATCCAAAAGGTCAATAAAGGATGGAGAGGAGGTAACTTTGAGAAGAAATTATTAATCACAGAATCCAAATGGATTTTCACTCTGGACTGTCTCCATCCTAAGGGATTCAATAACAAAAATGACTTCTCCCACCTTTTTAAGATGACATAATGTCTTAATATCTGTATACCCAAAATATTTGTATACTAGGTCTATCATGGACTCATTATAGATACTCGTTATAGACACCAAGTTCGTGTGTATACTAATGGTTTACATGCAAACTAACACCATAGTTTTATAGACATGTTATGTGGTATGCTCCCATACCTACTAAGTCTCCGTTTTTCTGAGCCACGCCAAGCGGTCTGGTCTTCTGGTAATATGGTCATCCTCTCTCTCTAAAAACAAAAACAAAAAGGTAGCATAACCTCTTTGACACCACCATCAAGATATATATAGACCCAGTCTTTCTCTCCTAAGAAGAAACTAATCCCCTTTCTAAACTATAAAATATAGATGACTCCATTATCATATAGTCTTGGACCTACATAGACATTTATGTAAGTACCTTTATAATAGCTATTTAGATTGGCCCTAAACAACATCTTCTTGGAGATTCCACCTAAATACCAATAATACAGAAAGTTATATCCACTGTTCTACGCCTCCCCTAATATATACTCCATCGCCAAATATATACTACATCACCTTGATTTATTAACCACCAATAGAGTTGGCGATTTATGGAGTGATGTCACGAGTCATATATATAGGTACTGGCAGAATTTGCTCTCAGCCATATACTTCAAATTTAGGTATGACACCAATTTAGATGTCATCATAAATTCATTTTAGCCCATTTTAGCTACTTTTACCCATTATTATTGTAACCAGTAGTGTCAGATTTGACATATCACTGAAAGTGACGTCACAGCCTAGGCTATATCAACCGATATTTACATTATATATGATACAGAATCGAAAATACCCCTCTTGCGAGTTCCTTTTTGTATAATTTATATAATTGTTGGCTCCACTGTTTGAATTTAGCAATCTTCGTATATGTTTAGATTGTCCTGATAAAACAGGTACTATTGAGATATGCACACACACGATTTGATGAACAATTTCTCACCAACTTAGAAATGATCTTATTTTCTAAGGATGATTAGAAACATATCTATTTCCAGAACTGGAAATGATGCCACTCCCTCTACGAATACAATAACATAATAATAATGTTGGACTTATGTATTTATGTCTTTGTCAAATAACCTATGGATTGAACCAACAATCTTTAGTTCATAACTTAAAGCTCCCTTGGTTAAGACAGATTGGGATCTCTATTACGCTGCCCCAATCGGAAGTAACCATTATTACGCTGTCTCAACCGGAAGCGCCATTATACTGCCGCAAACCGGAAGTGACTCTCCTTAAGACTATTCCGGATACGCTGTTATTCCAATATATTCAATATATTCATAAATGATCATAAATGACTAATTCTCCCTCACTGATAGATACAAGGTTCATCCTAAGCTCCAGACAATGGTGTCTACCGGAAAGAACATTATGTTCTTTACCGGAAAGAGTATTATGTTCTGCCGCAACTGGGAGTGACTAAGACACCTCATGATATGTAAACAATGACACAGCTAGTCGGAAGTGATTTTAATTTTTAAACTATGATTTGAAATTATGGTTCCGGACTTTATACGCTATATTCACTGCAGTTATCACAAAAATCTGCCTTAAGTAGCACATTGATCCAGCTAGCAGATACTGGATTACGACTTAGAGATCTTACAAACAGGATATGACATCATAGTCAGCCACCACCGGAAGTGATACTACGCTCCTGAAGCTATAGTATCAACTTGATAACATATTTTAAGCATCACTTCTTAACACACTATTTATTATAGATACATTATACCTATCTATACAACAGAAGCAACTTCTTTGAATATTCTTTTACGATTACAATTAATAAAATGATTGCCCATACCCATCAGACATCTGAATAGGAATATATTAGTAACACTGCCCACACCCATGTGACACCGGAAGTGGGTGGAGCCTATTTTTGGCGCAAAATTCCTCAGACTACTATTGGTCATAACACCCTTTATAAGGGTGCATAACCCCCAAACAAATCAGTCTTGATAAAGGCCTAGAGTAAGGCCGAAACGTGTCGACTGATATTGGTAAGCTCCATTTCATTTAGGTAAAACTTATTTGAAGGTATCTGCACCATATTTGTTTTTGATTTTTAAGTGGACATCATTTCTCCGTCTGAAATTTTGGTTCACTTTCGGTGGACCCAGCATTTCCTCCATCTTCACATCTTCACCACACCACAACACTTTTGGATACTTACAACCACTATTTGATCCCACAGGATCTGGGTGACTATAGTTTGACTTATTCACTTATTATATTTTTTAAATCTACATTTTTTCACCATTTTTTCACACCGTGTGTAGGATTGATTGACATTTTATTTTTGAAATTTTGCATTTTTATATTTTGTATTTTTCGTATTTTTACACCATTTGTCCACATTGTTGTATATCACCGAATTCCACTGGACTTTACACTTAGGAGGACAACATTACCATTGCACTTACCATTGTTTTTAATCTAAACATCTGTTTTATTATACCTTCCATTGGTTTTTAATGTACTTGTATTTTTATTGTAATTTTTATTGTAATTTTTCATGGATCCATGTATTGTATAAATTGTATGTATTAAGCTTTTATATGTATAGGCAATAAATTAGGTTTTATTTTACATACCACCACACCCATTTATCCCTTTGCCTCCTGTTGGTAGGCGCTTGGGGGTCCCCGTACATTTTAGCTGATTTCTATTGGTGGTTACTAGGTATCACCCCCCTCAAGCCTATAGGGAAAGGAGTAGGCGCTTGTCCATGTCCCATACATCAGTTTTTTATATTTAGTAATATTAGGTTTCTTTAAAGGTAATTTTACAGGTTTTTTTATTTAAGGTAGTTAGGATTTTTTGTTGTTGTAAATTTAGGGTTAAAGGGACAGTCTAGTCAAAATTAAACTTTCATGATTAGATAGGGAATGCAATTTTAAACAACTTTCCTATTCACTTTTATCATCAAATTTGCTTTGTTCCCTGTCATTCTTTGTTGAAAGCTAAACCTAGGTAGGCTCATATGCTAATTTCTAAAACCTTGAAGGCAGCCCCTTATTTCAATGCATTTGGCTGTTTTTTGCAGCTAGAGGGCGTAAGTTCATGTGTGCCATACAGATAATATTGTGACTACGCCCGTGGATTTACAAGTGAGAGTACACTGATTGGCAAAATGCAAGTCTGTCAAAAGAACTGAAGGTAATCACAGAGGTAAAACGTATATTAATATAACTGTGTTGGTTAGGCAAAACAGGGGAATGGGTAATAAAGGGATTATCTAATTCTATCTTTTTAAACATGAACAATTCTGGAGTAGACTTTCCCTATAAATTAGGGGGTGTTAGGTTAGGGAGGTTTTGATGTTAGTTTATAACTTTGCGTTGTGGTGGGATGGCAGTTTAGGGGTTAATAGTTAAAATTAGTGATTGCGATGTGGGGGGATGGCAGTTTAGGAGTTAATACATTTTTTTTAGTGTTTGCAAGGTGGGGATGGTGTTTTAAGGATTATTAATTGATTTAGTGTTTGCGATGTGGGGGGTTGCAGTATAGGGGTTAATAACTTATTTAGATATTTTGCAAAGTGGGGGATGGCGGATTAGGGGTTAATGGTTTCTTTAGGTATTTTGTGATGTGGGGGATGACGGTTTAGGTATCAATCATTTTATGTAGTGTTTGCTATGTGGGGGGGATGGTGGTTTAGGGGTCAATCATTTAATTTAGTGTTTGCGATGTGGGGGTGGTGGTTTAGGTTTTAATAGTATTATTTAGTGTTTGCGATGTGGGGGGATGGCGGTTTAGGGGTTAACAGTGTAGTTTATGAGTGTAAGTGTACTTTGTAATGTATTTTTAAAGTGTTTTGTGCAACTTTTTAGTTTGGGAAACCAGTTTACCACAGCTCTTAAACAGTTGGATTGAAGGATTGAAGCGTAAATGGCAATTATGCTAATACAATCATGATTTTTCTGAACTTGTAATATCAGCCGAATGAAAATGGCTCAAGAAATTGTGCTAGCGCAAAACCGTTTGTGCCACACTTATGATCTAGCCCAAAGGGTGTTGATGAAGTATGGTTTTGCACTTTATTTCAGAAACAAAATAGACACATCAACTTTAACACACAAAGGGTATTGATGAAGTACAAAACTGGACTACATGTTTAACAGTATTTCAAGAGAAACTGGAATAATTCTATTATCTTGCGCATGCGCAATACACTCTGAAATGGTTACAGACTCCATTTTAGATGTATATATCAATATATGGGGGGCGAATTATCAAGCTCCTAATGGAGCAGCATAAAGACTGCTGCTCCATAACTGATCTGCTGCCTCTGAGGATGCGGACATCAATTCGCCTGATTGACACCCCCTGCTAGTGGCCGATTGGCCGCGAATCTGCAGGGGGCGGCATTGCACAAGCAGTTCACAAGAACTGCTTTTGCAATGATAAATGCAGACAGCGTATGAGCGGATCATGTCGGACAGACCGATGATAAATCAGCCACATAGTCTGGATTAATTAGACTTATATTCAGCACTATTCTATAGTTCCTCACTAGTGGACAGGATAGACATTTACATATATATATGTATTTAATAGACATATATGTGATATCTTGAACAGCTAACAAGATCTGCAGTAAGCACAACACAATGGATATCATGACTGGAAATTTGACAAATGGCGTTTAGTGATTTTGTTTTATGGTCTAGATATAGCATGCAAATTTAAACTATTTTCCAATTTACTGCTAAGGAGCAAAGGTGTGCGGACAATGGACATGTCTTTAGCTCCTTATGGCAGCAGTGTTTGCAACTATGTATAACAATGCTACAAACATTGTTGTAAACACTGCTACTAGAGGGAGTGCAGAATTATTAGGCAAATGAGTATTTTGACCACATCATCCTCTTTATGCATGTTGTCTTACTCCAAGCTGTATAGGCTCGAAAGCCTACTACCAATTAAGCATATTAGGTGATGTGCATCTCTGTAATGAGAAGGGGTGTGGTCTAATGACATCAACACCCTATATCAGGTGTGCATAATTATTAGGCAACTTCCTTTCCTTTGGCAAAATGGGTCAAAAGAAGGACTTGACAGGCTCAGAAAAGTCAAAAATAGTGAGATATCTTGCAGAGGGATGCAGCACTCTTAAAATTGCAAAGCTTCTGAAGCGTGATCATCGAACAATCAAGCGTTTCATTCAAAATAGTCAACAGGGTCGCAAGAAGCGTGTGGAAAAACCAAGGCGCAAAATAACTGCCCATGAACTGAGAAAAGTCAAGCGTGCAGCTGCCAAGATGCCACTTGCCACCAGTTTGGCCATATTTCAGAGCTGCAACATTACTGGAGTGCCCAAAAGCACAAGGTGTGCAATACTCAGAGACATGGCCAAGGTAAGAAAGGCTGAAAGACGACCACCACTGAACAAGACACACAAGCTGAAACGTCAAGACTGGGCCAAGAAATATCTCAAGACTGATTTTTCTAAGGTTTTATGGACTGATGAAATGAGAGTGAGTCTTGATGGGCCAGATGGATGGGCCCGTGGCTGGATTGGTAAAGGGCAGAGAGCTCCAGTCCGACTCAGACGCCAGCAAGGTGGAGGTGGAGTACTGGTTTGGGCTGGTATCATCAAAGATGAGCTTGTGGGGCCTTTTCGGGTTGAGGATGGAGTCAAGCTCAACTCCCAGTCCTACTGCCAGTTTCTGGAAGACACCTTCTTCAAGCAGTGGTACAGGAAGAAGTCTGCATCCTTCAAGAAAAACATGATTTTCATGCAGGACAATGCTCCATCACACGCGTTCAAGTACTCCACAGCTTGGCTGGCAAGAAAGGGTATAAAAGAAGAAAATCTAATGACATGGCCTCCTTGTTCACCTGATCTGAACCCCATTGAGAACTTGTGGTCCATCATCAAATGTGAGATTTACAAGGAGGGAAAACAGTACACCTCTCTGAACAGTGTCTGGGAGGCTGTGGTTGCTGCTGCACGCAATGTTGATGGTGAACAGATCAAAACACTGACAGAATCCATGGATGGCAGACTTTTGAGTGTCCTTGCACAGAATGGTGGCTATATTGGTCACTGATTTGTTTTTGTTTTGTTTTTGAATGTCAGAAATGTATATTTGTGAATGTTGAGATGTTATATTGGTTTCACTGGTAAAAATAAATAATTGAAATGGGTATATATTTGTTTTTTGTTAAGTTGCCTAATAATTATGCACAGTAATAGTCACCTGCACACACAGATATCCCCCTAAAATAGCTAAAACTAAAAACAAACTAAAAACTACTTTAAAAAATATTCAGCTTTGATATTAATGAGTTTTTTGGGTTCATTGAGAACATGGTTGTTGTTCAATAATAAAATTAATCCTCAAAAATACAACTTGCCTGATAATTCTGCACTCCCTGTATAGAGAGGATACCAAAATAATTAAGCAAACTGGAAATAAAAGAAATTATAAAATTGTTTAAAATTGCATGCTTTATCTAGAACATGAAACTTACATTTTGATTTGACTGTGCCTTTAAATAATCACATTACTTATTCAAACATAACTATTATTTGGGTTTCAGAACAAAAATAGCAATAAATATGAAACAAAAAAAAAAAGATAGCTCTAGATGCATGCTACATTTTTGTATAATTAATTGGACACACTGTTAACATTTTCTGTTATACACGGGTCAGTATATCAAATTATTATATATTGAGCTTTTTGACTTATGTTACCTGACTCTTTATTAATAATTGTACACTGTGGCATGCGTTACTCAGAAATTATATTTACATAAGAATGTGGTTAGTCAAGTGAGAGATATTTGACTGACATTTACTTAAGTGATCAAATTAACACTGTTAACACAAGCATGTCATTCAACAACTTTAATAACATTGACAATACAAACATATAAATAGATTTTCTGTGCTGTGAAAAGAGCTATTGACAACTTGAGTTGTATAACTCAAGCAATTAACTTAATGGTCTACAGATTGCTCTATTTTCTTGCTGTCTTTCTATGTTTTATCAGTACAATCAATGAAAATGGTGAGATTTATACAAAAAAGGGGGAATATAATTGTTCACCTATTTTCTCCTCTAGTTTAAAACTACAATTTTCTTTTGCTGATAGAAAATAGCTATATAACATGTAGACCAAATGATAAGAAAAAAAAAATGTTTCCCCCAAGTCTTCTAAATAAGAAGAAATTACCTGCAGACTGCTCACATTTTCAATGGGAGTTAATTCCATAACTGAAATAAAGCAATGAGATATTCTGTAACAGTTGGCAGGTATATGAAGCTTTAAACTATGTTTTTGAACAATTCAGTTATTCTCTGCATTATTAAGGAGTATATATCAGTCATTAAGTGCAGCATTGGAAAAGATCTATATACAAAAGATGTGTTATAAAAGAAGTTAAAAGTGTAGATTGTTTGGTTAATTTTTTTTCCATTGTTTTACAGTACAGTGGTATAACCCTTGAAAAGATATTCAAATATGAAAAGGCATCCTTTTCCAAATAAGGCTTGTTTCATAACCATTAAAGATGATTTCAGGAGGATAGTTGCTTTGCTCATTGATGGCTTCACAATTCCTTCGCTGATTTTGTGTCTGTGCTAGCTGCCACCAGTAATATATATATTATGAAGGTTACAGTGATTTTTAAATCTATGAAATCAGCTTTTGCTAGCGGCAAATGTATTTCCTTTATTACTTGAATCTGTGTGAAGATGCTTCTTGCTTTAACCATTATTATCATTGGCCTCCATGGCATATTCTGTTGTATTTGATCATCTATCCAGATACTAAAATTTATTTCCATTTCTTCAAACATATGGCTTTCAGCAAGTTTCTTTTGTTGCTGACGATTTTAAAGGTTCTGTATTTTTTATTGTTATTCTGGTAAATTGTCCAATGTTTAAAGAATAACTCACCAAACTGACTCTCACCAGCTTCCAATTGCTTTAACACAGTTTTTTTTATCCAATTAAGTGCTTTTTTCCTTGCATCTTAGATTCATTAGCATTACTTGGAGATTTTCTCCAGCCATGATGAGAGCCCTTACAGGTTTATTTTCAGACCATGCACTTGCAGGCTTGCTTCAAGACATAGGGCTCCATGTACTAAGCCATCAATTAATCCGACATTGTAGACACGGATAAACTCGCTGTTACTCGCTGCAGGCAAAATGGTGTCCGCTGTCACTATGTTCTAAAAATCCACCCAAAAATAGAGACGTCTAGCCCACCGTGAGCAGTGGCAGACTATTGATAAATTTGATGCCTCGTTCGCCGCGACTAAGCTAATGTACTCAAATGTCAGTAGAATTGTATGAACAATTATTAACAGGTGCAAGGTGTCAGAAACGTCATAGTAGTCACGGGAACAGAATTTGTCTACTATAAAAGTGCAACTTTTCTAAACAACTTTATTATTGTTCAAAATGTTTTGATTAGTTCATACAGTGCGTTATTCTAGTATTCTGTCTTTTAGACCGGATTTGCATCACACGGAGAAGAAACAAATAGAGAAGTGTACCCATAGCTGCTGAAATAAACAATGTAAGTACGATGATATTACTGTCTTTTATATATGTCTAGACTGGCGTCTACATTGACTTTCCTATTGTTTTGTACCTTGCCCACCACCTAAAAGGTGGCGAGGCAAAAATAACAAGGTGGGAGCAGAAAATGTAGCGAGCGGATAAATCGATTTTTTAGTGCATTAGTTTATTGCAAGTTGGTAGTCAAATCTGTCTATTTAGAGTGAAAAATGAAGATGTAGCGAGGTTTGGCGGATAAGTACACTCGCAATTTTAAAAATGCGGTTTTGAACATAGTTGACGGCTTTTTACATATCAGTGTGCAAGTTTTGCCGTGAAAATATTTGCGGGAAGCTCGCTGACTGCTTAGTACATGGAGCCCATAATGGTTTGTAAAGCACTTTTATTGCTCTTGAGAAAGACGGCTGGGACCGTTGAAACGCTTTTGCGTTGAGCCAAATAAAGACAAACTTTTTTACTGAATCTGTGATATTGTCTTTTCATATTGGGAAGGAGCCGGTAACCTGCAATATACACTGTGAGTAGATATTCCCCTTTGTATGGTGTATTGCCTGATATTTCAGCACCACTATTTTGCACCTAGAGTTATACAACCGAGAAAGGAAAGGAAAGGAAGATACCAATGACTGATACAAGCTGAACCAGCGCCTCCAGCTAGCACACCTGATCTATTCACACAGACCTTGGGAGAGACTGTGGGACGGCTGCGGTTCACCAGAAGGGGAAAGTATTAATACATATTATACACCTGTTTGCTTAAAGATCTGATGGGTGCACTTACTGCTTTTTTCATACATGATGGATGCGCTTGCAGGGAAATTTCTTCACATTGTGGATGCACTCACACTTGCAGGTTTCTTCCCAGACATGGGAGCTGGCATACACAACAGTACCGCTACTTTTTTCTATAAAGTATTGTATAGCTGCTCAGCATCAGAAAGTGTTTGATATCAGCTCTCCTAAACTGCACCACTTTTAGCAACTGCATAGCTCCAGTTGGGACAAACAGATAATTGAACTTCTAAGACTGTATTATGTGGGGCATGGACGGGCAATAAAGAAATAGCATTATATACAGAGCAGTACTTTGCAGTAGTGAAACAGCATTAAGCAGGTCTAACTGAATGCTTGTGTATGCAGTGATAGTGATGATCCTGGAGACATATAGGGCTAGGTTACAGGTGAACTGTTATTTAATGCTCCCGCTTGAGCGTTAACTGCCCTTGAAGTAAGCTTTTTGCACTCGTCAAGTTACGCTGGTATTATGAGTTAAAAATAAACTGTTTTCACTCTTGCGATAACCTGCCTAGCACAAAAAGAGGAAAAAAGAATATTGCGTGCGTGTTCACGCATTTCCCCATAGAAGTTAATGAAAAAATAAAAAGTGGAAAAAACATAAATTATGCTTACCTGATAATTTTCTTTTTTTTATATGGAAAGAGTCCACAGCTGCATTCATTACTTTAGGGAAATAAGAACCTGGCCTCCAGGAGGAGGCAAAGACACCCCAGCCAAAGGCTTAAATACTCCTCCCACTCCCCTCATCCCCCAGTCATTCTGCCGAGGAATAAGGAACAGTAGAAGAAACATCAGGGTGAAAAGGTGCCAAAAGAAAAAAAAAATTACAGCCGCCCCCATAAAAACACAGGCGGGGAGCTGTGGAATAGAAAATTATCAGGTAAGCATAATTTATGTTTTTCTTAAATGGAAAGAGTCCACAGCTTCATTCATTACTTTTGGGAAAACAATACCCAAGCTATAGAGGACACTGAATGCTAAAATGGGAGGGTACAAAAGGCGGCGCATTCTGAAGGCACCAAACCTGAAACCACAAGCCCAGAAAAAATTCTGCTTTGTCCGAAGCCAGAAAACATTTGGAAAAGAAAACACGGCCCCTAGGACACTGACCCACAGATAGTCCACAAGCAGAACTAAAGCCTGCAAACTGACACAACTCAGCCAACACTCCTCCAGAAGATACCATCGCCCAAAGGATGAACCTCAACAACACACCCCTTCATAGAAAGGGAGACAATAGAAAACTCTATGGAGAAATATGGAGGAATAACAAGGATTCCCAGAAAAACTTAAATAGGATGCAATAAAATCCAAAAAAAGTGGAACCCAAAAAAGCGAACCATGCTCACAGGGACCCCAATGTTTCCCAAAACAAGTGAAGGCAATGCCCAGACCCCGACAGCACTGAACCACAAGGTTGGATCGGGAAACAGAACAGAGAAGCAAACTTCTCTGAAAAAATAAAAGCAATTGCCTCGAACAAATGACTGAAACCAAGTCCCAAGTTGCCATGAACTCAGAATATCAAAATATTCTCACCAACATGTGCGATAAACCCAGAGAAGCAGCCTCTGAGCACCAAACGCAGCAGTCATACCAAGATGACTGCATAAAAGTAAAAAGTAGCCAAAGATAGAGTAACATCCACCATCTAGTGGGTACACTCAGGATATCCAAGGCTACAAGGTCAACACATGTAGCCGGGCAACAAGGAGCCCAGAACCTCAAACAAAGGCTCTCCAGATCTCCACAAACCGAGGAGACGCCGCTCACCTCAGATCCTAGTCGACACCGGACCAGCCCAAGCATCAGGACTAAAATACAAGGGAACAGAAGGGCCCCAACCACCAGCCCCCATAGAAAGAAAGGGCAGAAAAGGATGACCCCAGACACCCCAACAGAGCTCGGAAACCTTCCAAAAGCACCTACAAACAGATACTTCCAAGAAAGATCCCCATAAAGATAGGTAGAAAAGACAGAAGTCTTATGAATCTAGCCAGACACTCTATGGCAGACTCCACCCAGCACCCACAATGGCACTCCAAAGGAGAACCTATAAAGATAAGCGGAACTATGTGGTCCAGTATGGAAACTGCTAAATCACAGATAGAATGGAACAATCTCAGAAAGAGAATCACCCACTTAACAGGACAACCTGTCCACCCTCCTATGCACAGGACAGGGCAACAACTTCCAGAGAGAGGAAACCTCACCTCTAAGGAAAGCAAGACAACCCACCTCAAGGGAAGGACAAAGACAAGGATGGCGCACCCGCTCCCAAGGCCAAGCCGGAAGTAGAGCCGAATGAAAATCATCCAGGCACCCCTGATGAACATGAAAAAGGAACTCTCCAAAAGGAAAGCACATACCCTCAAGAACAAGACAGGCACCAAGGAGCCTAAGCACACAGAGCTCCTGGCCTAGCTGCTAGAAGCACAACTAGCAAGACCATAAGAAATAGTACACATTCCCTGGAGAATAAGGGGTCCGCACCAGACATAGAAATATAAAAATTTCCTAAAAGAAGCCAGAGACCCAAAATTGTGCAGACAAACACCCCAGGGAACACATACCCCATTTAAAGAAAAAGCAGACTACACCGGGAAGTAAGACCAACCCGTAGAACGGGTCGAAGACTCACAGAAATCCCAACCCAAGGGGAAGAGAACGACCCATACAGACGTCCAACTCCAAAGAGCAATAGAGCATGCCAGAACCGAGAAGATTATAAGCCCAACAGGCTATAATACCCACACGTCCATAACCGAGGGGAAAACATCAGGGACAAAGTCACCCAAAGAGCGAGTCAATAAGGATAGGCCTCAAAATCTCCTCAGAGTACCAACCCAGAGGACAATATCCAGGGAAGGCGAATACATAGCATCCCAATCCCGGAAACAACCCCTAGACATAGCTAGGATAAAAAAAATAGCCATTATCCCAATAAGGAACACAAACCCCCAGAAAAAGAAGTCTGCAAGGCCCTCCCATATGGTGGCCTCAACCCCTAAGGAGAAAATATACCCAGTCCAGAGATCTCGACCCTAAGGAAGAATCCCCAAAAAAGGAACAAGTCCAATAGCCCTGGGAAGGCAAGACCACCCAAAACGGCGGCAAAGAGGTCCAAAATTAGCCAAAATTGAAAATGAAAAATTAATTGCCAAGGATTCTAAGTCTAACCCTAAAAGGTTCTTTAAGTACATAAATAGCAAAAAATCTAAGAAGGATAATATAGATACATTAAAATGTGTGGAGGGTAGCATGATAAATAATGACAGGGAGAAGGCTGAGGTACTAAACCAGTTTTTTTCTTCAGTATACACAAGAGAGGAACAATTGAATGATACTTTGGAACAGAATAGAACATGCCAGTCCATACCACTAACTGGGTTTTGTTTAGAGGATATCAGGAAAAAACTGGAAAATATTAAGGTAAATAAAACTCCAGGCCCAGATGGAATACACCCAAGGGTGTTAAGGGAACTTAGCACTGTTATAGACAAACCTTTACTCTTAATTTTTCAAGACTCATTATCCTCAGGCATGGTACCCCAGGATTGGCGTAAAGCTGATGTGGTGCCACTCTTCAAAAAGGGAAGCAGGGATGATCCAGGAAGCTATAGACCAGTTAGTCTGACATCAATAGTGGGGAAGATATTTGAAGGGATTATAAGGGATTATATTGATGAGCATATTCATGTAAACGAGATTATGAGTTCTAATCAGCATGGCTTTAGGAGAAATAGATCATGTCAAACTAATCTAATTAGATTCTACGAGGAAGTAAGTAAAAATATAGATAAAGGGGAATCCGTTGATGTGATATACTTAGATTTTGCAAAGGCATTTGATACAGTGCCACATGAGAGATTAATGCACAAAATTAAGGGACTGCGAATAGCTGAAAATGTTAGCTCATGGATAAATAACTGGATAAAAGATAGGGAGCAACGAGTAGTAGTAAATGGATCATACTCAGATTGGACAAAGGTAATCAGTGGCGTCCCCCAGGGATCAGTACTGGGCCCTGTTCTTTTTAATATTTTTATAAATGACTTGGAGCAAGGATTAAATAGCGACATCTCTATTTTTGCAGATGGTACTAAGTTAAGTAAGGTCATTAGGTCAGAGCAGGACGAACTCTCTTTACAAAGGGATTTGCTAAAATTAGAACTATGGGCAAGTGAATGGAAAATGAGATTTAATACAGAAAAATGCAAGGTTCTACATTTTGGAAGTAAAAATAAGCAGGCTACGTATTTTTTAAATGGGACAAGACTTAGCCAAACACAGGAGGAAAGGGATTTGGGAGTAGTAATAGATAACAAGCTAAAGATGAGTGCACAATGCAGGGCAGCGGCTTCAAAAGCTAATAAGATACTAGCATGTATTAAAAGAGGCATTGATTCAAGGGAGGAAAGCATAATTCTGTCATTATATAAAGCCCTGGTAAGACCTCACCTTGAGTTTGGAGTGCAGTTCTGGGGACCGATTGCTAAAAAAGATATTGCAGAACTAGAAAAAGTTCAGAGAAGGGCCACAAAGCTAATAAGGGGATTGGAGAAATTAACCTATGAGGAGAGGTTAGCCAAACTGGGTCTGTTCTCTTTAGAAAAAAGGCGCTTGAGAGGTGACATGATTACTTTATATAAATATATTCAAGGCCCATATACAGAGATGGCAGAATCTCTGTTTATTCCAAGAAAATTGTTTCTGACAAGAGGTCATAATTTAAGGTCGGAGGAAAGGAGATTTAATCTCCTGCAACGGAAACGTTTTTTCACTGTAAGAGCAATAAAATTGTGGAACTCATTACCAAAGGAGGTAGTGAATGCCAATACCATAGATACATTTAAAAGTACTCTGGATAAATTTCTGTATATAAACAAAATTCATGGATATGATTGCTAGTATTAAATGGGTCACATTTTAATGGGGTTATTTAAGCTTAACTGGAGCTTTTTGTAAGTATTTTAGATTTGTATAGGTTGAACTCGATGGACTTCAGTCTTTTTTCAACCTTATCTACTATGTTACTATGTTACTATGTAAAACCTCCAATTCTCAACCCACACGAGGAAGGAAAAACACTCAATCCCAAAGAATAGGAACCTACAGAGTGGACGGACTGAAACTCCACCGAGTCCCAAACGACCAGCCCGGAGCCGATGAGGACTGAATCATTCCCCCATGCCCCATGGACCCGCAGGTCCTTTCAGAATGCTTAGTAGAAACTTGTAAAAATAAGATAATAAACAAACACAAACAGTAATGCAAGCACTCAGTGCCAAAAAAGGACCAGACAGACAGACAGGCGCCACGTGACAAAATTTAGGCCTCAAGCCATAAGGAGCTGAACCTCAGCCCTTACTTGCAAGGCTGAGATACACACCCCTAGGAAGGGAGAATAAATGACAAACAGAGGACGAATGCATCCCCAGAACAACTTCCGTAGAAGTAACCAGTGAGATCATGAAATCGCGAGTATCAATTCCAGATGAGAAAATTCCCAAAGGAATATAAAACAAAACATGAGCTTCTAAAATCAAATAAAAAACATCCTAACCAGATTAAAAGAAAAGAAAAGGCAACCCGTAGGTTAACGCCCAATGACAACAGGCCCACCCGCAGGACCAGCCCAACGGAACCCTGCCCGACCAAGGTCAGATAGGAAAAGATACTCAAAAAACAGATTATACAAAAATTACTTCATCCCCTTATAATTAATTCTGAGAGCTATTCGGAGAGGAAGACCCAGAACCCCTATATACATTAAGGATGGGATCCTCCAAGAACGCCAGAATGTGCCGTAGCAGAACACGAAGGCGCACCAGTCTGTACTGAAAAGCACTGCACAATTCCACCGGAGCCTCAGGACAAGTCGCTCCGCCAGATAACTTAACGGGCCATCCCATGCCTAGGGAACCCGGGTTGACAGAACACGAACACAATCTTAAGCAGACATTTGGAAGCTGTAGATGTGCCAACGCCATAAGAATTTGGATATGGAAACATGCCACAACCTCCGGAGGGAACAAACCACCCTCCAGGGAATGATAAGCATAATCTGGGTCACCCGCACGTATAACAACAGAAAGTGGAAGGGAACTTGCCACGAACCCCCAGAGGCGGATGGCTCAGTGACCCCTTGATACCCCGGTACAGAGGAATTGGGCCCACTAGAACGGCCTTTGGAACATAACTGACTGTCATGCATCATCTGGGCCAGTTCGTATTCGTCACAATAAGTAGAATCTGAATCAGAGACCACTTGAATCTCAACATCAGAGTCCTCCATAACTGGGAATGAATACAAAAAGTTTGGACTAAATTAGACAAATAAATCTAAACAGCACCTTACACCCCCAATGGCTGGGGCACTTACCACCTCCTAGCACCAGACACCAGCGGGCCAGAATCTTTCCGTCGCCACATGGTCAGGAATGCGGAACTGGAGAGGCAAAAACATGACCACCTCCAGTCACAAGGTAGGCCGTACATTCCAAAGAAAGCACACCCGACCGCAAAGTCCGCGTCACTACCAAGGTCATTATGTTCCACAAGGCCTCAAGCCAAAGTAACACTACACATAAGCAGGTTGAATCACATAGCAAACATGATTAAAAAAAACCCTGTTCAATAACCCCCCTTAGGAGATATTAACCCTTGATTCCAAGATACAAAAGGAGCCTCACTGAGACCCTGAGTTATAATTAGTCCCGCAAGGTGGTAGCCTCTTGTGAAAAACTAAGTAATACAATACATTCATGAGAAAGCAAAATGAAACGATCTTACCGGAATCTACTCCGTGGAACAGGAACATGGCCCTTCAAGTGTGACAGAATGTAGTGTTGCCTCTGCCATGGACTTGAGAGAAGAAAGCAGTCAGCGAAACTTGTTAACGCTGATTACTTGTGGAGGTGTTAATATGTGTCGGGATGGTTTCGCAGAAAGACTCTCCCTGCATCTCCGGACTCTAACTTTCATCCAATCTCTCACTTAGAGGCTGATTGGACTACTTAAAACTCCAGTCCCTTTGCGAAGAGTACTACCCTCCATAAGAGACTATCGAAAACTTCTGACTTCTCTGCTAACCTCCTGGGACGAAAGGCAAAGAATGACTGGGGGATGAGGGGAGTGGGAGGAGTATTTAAGCTTTTGGCTGGGGTGTCTTTGCCTCCTCCTGGTGGCCAGGTTCTTATTTCCTAAAAGTAATGAATGCAGCTGTGGACTCTTTCCATATAAAAAAAATTCCATTTATGAAGAAAAACACCCTACTCATGTGTAAACACAATCGCATATTCTCAAGTGCGCTAACCTGACATGAAATATGAATATTTCACCTTCCAATGTTCTTCACATAGCATAATATGTTCTATTTATTCATAAATACATGTCTACATATATCTGATGGTATTTTGGTGCAATATATATCTAATCCTATATTAATAGATGATTATATATAGGTATAGATATATACAGATATATAGGCATATCTATTTATAAGAACATAGAACATATTCTGCAGTAAATACATAGTATAACACTTTATTAAAAATTAATATTGCATAAATATGTTTTTTTCATGTTTACATCGACTTAAAGGGACAGTCTACAACTTAGTAATCTTACGGCTAGATTTAGAGTTTTGTCGGTAACGACCCGCAAAGCTAACGCTGGCTTTTTTCTGGCCGCACCTTTTAAATAACTCTGGTATTGAGAGTCCACAGAATGGCTGCGTTAGGCTCCAAAAAAGGAGCGTAGAGCATATTTAACGCAACTTCAACTCTCGATACCAGAGTTGCTTACGGACGCGGCCAGCTTCAAAAACGTGCTCGTGCACGATTCCCCCATAGAAAACAATGGGGCTGTTTGAGTTGAAAAAAAACCTAACACCTGCAAAAAAGCCGCGTTCAGCTCCTAACGCAGCCCCATTGTTTGCTATGGGGAAACACTTCCTATGTCTGCACCTAACACTCTAAAATGTACCCCGAGTCTAAACACCCCTAACCTTACACTTATTAACCCCTAATCTGCCGCCCCCGCTATCGCTGACCCCTGCATATATTTTTTTAACCCCTAATCTGCCGCTCCGTACACCGCCGCTACTTACATTATCCCTATGTACCCCTAATCTGCTGCCCTAACATCGCCGACCCCTATATTATATTTATTAACCCCTAATCTGCCGCCCCCAACATCGCCTCCACCTAACTACACTTATTAACCCCTAATCTACCGACCGGACCTGAGCGCTACTATAATAAATGTATTAACCCCTAATCCGCCTCACTCCCGCCTCAATAACCCTATAATAAATAGTATTAACCCCTAATCTGCCCTCCCTAACATTGCCGACACCTAACTTCAAGTATTAACCCCTAATCTGCCGACAGGAGCTCACCGCTATTCTAATAAATGTATTAACCCCTAAAGCTAAGTCTAACCCTAACACTAACACCCCCCTAACTTAAATATAATTTAAATCTAACGAAATAAATTAACTCTTATTAAATAAATTATTCCTATTTAAAGCTAAATACTTACCTGTAAAATAAATCCTAATATAGCTACAATATAAATTATAATTATATTATAGCTATTTTAGGATTTATATTTATTTTACAGGTAACTTTGTATTTATTTTAACCAGGTACAATAGTTATTAAATAGTTAAGAACTATTTAATAGCTAAAATAGTTAAAATAATTACAAAATTACCTGTAAAATAAATCCTAACCTAAATTACAATTAAACCTAACACTACACTATGAATAAATAAATTAAATTAAATACCTACAATTACCTACAATTAAACCTAACACTACACTATCAATAAATGAATTAAATACAATACCTACAAATAACTACAATTAAATAAACTAACTAAAGTACAAAAAATAAAAAAGAACTAAGTTACAAAAAATAAAAAAATATTTACAAACATTAGAATATTACGATTTTAAACTAATTACACCTACTCTAAGCCCCCTAATAAAATAGCAAAGACCCCCAAAATAAAAAAATGGCCTACCCTATTCTAAATTACAAAAGTTCAAAGCTCTTTTACCTTACCAGCCCTGAACAGGGCCCTTTGCGGGGCATGCCCCAAAGAATTCAGCTCTTTTGCCTGTAAAAAAACACATACAATACCCCCCCCAACATTACAACCCACCACCCACATACCCCTAATCTAACCCAAACTCCCCTTAAATAAACCTAACACTAAGCCCCTGAAGATCTTCCTACCTTATCTTCACCATACCAGGTTCACCGATCGATCCAGAAGAGCTCCTCCGATGTCTTGATCCAAGCCCAAGCAGGGGGCTGAAGAGGTCCATGATCCGGCTGAAGTCTTCATCCAAGCGGGAGCTGAAGAGGTCCATGATCCGGCTAAAGTCTTCATCCAAGCGGGAGCTGAAGAGGTCCATGATCCGGCTGAAGTTTTCTATCAACGGCATCTTCAATCTTCTTTCTTCAGGATCCGTGTTCATCCCGCCAACGCGGAACATCCATCTTCACCGACGCCTACTAGCCGAATGACGGTTCCTTTAAATGATGTCATCCAAGATGGCGTCCGTCGAATTCCGATTGGCTGATAGGATTCTATCAGCCAATCGGAATTAAGGTAGGAAAATTCTGATTGGCTGATGGAATCAGCCAATCAGATTGAGCTTGCATTCTATTGGCTGATCGGAACAGCCAATAGAATGCGAGCTCAATCTGATTGGCTGATCGGATCAGCCAATCGGATTGAACTTGATTCTGATTGGCTGATTCCATCAGCCAATCAGAATTTTCCTACCTTAATTCCGATTGGCTGATAGAATCCTATCAGCCAATCGGAATTGAAGGGACGCCATCTTGGATGACGTCCCTTAAAGGAGGCTTCATTCGTCGGTAGTCCGTCAGTAAAGAAGGATGTTCCGCGTCGGCGGGATGAAGATTCAAGACCCGGCTTGCAAGATGACATCGCCCGGATAGAAGACTTCTTCAGCGCCTCTTGGAAGATGACATCGCCCGGATGGAAGACTTTTTCAGCGCCGCTTGGAGGATCACTTCATCGGATGGAAGATTTCTTCAGCGCCGCTTGGAGGATCACTTCTGCCGGTCCGGGTCTCCTCTTCAGTTCCATCGGTGGCTCGGCTGAGTGAAGACAAGGTAGGATGATCTTCAGGGGCTTAGTGTTAGGTTTATTTAAGGGGGGTTTGGGTTAGATTAGGGGTATGTGGGTGGTGGGTTGTAATGTTGGGGGGGTATTGTATGTGTTTTTTTACAGGCAAAAGAGCTGAATTCTTTGGGGCATGCCCCGCAAAGGGCCCTGTTCAGGGCTGGTAAGGTAAAAGAGCTTTGAACTTTTGTAATTTAGAATAGGGTAGGGCATTTTTTTATTTTGGGGGGCTTTGTTATTTTATTAGGGGGCTTAGAGTAGGTGTAATTAGTTTAAAATTGTTGTAATATTTTTCTAATGTTTGTAAATATTTTTTTATTTTTTGTAACAGTTCTTTTTTATTTTTTGTACTTGAGTTAGTTTATTTAATTGTATTTATTTGTAGGAATTGTATTTAATTTATTTATTGATAGTGTAGTGTTAGGTTTAATTGTAGATAATTGTAGGTATTTTATTTAATTAATTTATTGATAGTGTAGTGTTAGGTTTAATTGTAACTTAGGTTAGGATTTATTTTACAGGTAATTTTGTAATTATTTTAACTATTTTAGCTATTAAATAGTTCTTAACTATTTAATAACTATTGTACCTGGTTAAAATAAATACAAAGTTACCTGTAAAATAAATATAAATCCTAAAATAGCTATAATATAATTATAATTTATATTGTAGCTATATTAGGGTTTATTTTACAGGTAAGTATTTAGCTTTAAATAGGAATAATTTATTTAATAAGAGTTAATTTATTTTGTTAGATTTAAATTATATTTAATTTAGGGGGGTGTTAGTGTTAGGGTTAGACTTAGCTTTAGGGGTTAATCCATTTATTAGAATAGCGGCGAGATTCGGTCGGCAGATTAGGGGTTAATAATTGAAGTTAGGTGTCGGCGATGTTAGGGAGGGCAGATTAGGGGTTAATACTATTTATTATAGGGTTATTGAGGCGGGAGTGAGGCGGATTAGGGGTTAATAACTTTATTATAGTAGCGGCGAGATCCACTCGGCAGATTAGGGGTTAATAAGTGTAGGCAGGTGGAGGCGACGTTGTGGGGGGCAGGTTAGGGGTTAATAAATATAATATAGGGGTCGGCAGTGTTAGGGGCAGCAGATTAGGGGTACATAAGTATAACGTAAGTGGCGGTCGGCAGATTAGGGGTTAAAAAAATGTAATCGAGTGGCAGCGATGTGGGGGGACCTCGGTTTAGGGGTACATAGGTAGTTTATGGGTGTTAGTGTACTTTAGAGCACAGTAGTTAAGAGCTTTATGAACCGACGTTAGCCCAGAAAGCTCTTAACTACTGACTTTTTTCTGTGGCTGGAGTTTTGTCGTTAGATTTCTAACGCTCACTTCAGACACGACTCTAAATACCGGAGTTAGAAAGATCCCATTGAAAAGATAGGATACGCAAATGGCGTAGGGGGATCTGCGGTATGGAAAAGTCGCGGCTAAAAAGTGAGCGTTAGACCCTTTCCTGACTGACTCCAAATACCGGCGGTAGCCTAAAACCAGCGTTAGGAGCCTCTAACGCTGGTTTTCACGGCTACCGCCAAACTCTAAATCTAGGCCTTAATGTCTTACCTTAGATTAAGCTGCAAATAGTTTCCTGCACCTTTTCTATATCATGCAGCAAGAACAGTAATAAAGTTATTTTAAAATGAATATTGTTTCTGTTCAGTTTGAAATGGCTGCCAAGCTCAGCCACTGATGACATCACAATCTGGGCTGCATCTAGGCACTCTGCTGAAAAGCATTGACAGTCTGTTGAATTCAACTAGTGAGCCTTTTTTTATTGGATGCCATATGCAGCCCAGATCATGATGTCATCAGTGGGCTGAGCTTGGCAGCCATTTCAAACTGGCCAGAAACAATATTCATTTTAAAATAACTTTTTTACCATTCCTGCTGCATGATATAGAAAGGGTGCAGGAGGCTATTTGCAGCTTAATCTAAGGTAAGACTTTAAGATGACCAAGGTGTAGGCTGTCCCTTTAACTTCAAAGGGTGCCAATGAAATATATATATATATATATATATATATATATATATTTATTTTTTACATGTGTACGTATGTATGTGTATATATGTGTAAATACATATACACATAGAAATACATAAATGCGTACACACATATACATATTTATATTTGTTTTGTGAAACTTTCATGTTGTGAAAAACTGTTAACTACAGCTCTTCGAGCACGTAAAGAATTGTTGCGTAAAAGGCAATTGCGCGTGCACAATTGAGATTTTTCAAGACTTGTAATATCTGTGCAATGAAAATTGCTTGCGAAAAGACCATATCGCACATGGAAAACACATACCACTCGACTTGCAATCTTGCCCTATGTGTTTTGTGACACTTTTTTGTTTCACATAACATTTAACCAGAGCTCTGAGGATGCGGTAATCATTCTAGCGTAAATCATGATTGCCCTCAAGCAATCGTGTTTACTTTCAACTTGATAAAAAAGCATTAAATCCAATGAGCGATAACAGCTGCCATTAAACCCTTATTGCTCGCTCGTAACTGTTAGAGATCCACTCGTAATCTGGCCCATATGCTTTCAATTAATTTACTATATCATTAGCATTAAAAATACAGCTATGAATATGATGCAAGGACATGAAAGTTAATCTGAAATACACATCAGTGCATTTAAAATGTACTTTAAGTGATTGCAAGCGTTATCGTCAGATGTGAATTCATAAGGGCCAATTTATCATAGTACAAGTGGACAAGATACGATGTAGCGTATGATGTCCACTGCACATCGATAAATGCAGACAGCATACGCTGTTGGCATTTATCATTGCACAAGCAGTTCTTGTGAACTTGTGCAATGCTGCCCCCTGCAGATTAGTGGCCAATCCGCCACTAACAGGGGGTGTCAATCAACCCGATCGTATTTGATCTGGTTGATTTCTGTCCGCTGCCTCAGAGCAGGCGGACAAATTATGGAGCAGCGGTCTTTAGACTGCTGCTTCATAACTACTGTTTCCGGCGAGCCTGAATGCTCGTGCGGAAACAGGGGCATCAAGCTCCATTCTGAGCTTGATAATTCGGCCTCATAAAGTTTACGTGTTATTGTGAGCATTACAAATAACTTTCTTTCAAAAGCTGTTTTTGCAAACACAAACATTTACAAACAAGTGAATTTAAATTGCACTTTTTTGTCTATTTGTAATTATGTAATGGCATAAATCAAACTAGACATTAAAAAACAAAATCATTAAAACAACAATTACCTGGTAGTTGCCCAGAAAAGTTGCCCAGATGAAATAACAAAGTTCACCCAAAGTTGGATGCTAATAAAACAAGATCATCATATAGAGGTAAAGAAAATAACTTTTATATATATACACAAGTATGTGCAAGAATATATGTACAAATTCTAGCATTAATAATCATTTAAAAAATAAATAAAAAATATGACTCCTAGAAATACAAATACACATTAATTTCTGTGAAAGTATCATATAACAAATCAGTATTATTGTATTTATTTATAAAATATTTTACCAGGAAGGATACATTGAGATTTCTCTCGTTTTCAAGTAAAAATAACTTTCTATGAGATATTGTTTGTTTAGGTATAAATCAATCTATTTCTTGGATATTAACAGTTGAAAACTAAAAGATTAGCTTTAGAGAAATGTGCTTGTTCATGGACTGTAATGAAATGGTATAAATAAAGTTGGGAAAAACCTGAATAACCGCAACATCTATTACTGTTAGTTAACACCAGTCCGATGCTCTTCTCAGTTCTCACCGTACTTGATGCGCATGTTTTTGACGGCTTTTTTGATAAATAAGGAGAACGTATTCAGGTCCGCGGCAGTGATGTCTGGCGATGTCTGGTGAGCGTATTGATGCCGGCAAAAGTGACACTTTGATAAATAGTCCCCTAAGGGCCAGATTACAAGTGGAGCACTAAATATCGCTTGCGCTCAAGTGATATTAGCAGTCCACTGAGTAATACAAGCGAACGCTAATGTGTGCTGGTATTAGAAGTTAAGCGCAATGTTAACGCAAATCTTGTGTTCGCACTGCTTGGAAGCATTGCTCTCACGAGAGTGCTCTTCCCCTCGTTCTGATGCAGTCGGGGACGGCATCAGACCCTAAGAGCAGCAAAGGGGGTAAGTAGCGCAGCAATGGCAACAAATATAAATATATGTGTATATAACACAAAAATACAGTCTAGTGCAGTTATTTTATTAAAAAACAAAAATGGTGCAATTTTTATTTTTTAATACAATACACTACACTGTATTTTGGGGGCTTTTGGGGCTTATATATAAAATGAACCAGAGATCTGTTTAACCAAGCTTGCGGTATCTATAAGCAGCCACTTGTAATAACTGATTGTTTATCCTGCACCTGCAAACTGGTAAATTTGCCCGTTTGTGGGCGCGCAATACATTTGTGCTCTAAATACTTTTTATAAGCATAATATTTAATTTATTCCCTGCCTCCCTTTAGCCCTGGGTGCCACCATGTTGAAATCTGGCTCTCTCTCCTTCAGATATCTGTAGTGAAACCTAAGTTCCAAATTGGCAGCACCCATATTTAGAGGGAAGTGCAGGAAGAGTTGAGTGTCCCTTTAAGACTGAAATATAAACAATAGGACAGTTTAGTATATTGCAATAGAATTATTTCTTAGTGGAACGAGCTGTGATGTCACCATTATGCAAATGAATGCCCATTGGGAAGCAAATTTAAAAGTTATCAGATCTTCTTCACAGAATATGCAGTAGATGTGGCAATAGTTTGCAATAAAATGTCTTTGTAAAAAGACCTTGCATGAATGGGAAGAGCATAAAGAAATTAACTTAATGCTCTGTTCAAAAGAATGAAAAACTGTTAAAAGCACAGCCAGGTAAACAGAAGTGATTGCTTTATGCAGTTTTGTAAGAATTATAATACTGTACTGCATAACCACTTGTGTGGTGCTACATCAATAAAATAACAAGCACTCTGATGCAGATAGATAACTTGTTTGCTTATATACTGAGAGATTGCAATTGATTTTCTCTGAAACAGAATGTCTTTTCATGCAGGAACTTCAAAATTAAATTGAAAGAAAAATTAGTGTCTACTAAAGCTTAAAAATATAGAGCATTTGCCATATGCTCAGCATGAGATAAAAAACAAAATGCTTCTTAGCAGTTCCAAAATAGCAATTTATGAAATCCTAACATAAGGTGTGAGCGAAGCCACATGGTAAATAACGGACACTTTTGTCATGTCCTATTAAGGGCTAGATTACGAGAGGAGTACTAACAGTTACGCATGAGCGAAGAGGGGTTTATTGCGGGTGTTTGCGTGCATTGGTTTTTTTGCTTGTATTACAAGTTGAAAGTAAATTTGATCGCTTGAGCGCAATTGAAGTTAACGTGTGTCAGGTTAGTGTGACCTCAGAGCTCGGGTTAACTATTTTACAAAACAAAAAAGTGTCATAAAACACATAAACATTGCATTACAAAGTACACTAGTAAATCTAATAAAATGATTACAAAAAAATATTGCACAAAAATGTATAAAGAGCTTGAATATATGAGATCTCGGGTGTTTGAAAAAAAAAAAGGTAGGCAAAGGGCTTTAACATTGAGATACATACATATACATGTCTAAATATGGATATGTATGTATATATACTGTGTATATATATATGTGTGTACATATGTATTTATATGTGTATATATGTATTTACAGGCATATTTGCCGTATTAAATATTTTACAACAATATTAATTAATTAGATTTAGAGAAGGTAATGTTATTTATTCTCTGATCTTCTAAAAACAATGTAGCACTATGTACCCAGTTGTAGCTTGATGAATAAAAAAATAAAAAAATGAATAAATATATAAAAAATAGTTACAATAATAATCATAATAGCTATGAATATTTTAATTATAGGGAATAAGCTAATCGTCAGGTACCTGTATATCATGGCTAGTATTTCATCTAGATAGTTTATCCTACAGATCTCTGAATATATCATTAGCAAAAGCTTGAAAAGTAGCAGGAACGTTACATAACCCAAAATACATCACTAAATAGTCAAAATGCCCATATTGTGTTCTGAATTCCATCTACCATTTGTCTCCTTTACATATAAGTACAAGATTATATGTTCCTCTAAGGCTGAGTTAAGAATATATTCTTGCTAAGAGTAATTGCTCCAGAAGTTCTGGTGTTAAAGGCAGAGGATGCCTGTTTTTACTGTAAAATTATTAAGTAGTCGATAATCAATACAAGGTCGCAAGGAACCATCCTCCCCCCCCCCCCCCCAAGAAAAAAAATATTCCAGCACCAGCAGGAGAACTCAAAGGGCTAATCAAAGCTCTGAATGTGGGTAAATATGACCATAGGGTATAGGTGCTCAGGGAAGAAAATCTAATTGGCCTTTTTCTCATACTCCTGCAATTTTTCAGCTTGGAGGAGAGAAACAGCAGAGTAGTGAGTTATGAAAAGAAAATCTATCTTTTACTTGATTCGTGATAACATCACATATCTCTTTAGCTGCCACAGTTTGATTTATGTGAATATTTTCTCTCTTCCTGTCCTTTGATGTTTCCTCTGTTTCTGATATCTTCATGGTCACTGTGTCCATTCTTTTCCTTCCTTTTTCCATTGACTGCTGGAAAGTGTTTACATGTTTTCGAATGAGTGCTGCATCTGTTAGTGTTTTCTAAAGCTGGTTGTATAACACATCCACATGTGGCATAATATTATGAAAAACTGTAAGCCAAAACACAAATACTGAGTCTTCCAACATACGCCAAATAGCCCCTGCTTGATTTATTGCCACGGCTTGTTTCGATGATGATGCATTTAATTAACTGTTCCCTGTATTCAAACACTGTATTAATGGTTTGACTCTTGAAATTCCACCTGGTGGCTGAACCATGAGGTATTCTTTTTCTAACAGTTTCATCTAGAATAGCAATCCTCTGTGGAGAGTTACTGAAAAAGTTAGTAATATCACTTAGGTTTAAAAAATTCTCTAACTTGTTGATTCTGACTCCTTGCTTGGCCGACAATCAAATTTGGCTGTGCGTAGCAATGCACAAAATGTGCATTCTTGTAGGTACGTTTAATAATAGCCTGAACACCTGCATGCTGACCACTCATCACGTTTGTACCGTCGTAGCTCTGTGATATCAATTTCTCGGCTTTGTCTACAACTTTTTCCAAAGTAGCTTGAATACATCTAGCAATAGATTCTTCATCATGTCCAGGGGGATTAGTGAATTCCCAGAATCTCTCAACTGGTTGTGCATTACCTAAAATTTATCTAAAAACGACAACCAATTGGGAGGCAGATGAAACATCAGTAGTTTTATCTGCTATCACTGCAACAAAACTTGCATTTGAGATTTTATTTTTTATGTGGTTCTGGCAAACAGTAAGCATACAGTCTAATAAAAAGTTTTGAATTTATTTTGCTGTTCCTTTAAAAACAGTGGCACTAGTGAGATGTTCTTTTAGCGATACATCAAGTTCTGCTGAGAAGTTTATAAGACCTCTAACAATGTGGATTTAATGAATCATCGTGTTTATCTTGTTCCATATAGTGCGAGCTCAAATGCGCTTAGGGTTGCCATCTGCCCCGGTTTCACCGGGACACTCCCGGTCTGAGGCTCTGTGTCCCGTGTCCCGGAACTAGCCTCAAATGCCCCGGGCTAAGCGCTCCCCTGGGGCAGCAATGACTCAAGCAAAGAATTTGCAAAAAATAAACTGGCCAGAGGAGCGCTTAGCCCGGGGTTACTAACCAGGACCGGGTAGGGGACCATACAGCTCTCAGTATTCCATTAGTATACCATTCACCCTCAGTATTAGCCTTACTGACAGGCAGCTCCAGGTTGCCATGGTGACAACGCTATCTATGCCGGGTGATCACGTGGTGTCAATAGTCGCAAACCGCTTCTCATTGCGACCTTGAAGTGTGAGGTGAAAGCGCCGTGCGGCTGAGGGAGAGAGTACAGCGGCTGGGAGTGGGACAGCAGAAAGAGCCAGGCTCCGGACTCAGCGCACTGCACATCACAGGCCCCGGCCCAGATCCCCGAGCTCAGCCCAGCCTCACACCAACAGAGAGAGGATCCTGGCCGACTTCCAGGTACAGATGAGGGAGCAGGCTGAACAAAGATCTGGGGGTGGCAGCCTGGGTCTTTGACAAACACTGAAGCAGGAGAAGGGATCAGCCTGCACTATGCTCTCCTTGTTTGTTATCTCAGTCCCACTAATCTCTGCTGCCACTAGATCTATTATATAATATATATATATATATATATATATATATATATATAATATATATATATATATATATAATATATATATATATATATATATATATATATTATATAATATATATATAATATATATATTATATATATATATTATATATATAATATATATTATATATTATATATATATAATATATATATTGTATATATATATATATATTATATTATATATATATATATATATTATATTATATATATATATTATATATATATATATATATATATTATATTTATATATATATATTATATTATATATATATATATATTATATATATATATATATATATATATATATATATATATATATAACAAAAATGAATTTCATAATGAATTTAAGGCCGCGACAAGCCACGCCCCCAAGCCACGCCCCAAATGCACCCTCTCCACGCCCACTTAGAAAGTGTCCAGGATTTTTTGGGGCAAAAGGTGGCAACCCTAAATGCGCTGCAAAACAGAATACAGTCAATAATTTTAGAAAGAACATAATGATTTTTGGTTACTTGCTCATTGTGTTTTTTAACATTAAAACGATATGCACTGTCAAGCTTGCTGACTCTGGTGCATACTGTGTGATGCTGCTCATTTCCTGCGCTTCCTTTTATGGCCAAACTGGTATACATCATCCGTGTGAGACAGGATGCAGTCTCAGAATTGTGATGTCATCACTTATTATTTAAAGGGCCTCTGTTCAGTATGCTTTGCTCTTGCGTTGTCTCAGACCTGTTTGTGAGAGCTCCTGTGTATTACCTGGCTGTCTGATGTCCCTCCTAGTTCCTGATCCCTGGCTTGTTCCTGACTCTGCTGTTCTCCTTGTTCCTGATTCCGGCTCGTCTGACTACTCGCTTTGGCTCCTGACTTGGCTCGTCTGACTTCCAGCTCTGGTTTTGATTCCTGGCTTGTTATTTGACTTATGGACTTTTTATTATTTTTTGTTATTAATAAAGGTGTGATTATTTTTGCACTTCTCGTCTCAGTCTGATTCCTGGCAGCCTGACATTATGCAAATGCCATGAATCCTGATGGTGCTAATAATCCACCTTTACCTGCCATAATTTCCAGGATGGATGAACAGGATCACCGCTTGGATCAATTTGGCACTAGCCCTGCAAACCCTGCTGACCCGCACTGCACATTTGGACCAAAGTGTCCCGCAAGTTATGGCTGCTCCTGTTTCTGCTACTGCACCTAGTCCTACCAGGAACATGTCCGGTTCTGCACCTCTACCTCAGCGATATGGAGGCGATCCTAATCAGTGCAGAGGGTTTTTGAACCAGGTGGGCATTTACTTTGAGATGTTACCTCAGGCGTTTCCCTCTGATGGGATTTCTCATCTCGTTACTCTCTGACACAGCTCTTGCCTGGGCTAATCCCTTGTGGGAGACTAATAAACCTGTGATTTCAAATTACCCTGAATTTGTGGCCTCCTTTCGAAGGGTATTTGATGTTCCAGCTCGCTCCTTCTCTGCTGCTAAATGACTCATGTCCATTCAGCAAGGTAAAAGATCTGTTGCTCAGTATGCCATTGAGCTCCGTATGTTTGCCGCAGAGGTAGGTTGGAACAATGAAGCCCTTGTTGCCGCCTTCTTTCATGGGCTCTCTGATGCAATTAAAGACAAAGTTTCTGCCAGAGATTTACCAGAAGATCTTGAGGCATTGGTGTCTTTTTTGATCCAAATTGACATCAGACTAACTGAGAGGCCCTCTTTCAAGGAGCGCTTTCGGAAGCCTCTTGTTCTGTTGTCTCCTACGTGTTCATTCCCACCCATGCCTCCCTCTCCTCCCATGCTTCCTGGTCCCGAGTCACCAGGTACTGCTGAGCCGATGCAATTGGGATTCACGTGTCTCTCCATGGTGGAGAGGGCCTTTAGGAGGAGGGAGGGGCTCTGCCTCTATTGTGGGTTACAGGGCCACCTTTTGAAGTCTTGTCTTACATGGCTGTGAAACGCTCACACCTAAGGTCCTGTCGGGGGCAGACCTTGGGTGGTTTATCCTTGTCCCCGGAACCACTAAAGGAGAAACCTTTGGTCAAGGTTGTCCTTTCCTGGGTGGACTCCTCCATAGTCACCCAGGCTCTTGTTGACTCCGGTGCTGCGGGCTATTTCATTGACAGTGCTTTTGTTTCAAAGCACTCCATTCCTGTATTGCCTCGGTCCGTTCTGTTTGCCATTGAGGCCATTGATGGCAGGCCCCTTCAGCCTGCACCCGTAACTCACAAAACTTCTCCGTTATCCATGGCTGTTGGGGCTCTCCATTTTGAAACCCTCCAGTTCCAGGTGATAAACTCTCCGCATTTTCCAGTTGTTCTGGGTTATCCCTGGCTCCAAAAGCACAATCCCAGTTTCGACTGGCACATGTCCGAAATTTTGTCGTGGTCTCGGCAATGTAATTCCACTTGTCTTCAGAAACCAGTTAAAATCTTGTGCACTTCTTCAGTATCTCAATTGCCAGAGGAGTACCGAGAGTTCCTAGACATTTTTGACAAGGTGCATGCTGGTACGTTGCCTCCTCACCGGTCTTACGATTGTGCCATAGACCTGCAACCCGGAGCCATTCCTCCTCGGGGCCGGGTTTACCCTCTGTCTGTTGCGGAGAATTGTGCTATGGAGGAGTATGTTGCCGATGCTCTGTCACGGGGATCATCCGCAAATCCTGCTCTCCTGCAGGGGCTGGCTTCTTCTTTGTGAAGAAAAAGGGTGGCGAGCTAAGACCATGCATTGATTATAGGGGTCTTAATCGTCTTACCATTAAGAATGCTTATCCTATTCCGCTTATTACGGAACTCTTTGACCGCCTCAAGGGAGCTACGG
This sequence comes from Bombina bombina, assembly GCF_027579735.1. NCBI lineage: Eukaryota > Metazoa > Chordata > Amphibia > Anura > Bombinatoridae > Bombina > Bombina bombina. Next base: position 415,413,268 of record NC_069504.1, read on the forward strand.
TCTTTACTAAACTTAATTTGAGAGGAGCGTACAATCTCGTTAGGATCAAGGAGGGCCACGAATGAAAAACAGCATTTAACACCAGGAGCGGGCATTATGAGTATCTTGTAATGCCCTTTGACCTATGTAATGCTCCTGCTGTTTTCCAGGAATTTATTAATGATGTCCTACGAGATATGTGGCAACAGTGTGTTGTGGTGTACCTAGACAACATCCTCATACACTCACCCACACTTGAGGCTCATCGTTCTGATGTTACACGGGTTCTTCAGAGACTACGTGAGAACGGCCTGTTTTGTAAACCCGAGAAATGTGAGTTCCATCAGACTCAAGTAACCTTCCTAGTTATGTTATCTCCGTTGTAGGGTTCTCCATGGATCCTGACAAGTTATCAGCAGTTCTGCAGTGGCCTCGCCCAGTTGGTCTTCGGTCTATTCAACGTTTTTTTTAGGGTTCGCCAATTACTATACAAAATTTATTAAAAACTTTTCTTCCTTGGTCAAACCTATCACAGATATGACCAGTAAAGAGAATGATCCACTCCATTGGTCTTAAAACTGCCTTTGCTGCTGCTCCAGTTCTGGCTCATCCTAACCCTGTCCTGCCTTTCGTTCTTGAGGTCGATGTGTCTGAGACTGGAGTAGGTGCCTTGTTGTCTCAACGTCCTATGCTTGACGGTTCCTTGCATCCGTGTGGTTTCTTCTCTAAGAAATTGTCACCAGCGGAGTGCAATTATGAAATTGGCGACAAGGAATTACTGGCCATAATTTTGGCACTCAAGGAATGGAGGCATCTTCTCGAGGGTACTAGCGTGCCAGTGCTCATTCTTACTTACCAGAAGAATTTAACTTATCTATCTGAAGCAAAACGTTTGTCGCCCTGACAGGCCAGATGGGTGCTATTTTTGTCTCGGTTTAATTATGTGGTCTCCTACCTGCCTGGTAGTAAGAATGTTAGGGCTGATGCCCTCTATCTGCAATTTTCGCCTCTGTCCAAGGAGGAGTCTGTACCTACTCCAGTTATACCTCCTGACCATATTTTGACTACCATACATACTAATTTGACTTCTCACTTGGGGGAGGAGATCCTGGCTGCACAAACCAATGCACCTCCTGATAAACCTAATGGTAAGTGTTTTGTTGCTGAGAATCTTCAAACTAAACTTTTGCACACTTACCACTATCCTAAAGCTGCAGGTCTCCCAGGCAAGAACCAAATGATTTGGTCTGTCACTCAACAATTCTGGTGGCCAGGTATTCGTTCTGATATTGCTGCGTATGTTGCCTCCTGCTCAGTTTGTGCACAGAATAAGACTCCTCAACATCTTCCTGTGGGTCTTCTTCAACCTATTGCTAATGGTGAGTATCCTTGGACACATCTTTCCATGGACTTCATTGTTGATCTCCCTGTTTCCAATGGCAATACTGTTATCCTTATGGTGGTTGACCGTTTATTCTAAAATGTCACATTGCATTCTCTTGAAGAAGTTGCCTACCGCTCAGGAGCTTGCTTCAATTTTTGCCCGTGAGGTCTTCCATTTACATGGGTTACCCAAGGAGATAGTGTCGGACCGGGGTAGCCAGATTGTTTTCATATTCTGGCATTCCTTTTGTGCTCAAATGGGGATCCAGCTTTCCTTCTCCTCGGCATATCACCCTCAATCCAATGGGGCTGCGGAACGGTCTAATCAAGCTCTGGTATAGTTCCTCCATTTCTATGTCTCAGATCACCACAATAATTGGTCTGAACTGTTACCTTGGGCAGAGTTTGCTCGTAATAGTGCTATTAATGCTTCCTCCGAGTTATCCCCATTCATGGCGAATTATGGGTTTCAACCATCCTTGTTGCCTGATTCATTCATTTCTCAGGGTATTTTGGCTTTGGAGGAGCATCTCTGGCAACTCCGTTCCATGTGGGTGCAGATTCAGGACTACCTTCATTGTTCTTTGAAGCGCCAAAAGTTCCAGGCTGATCGTAGACGTCTGCCCACGCCTTCCTACCAGGTTGGTGAGAGAGTTTTCTGTCCTCCCACAACTTGAACCTTTGTGTGCCTTCCAATAAACTGACTCCCCGTTATGTTGGTCCTTTTCGAATACTCCGACGGGTCAATCCTGTGGCCTCCAATGTTTTTCATGTCTCCCTCTTGAAACCATTGGTTTGTAATCGGTTTACCACTGTGTTGCCTCGTCCCCGTCCTATCTTTGTTGACAACCATGAGGAGTATGAGGTCAACAGCATTATTGACTCTTGTATGTCCAGGGGCCGCATACAGTATTTGTTTCACTGGAGGGGCTATGGTCCGGAGGAGCATTCATGGATTCCCTCCTCTGATGTTCATGCTCCTGCCCTCCTCTGTGCCTTCAATGCCCGTTTCCCCAATAAGCCTTTTGTCCTCCCATGGGGGAGGGGTCGTTGAGGGGAGGGTACTGTCAGGGTTTTTTCCCTGTTTTGTTTGCCATATGCTGCTGGCAGCCATTTTACTCACCTCTCTTGCTGACTCTGGTGCATACTGTGTGATGCTGGTCATTTTCTGCACTTGCTTTTATGGCCAGACTGGTATACATCATCCTTGTGAGACAGGATGCAGTCTCAGAATTGTGATGTCATCACTTATTATTTAAAGGGCCTCTGTTCAGTATGCTTTGCCCTTGCATTGTCTCAGACCTGTTTGTGAGAGCTCCTGTGTATTACCTGGCTGTCTGACGTCCCTCCTGGTTCCTTGTCCCTGGCTTGTTCCTGACTCTGCTGTTCTCCTTGTTCCTGATTCCGGCTCGTCTGACTACTTGCTTTGGCTCCTGACTCGGCTCATCTGATTCCCAGCTCTGGTTTTGATTCCTGGCTTGTTATTTGACTTGTGGACTTTTTATTATTTTTTGCTATTAATAAAGGTTTGATTATTTTTGCACTTCTCGTCTCAGTCTGATTCCTGGCACCCTGACACCTGTATATTCCACAGGTCTCCCTTCCTTCCTGATGGGATAGTGATTACTCACAGCAGTGTATAAAATAATGGCCAAATAAAGCCTGTCTCTCTGTCTCAGCAGACATCCTGTCTCTGTTTTCCTCAGTCTCAGCACTCTTCCCTGTCTCTATTTCTAAACACACTTTTTAGTAAGAGAAAAAAAAGGAGCATTACTTTTTCTCACATAACTTTTATTATATAAGTTGAACCCAAATATATAATCAATTAGATCAGTACAAAAAGATGATTTTCCCCATTGACCAGTGTACTGTGAGTACAAAAAGATCCCTATCTATGACTCATTAGTCAAATAATCTCATTAGTCAAATCTAAACTTTCACAGTACTCCTGGTCAATTACTTAAAAAGCTGGGTATCCCCGAGCTGCCTCTACTATAAAAATAAGAAAAGGGTTAAAAATGCCACAATTATAACTAACATTCATACAGCTATATCATAGCATATATATATGATTACAGGGGGTCAATGCAGTCTATAGCTATCTTAGTCTCAGACTCTCAGCACTGCCCTCTCCTCTCTTGCTACCAGCTCTAGCTGCTAGACTGTGCACTAAGACGCCTCCATTTGGCTAACAAATTTCGTACAGCAATATCATCAGATTCATCATATATATGATTACAGTGGGTCACTGCAGTCTCTATTTCTCTTAGTCTCAGAGACTCAGATTCTCAGCACTACCCTCTCCTCTCTTGCTAGCTGCTAGACTGTGCACTAAGACTCCTCTGTTTGGCACAGATGAGGCTCCTCCTTCTGCACATGACAACGTCTGGGTCTTCTCTGACTTGCACAGTGAAAGCTATACGATTAACAAACTTATGAGCTTAGTTATGGGTGGCGCAGCAGGCACTTAGAAAAAAGTGCAAAGGGCTTTTAACCTAGTCCTCTATCGCATGTGTGGTTTGATAGATACAAGTAAAAATGGCTTCTTTTTTTTAAAACAAAACTGCATATGAGCCTTGAAGTCCCCCCATATAGAAAAGATTATATTTATTCAGCCCAAAAGATTTTATTTATATAATTAGTTATTTTTTTTCTTTCTTTCTTTTTCTTTTTTTTTGTGCTGGTGTTCAGGGGGTTCACATGCTCATGTGCTTCTTTAGAGGAGCCTTCACTGGTGATCAGGATATTTGGTTAGCGTGCATCAGGTTTTGCTTAAGAGCAAACTTTTTACTTTCAACTTGCAACATGAGATTCACAAAAACTTTTCTTCTAGCGAAGTTTACACTCAAGAAAAAGCACTAAATATCGTGCCACTTGTAAGCTGGCCCCTTGTCTGCCTGGCACATGATAAATGGGGCCCTTTGCTGAGAATCAAAACTATGTCAAGAACTAAGGGAAGCATTTATCAATAGTATAGAAGCCAGGTTGATGCACAATGATCACTTAAAATCAGGAAATAAAGTACAAAATAGTAATACTAAAATTAATTAAATATTAAACATACTAGATTGTTTGAATAATGATGAAGTTTTTATCCTTTGGAAAGTTGCAGAAGAAAAACTGTGTTAGTTTAGCAAACTCTGTGAATCATGAAAACCACATGAAATCCTTTTGTTGAAAATGTTCTAGAAAACCACACAACCATGAATTTTTAAGTTCAGTACAAAGGGCGAAAAATATTATCAATACGGTTACTATTAGTTCTGCAGGAGCAGAAAGAGGGGTTTCAACAATGAATACCATGTGGGATATTTATCAAAGGCATGTTGGATCTGATCCGACAGTGTGGATCAGGTCCGACATACCTGGCTTAATGCGGAGAGCAATACGCTCTCCGTATTCAGCATTGCACCAGCAACTCTTGTGAGCTGCTGGTGCAACGCTGCCCACTGCAGACTCGCGGCCGATCGGCCGCCAGCAGGGGGTGTCAATCAACCCGATCGTACTCGATCGGGTTGATTTGTGGCAATGTCTCTCCGCCTTCTCAGAGCAGGCAGACAGGGTTATTTGGAGTTTGATAGATACGCCCCTATATATTCGGATAACAGAAGCTGCCTCACAGTTCAGAGCAAATTTGATGACAATTAACATGACTGGCCTCCCATTGGACTCCTGGAACCCAATTCCTTCAAATCAAACATGGCTAATAAATAACCACACAGCTAATGACCATAGAGTGAAACATGGACAAAATAAAATGTAGGATGATATAATCTAGGGATTTGGAAATATTTTAAGTAAGGTAATAAGGAAACTTGTTGCAAAAATGCATGAATCCCAACACTGGTGAGGTGGCAGCATATTTGCCAGTGCCTAGGGCAGCACAAAAAGCAAGTACACATTGGCTTCATTTTATCCAGTCCTTATAAAGGGCTAGGTTACAAGTGGAGTGTAAAATATAGATTTTGCAAAAGCAATATTTATGCTCCATTGAGTAATACCAGGGCACGCAAATGTCAGACATGGCATGATAACTAGCGCAGTGCAGGGGGTAAGTTGTGCAGCAATGGCAACAAATTGTAAATATATATGTATATGAGTATATGCATATATATTTGTGTGTTAATATGTGTATATGCGCTATACTCTCAAAAATTTGGATTATGATACTTTGCTATCAGGCTGTAGCCTAGGAACTTGTTTTAAATACCCACGCGTATATACACGTTAAAGTGCGGGCGGACTGTTTAGTTTTAATGACGTCACGCTGCCACTTGTTGATGCACACCGTTCGAGAGTGCAAGGAAATAGGTGAGACAGCGAAACCTGCATTAAAGACTATGGGGTATATTTATCAAGCTCCGTATTGAGCTTGAGGCCCCTTGTTTCTGGCGAGCCTTCAGGCTCGCCAGAAACAGAAGTTTTTAAGAAGTTATGAAGCAGCGGCCTAAAGACTGCTGCTCCATAACTTGTCCGCCTGCTTTGAGGCAGACAGAAATCAACCCGATCAGACTGAAATCAACCCGATCAAATTTGATTGGGTTGATTGACACCCCCTGCTAGCGGATTGGCCGCAAATCTGCAGGGGGCGGCATTGCACTAGCAGTTCACAAGAACTGCTGGTACAATGATAAATGCCGACAGTGTATGCTGTCGGCATTTATCGATGGGCAGCGATCAGAGGCGTAACTAGAAACCAAATGTGAATAAGATTACATGTCTGCAAAAGGATGTACCCTGTGCCCACAGTCTGTGAGATGGTCTGACCCCCTATTACTGTATATAGTACTGTATATAGTGAGTCAGTGACACAGTCTGTAATCTGCCGGTGAGATGGCTGGCCTGACCCTACCCATCCCAGTACTTTATAAAGCGACCACAGTAGTCTGTGACATGGTTCAGCCCCCCCGTACTGTATATAGTGGTACTGTATAGACTGACACTGTTTACCCCCCGCCCCTCCATGCTGTAGTAACAAGGTCTGTAATTTGCTGGTTCCACAAACATACACATACACACATACATGCATAAATACACACACAGTCACATACATACATACACACACACATAAACACACACACACATACATGCATAAATACACACACAGTCACATACATACATACATACACACACACACATACATGCATACATACACACACAGTCACATACATACATACACACACATAAACAGACTTACATGCATAACTACACACACAGTCACATACACACACACACACATAAACACCAATGGGTAAAACAGAAACACTAACCCCTGTAGTCAGAAACACTAGTGAAGTATCATGTCACACTCACATGATATCAGTGCTGGCAGTGGAAGGTCAACATTTTTTATTGTAATTTTTTATTTTTTTTTAAGCTGGACCCCCACCCTCTGCACCCCCTGTAGTTTCGCACCTAGCAGCGACGTGCAGCGGACATGATACGCTACTTTGTATCATGTCCGCTTGCACATTGTTAAATATGTCCCTATCAGCGGAGTTTAAGAGACATCGGGACCGATCGTTTGGTAGTGGATGGGTGAGTGATGTCTCTCTGAATAGTTTTTATCAAGGCGAATAGTGCTCAGCTACTAATCTTGAGAAACTGCTGTTTGTATGATATAAGAGTGCAGGGAGCTGTGAAAGTATTATACTCCTCCATTCCCGGTGTGGTAACTGTGGATACGGACTATCCTTATTTTTTTTAAACAGTATCCTTATTTTAATAATTATCAATATCTTTATTAAGCTTTAAAGGTGGCATTTATATATATATATATATGTTACCCTAGTTTTTATTAATTTAATGTCCACTTTATGCAATTTATGTCTATGAATAAAAGTGTAATTTGTATTTAGCTATATAGTGCCCTCTATTTTCTTTGTCTTTTGTATCTGTGATTTATTTATTTTGAAGGAGGTAGATTTGGAGTGGCCCTATAGTACATATTGCTTAGCGCTGACATTTTCTTGGTTTGCTTATATACACATATTAACACATAAATATATATGTACATAAGCATATATAATTACTGGGAACACACAATTCCCATAGACCCCAATGTAAAGTCACTTTTCAGTGCTATTTTGTTCTACCACCCCACACCCACCAACTTTAGCTGGTGCAGTTATTTGATTAAATTTTTTAATAAAATACACGTTACTGTATTTTGGGGGCATTTGGGCCACTGGTTAACAATTACCAGCCACTTGTAAAGGCTGGTTATTTATCTTGTGCCCGCAAATGGGCTAATTTGCCCATTTGTTGGTGCACAATAAATTAGTGTGCAACTTGTAATCTAGCCCAAAATATTTGAAAGAAAAGTCATCATGCTATAATTACTGGTTACTATCAAAATTGTAGTTTACTCTTTTTCATTAAAATTCACTTCATCTTAATTAAATAAATTTTACACACATATATATATATATATATATATATATATATATATATATATATATATATTATTTTTATTATTTTTGGTATTAACAAGCTTCACAATTATGCTAATATGTTTAACTGTGGATTTAAATATCAAGCTAAAAGCACAATAATATGCATTATGGTTGATTAAATCTACAGGCAAATATTACCACATTTCACAATGAAATTTGCTTCATGTTGACTTGAAATGTTCCTGTGTCAATACAATAAGCAATTAATCGCAAAATTATATTCCACTCTCTGAGGCTATGAACCATCTATGTATAACGTTTTATTTTGAAAGAGAGCTTTCATAATTATCTACAGAAATCCAAAAACATGATGGACATTTATTTGAGCATTAGTACACATACTTTTCTACATGCCATCCTAAGGCCGTCTATTTTTAATCCTATTAGAATGTCTCTTCATATTTAGGCCCGTTGCATTTTCTGTCAAACAGAATATTTGCTGTGTGTATTTGGTACCATGCTTTAATTGCTCTAGGGTTTGTACATGACAGATTTTATTTGCTTTATAAATAGGGAATTGTTTTACGGATTCTTTCATACACTAAATCCTCTCATGCTTTACTCTTATTCTGTGGTTAATGCATAATATTTTGGTATTTTTTTTTACATCAAAAACAGTGAAACAATTTTTTTTTTCATAAAACTATTGTAAACATTCAACAGCGAGATTTTAAATCTAACCTTAAATCACAAAAGATCTTTGAAGTCATGACTTTTTATTTAGTTGAAATAATCTTTATTGTCAAAAAGGAAGACAAGAGACATATCTAATACATCATGCCCCTAGTTCAGATAAACATATTTATATTCATTGTTACAGTCTCAGGACCTCTTATCATGTTCGATAAAGTTTTATAATTCCATATATCTGTCTCAAACAACATGAAAAAGAGTTGGAGGATGAAACAACTTCTCTCAGCAATTAGTATATCCATCCGGCTTTCCCAATGTATCTCCATCATTACTGAAATCTCTGAAAGTTCATAGAGTCCTAGGAAAAGCTCCCACCTACTGAAGTTGCCTTCAGGCATAGGAAATATATGAGGTCCTGTTTATTTTCCTGAAGTAGGAACGAAATTATCTATAGTCTTCCTTCCCCTCCCTTTTCTAATGTGTTTTCTTTTCTTTTAATAATTATAAACATTAAACATAAACTTTTGAAACTGTAAAACAATAAACTCATAACTGTATAACCTTTCCCGTCGAGCAGAGAGAGAACCATCAAATTGTATATAAGATGTATATAAGTTCCCCATAAAAGACTTAGTGGCAATAAGTTTAGGAGAGATCCCCTATCGTGTTATAACTCTTGAAAGACTTAAATTTCCCTTATCTCACTTCTATCTCTGTTCATGATCCAGTGGACCCAAATCTTTTGGAAATGTGTTGTTGTATCCTGCAACCAAGAGGCAGATTCTGACATAGCATATATATTATCTAACCTGTTAATCACTTCTGACCACGTTGGTGAACCTGTTCTCCAGTGTTTGGCTATACATATCCTTGTGGTTGTACAAAGTATATTTATGAATATATTGGTAGCTAAGTTTAAGGATTCATCTGAAACATGCAAGAGGGCCTGCTCCGCCGTTAGCGTCATAGATTTATCTAATAGGATACTTATCAATTTAGAAAGTTTGTTCCAAATTTGTTTAATCTCCCCACATTCCCACCACATATGCATATAATTTCCAATTTCTGCACAGCCTCTGTAACAGAGTCTACTTTTCTGCAATGTATAATGTGCAGTTCTTATGGGTGTAATATACCACCTGTAAGATGTTTTAATAGAATTTTCGATAAGGTCTGCGTATATCAGCCCCTTGCTAGAAAGTATTTGTGTCCATCTGTCATCCTCATATGTTTCACCTAAGTCTCTTTCCCAATTCTCATGAAGCGGCAATTTGGAGCCTTTTTTTGCATCTTGTATTGCCAAGTACAGTTGTGATATTAGTTTTTTATTTCTACCTGGGGTTGCAATAATGCGTTCTGTTGTAGTGTATGGGTTTAATGGTTTGTTTTGTCTGTATTTGTATATTGTGGTGGATATCTGAAGATATAGGAACCAATGTAAGGTGTCCGGCTGAAGTTTATCTTTCAGTTGGGTGTATGTGAGCATTTTACCTTTATCTAAAAAGTCTGCAACTCTGTAGAGGCCCTTATTTTCCCACTTACATATTAGTGTTTGAAATTCTGCAGGAAGTATAGCACCCAGTGGTATTATCTTAGTACCCTTGGGTATGAGGCCTAGAGAAGATGTGAGGTATTTCCACATATGTTTGGACTCCTCTGTCACCTTGAGTTTGTATAGTGTTTTGTTTGTAGTGTTTGAGGTGTTCCAAACAATCGTGGCTGGATCATTCACCCCAGCTAAGTCTGCCTCTAGTCTAGTCCAAGTTATTTCTCGACAGTTTTTGCTTATCAGCGTAATTTGTGACAACCTAGCTGCCTGATAGTAGTCTAACAAATTGGGCACCCCCACTCCCCCCAGCTGTTTGTGTTGTTTTAATAGTTGGGAGGCTATTCTAGCTGTTTTGGGTCCTCGTAGGAACCTAATTAGGTCCATCTGGAGATCTGCTAGCTCTCTTTGCGGTACTTTGATTGGTAATGCTCTGAAGAGATATAATATTCTCGGTAGAATATTCATCTTTATAATCGATAATCTGCCATACCAAGAGAAACACCCCCTCCTCCATCTACCCAAATCCCTTCTTACGGTCTTAAAGATCTCAGTATAGTTTGCCTTATAGAGTCCCTCTAGTGTGTTTGTTATGTTAACTCCCAAGTATTTGATATATTTTTTAGCCCACTTAAAGTCAAAATTCGCTTCTATCAACTTACGAGTATGTAGTGGTAGTGTCAGTGGTATAGCCTCACACTTATCTGAATTTATTTTGAAGCCTGAGATTTTTGAAAATTCATCAATGACTTGATATAGATGAGGGAGTGATCTTAAAGGTTTCGTCAATGTAAGCAAAATGTCATCCACAAATAAGGCGAGTTTATATTCTTCTTTGTTAATTTTTACTCCGGTAATGTCTTTTGGTCCCCTGATGTAGGCCGCTAAAGGTTCTATGCTTAGTGCAAATAATAGAGGAGATAGCGGGCAGCCCTGACGTGTCCCATTTAATATTTTAATTGGCCTAGACTGATGGCCCGTTGCTCTGATAGTTGCTGTTGGGTCTGAATACAGGTTTTTAATAGCCGTCATGAATTGTCCTTTGAAACCCATGAATGTTAGTGTCTCAAACATATATTCCCAGTCGACCCTATCAAACGCCTTCTCTGCGTCCAGAGATAGGAGCAGAGAAGGCGTTTTTGTCCCCACCAAGTACTCCACCAGAGACACCGTTCGTCTCACATTATCTGGGGCTTCCCTTTCTTTTATGAATCCTACCTGGTCGCGATGTATCAATGAGGGTAGATATAATTTGAGTCTATTTGCTAAAAGTTTTGTAAAATTTTTTAAATCTTGGTTAATCAATGAGATCGGCCTATAGTTTTGGTATTTTTTGGGATTCCTTCCTGGTTTGGGTATAACCACTATTTTGGCCTGCAATATGTCCTGTGGGATACGGGTACCCTGCATGATGTCATTGCAGAATTTGTGCAAGTGGGGGACCAGACATTTTTTAAATACTTTATAATATTCACCTGAGAACCCGTCAGGACCCGCCGCCTTGCATATTTTAAGATCTTTTATTGCTAGGGCGATTTCATTTATTGTTATTTCTGTGTTTAAGGCTTCCATGTCTGTAGCATTAAGTTTCGGGAGTTTAGCCTTTTGCAGAAAATGGTGTCTAAGTGTTTTCGTCTGAGTAGTATGTTGAACTTTTTTCCCGTCATAAAGAGATTCATAATATTGTGCAAAGCAGTCCGTTATGTCTTGAGGGTGATATATTAGCGTCCCGTCTTCTTTTTGTAGTTGTTGTATAGTTAGATTTTTCGTCCTTTCCCTTAGTTTGTGAGCTAGAAATCTATCTGGATTATTAGCATATATAAAGTAATGTGCTTTCAACTTATGCATAGCTCTGAGGGAGTTCTCATTTAAAATCTTAGCTAGTGTTTGTCGCTTATGTGTAAGTTTATTGAAAATATCTGAGGTTAGTGTGCTTCTATGTTGGATTTCAAGCGTTTCTATTTCCTGTTGGAGTATCTCTATGGGAGCCTTAACTTTTTTTGTGTATAGAGCTTTTTCCTTTATCAATAAACCTCTTATGAATGGTTTGTGAGCAGCCCACGTGATTGTTGGGGTGGTTTCTGGGGTTGTGTTTATCTTCCAGTATTCTGTCAAGTTATGCATAATTTTGTCATATAATTCAGGTCTTTTCAATAAATTTGGATCATAAGTCCATGACCTTTGTCTGTCCACATTGACCAGTCCCTCTAATTGTATCTGGATAATAGAATGGTCTGACCAGACACATGCATGAATTGTGGAGCTGTGTAAACTGGGGAGTAGAATCTGACTAATAAATATATAATCTAATTTGGTATAAATTTTGTGTGCTGGGGAGTAGTAAGTATGGTCATTGGTCTGCCCATATAACGTTACCCAGGTATCTATCACATTATGAGATTCTAAGATATTCTTAATATTTTTAGAGATGGAATTATGTCTGGTTTGTTTATTAGTGAGTTTGTGGGGCGTATCTATTTTGTGTGTTTTCAGATTAATATTAAAGTCTCCGGCTAATATGATTTTTGATTGTGACCATTGTGTCAGTAGGTGTGACAAGTGGCAAAAAAAGTTGTGCTGTTGTTCATTCGGTGCGTATATATTGCAAAGTGTAAGCGAGGTGTCGTGCATACGTCCTCTCACTATAAGATACCTGCCCTCTTTATCTGTCAGCACTTCTTCTTTGATAAAGTTAAGTGCATCATGTATAAGTATTGACACTCCTCTCTTTTTTTTGTCAGTCGTGGAGTGGTATTGTTGCGTGAAATATCTACTCCAATATTTGGGTATTTGATTATTTGTAAAATGGGTTTGTTGCAAGAATATAATATTAGCATTTAGGTTGTGATACTGTGTAATTGCTGTTTTTCTTTTATTATCCGTATTTAACCCCCTTACATAATGTGAGATTATTCTTATCTTGGGAGTCATGAGTCAGTTCCCCTCCCCTTCTCTACCTGTAGCTGACCAATATCTCCACTTGCAATGTTATGAAATCCTCTGCTCTCCTGTATAACTTTTCCTGATGGAGAAACTTTCGTCCCACCTGCTCGATGGTACATAAAATAAATTGAAATAAACAAAAAACAAACAACAGTAAACATTTGAATCTTATAACATTGTTTTTCCCTGTAGCATATTTGCATAGTTCTAACCATAATGTCGGGATAGTAGTTTCTTAATATATAGAGTTACTAACAACTTAAATTTATTGAAAGTGGGAATTATATATATGGTCTAAGGAGCGGGTTGTAGTGGCATACGGCAAAGATATTGCCCAGATCTTATGTGAATGTTGGACTTAATCTGCTTATCCTCCATCACAAGTAACCAATGACTATATATAACATAAATTTTACATCTTTATGTCCATCAATATATCCCAAGCAAAGTTAGTTTTGTAGATTGACATTTATATACTCATCTGTATCCAGTATCCTCTGCCAATATTATGAGGGAAACATGTAGGGTATAGTCCAAGAGATCAGGGAGTAGCGCTCTTCTAAGGATGCACCAAAAGAAGGCAAAGAAAAAAAAAATCCCAGCCTCGGTCACTGTCTACTCCATGATTCAGGGTCTTTGTTTCTTCTTTGGAACTTTAGACCACTTCTCTGTTTGAGAGATGCTTTGTTGTTGCCCGCGTGGTCTTCTTCTGGTGTCTGGCTGACTTTCCCGCATTTCTGGACATTCTAATTTGAGAAGTTGGCAGGCCTCTGAGATATCCTCTTTGACTTTCACTGTGGTTGTTTTACCATCCTGGAATATATGAAGTGCGAAGGGGAATCCCCATTGATACGCTATTTGATTCTTCCGTAGCAATTGTGTTAGGGGACGTAGTGCTGAGCGTTTCTGTAAAGTTCTGAGACATAAGTCTTGGTAGAATTGTATTACAGATCCTTTGAATTTAAAAGTCGGATTCTTCCTAGCTGCCGCCATTATCTCCTCCTTTTCTTGAAAGCAGGATAATTTAGATATTATATCTCTTGGAGGTTCCCCCTCCTTTGGTTTTGCTCTAAGAGCTCTATGAGCTCTTTCCATTTGAAATTTTCCATCTTCAGATGTCCCTGTGATGGCTTGAAATAGATGTTTTAAATACTCATTTAGTTCTGTTGCAGTTATTGATTCTGGAACACCCTTTAGGCGTATGTTGCACCTCCTGCTTCTATTTTCTAAGTCTTCCATCTTTTCAAGAATATCTTCTATATCCTGTTGTTGATCTGTCAGTTGATGTGTAATGTTAGTGATATCTTCTTCTATGGATTCATCCTTTTCTTCTAGTGTTTCCACTCTTGTTCCAAGCTCCAATATATCTTGTTTAATTTCTGCAAGACTGCTTATTATTGTATTTTGAAATTAATCCATTTTTTCCCACATCTTATTAAAGTTTGCATTGATATCTTTTTTGGAGACTAGGTGCCTTAAGTCCCCTTTAGTAGCAGGAATGTTACCATCATGTTGCTGAGGTTCCAATTCATGTTCTAACTCCTCATCTTGTGTCTTAGGTTCCATTTCCTTTATTTTATCACTTTTAGATGATTTGAAGAAAAGATTTGCTGCAGCCAATCAGATTGAACTTGAATCAGCCAATCAGATTGAACTTGAATCTGATTGGCTGATTCAATCAGCCAATCAGATTTTTCTACCTTAATTCCGATTGGCTGATAGAATCCTATCAGCCAATCGGAATTCGACGGACGCCATCTTGGATGACGTCATTTAAAGTAACCTCATTCGTCGGGAAGTCGTCGTGCCGGAAGGATGCTCCGCGGCGGAGGAGCGAAGTAAGAAGATTGAAGATGCCGATTTGCTTGAAGACGTCGCCGATGGAAGAAGACTCTCTGCCGCTTGCTTCAAGACATCGCCCGGATGGAAGAAGACTTCACTGCCGCTTGCTGGAACACATCGATCGGATGAGGAGTTCTGCCCGGCTGGGTGAATACAAGGTAGGGAGATCTTCAGGGGGGTAGTGTTAGATTTATTTAAGGGGGGTTTGGGTTAGATTAGGGGTATGTGGGTGGCGGGTTGTAATGTTGGGGGGTGGTATTGTGTTTTTTTTTGCAGGCAAAAGAGCAGTTTTCTTTGGGGCATGCCCCCACAAAAGGCCCTTTTAAGGGCTGGTAAGGTAAAAGAGTTTTGAACTTGTTTTAATTTAGAATAGGGTAGGGAATTTTTTTTATTTTGGGGGGCTTTATTATTTTATTAGGGGGCTTAGAATAGGTGTAATTAGCTTAAAAATCTTGTAATCTTTTTTTTATTTTTTGTAATTTAGTGTTTGTTTTTTTTTGTAATTTACAAGTAGTAAGAAGTAAATACAGCACCAACAAGAGGCCAAGGGATAAATATACTCACAGAGAGATAAAAGAAGATTATTTAATGAACCATGTTAAAAAGCATCAGTAATAAAAGACTATATATAAAAAATGTAAAAAGCACATATAAATAAAATTACAAATACAGGAATATCTTACAGAAGCGGCTCAAAGGGCCAAAGCTGATAATTACAATAAAAACAGAGGTAATAACAGGTGATCAGTGTGAGTGGTACACCAGAATAAGAGTGTATACTAATAAAACAGAATTAGCCTAAGTACAACTGTAGCAAGTGCATCAAGCAAAAAACAAATAAACAATAATACAAACAATAGTGTTCAAAATTAGTGTTACAAAAATAGTGTTCCAAAAAATAGAAAAATGCACTGCAGTGCAAAAAAAGGGGGGTAGCAAAATAATTGTATAGATACAATCAAATAGTGAGTGAGTGCAAATGGATATAAAAATGCTAGCTACTTAATCCAGTGAGGTTAAGATATAATTAAATAAAATACACAATATGCAATAACATAAAAAATAAAATACACAATATGCAATAACATAAAAAATAAAAAATAAAATATAAAATATAATCCAAAAAAGTGTTCAAAAAGTTGATCAACAAATGTTAGTGAAGAACAAAAATAAGTCAATCAAAACTAAAAAATGGAAAAAATGGGTGATGAAAAGCAAGGTGAAAGTGAGGAAATTGATTCCTTCCAATGTTAGTTACTTTAACAGATCCATATTCCTGAGTGTGGTTGCTGAAGTAGCTGATTGGATCCTAGCACCTGTCAGCTGCTCCTATGGTATCCTAAAAAGTGTCCCTGTAAAAAAAGAAATTCACAACATAGTGTATCCAATATGAGAATGAAGTAAAGATTAAAGTAATGCTTACCAATATGTCAACGCGTTTCTGCCCTCAAAAAAGGGCCTTTCTCAAGACTAGAATATTGGTAATGGCAGCTGGCCTTATATACAGTTTAGAAGTAGCCTATATGCTAGTTTAATTGATTAATTGTATTGTTTGGGCGCCAAATCCCTCCACTTCCTGTGTAACATCTAAAAGATTCCCCCATAAAGTGTAGCATCACTTCCTGTGTAACATCTAAAAGATTCCCCTCCACTTCCTGTGTAACATCTAAAAGATTCCCCCATAAAGTGTAGCATCACTTCCTGTGTAACATCTAAAAGATTCCCCTCCACTTCCTGTGTAACATCTAAAAGATTCCCCCATAAAGTGTAGTATCACTTCCTGTGTAACATCTAAAAGATTCCCCTCCACTTCCTGTGTAACATCTAAAAGATTCCCCATAAGGTGTAGCATCACTTCCTGTGTAACATCTAAAAGATTCCCCCATATGGCAAACCGGAAGTATATAAATTTTCCCGGATTAATTTTATACATATCTAAATATATAGGTCATTCAAAAGGCATGTATATGGCCTTAGATTTATCCAGTTGTTTCTTTCTCAATTGCCGGTATCTTTGTTTTGGCTTACCAGTTTCAAGCCCAATATCAGAGCTACCCGGTAGTGACGTAACCGTTGACGTCACTTCCGGTCCGGCGATATTACATAGACAAGCCGCTAACAACATTAGCATGCTGTACAATGCTAATATATGCGGCTGTCAGTTACGCCTCCCATCTAGTATATTAAATCCTTAGAGAGCCCTGGGGATAAAGATGTCAGAACAATGCCCACCAATGTGTCAATAAAGGGGATAAGTGTAAAGGCACTATTGGCCCCCAAACGTTATAACGATAGATAAAGGCTATGTAATCACAAACATTGAGATTTACAAAAAACTAACACATATTTTATGTCAGTGGGACAAAGGAAACAATAAAAACAATAACGGCAAGTATTTTTGGAAATTGAATAACGGTTTTGTTATCTATTTCTCTTAAGTCCAAAGGGGTCAGATAATATTTTCTTTCTATAGCCATATTTTATATATCCATCATTATACTAGTAGATGGATTGAATGATCTCAAATATTATAATATGTGTTAACATTTTGTCAAAGTGTGTTTAAGATACACTGGTAGTGGATTAAGTGATCTTAAATATTATAATATGTGTTAACATATTGTTAAAATATTTTGAGATATGTTTGACATTTCATAAAGAGAAGAGAAGTTGTATATACTTTTATGGATCCTTCAATGTCATTGAGCCATGCTCAGATGGTAAGATCTCGCATATTTATAAGAAATAAAGTTATTTTAATTTATTTTATAAAAGATCAGAATCATAGTGAGAGGAGGAAGAAATTAACCTGTGATGAATTATTTACAGAGGGCAAACTGCTTAGTTATTAAAAAAGTCCTAGAATGTATTTTTATATATATATATATATATACATATATATATATATATATATATATATATATATATATATATATACACATATATATATATATATATATATATATCTCGTTTGCTCCAAAATGTGAGCATAGAGAATAAAAAGTCCCAATAGAAACAATTTGGACTTAGTTGTCCATCTATCTGATATGTAAAATTAGTTATATGTATATAAAGATATAGATAAAACCAGGACATGGTATCTCATATTTAGTGAGAAATAAAAGGTATATGTACCTGATTCTGGTCGCTTAAATATATTAGATTACAACGCCATCATAGTAATTGAATAAGGAAACTAGTGATAGCTGGACAAGTCCAGTGTATAAATTTCTATGTCAGAGAAAGAAACATTCAAGTGTATGCTCATGAATGTAATTAAGGGTATATATATAAAAGGGTATATAAATAGGAAACAGTCTACATTTGCTGTTTAATAGTTGAGAACTAGAACAATAGAGGAAAATAGAGGAAAAAGCCTTCTTCTTATGTTAATAGGATAACTGTATAGATGTCCACACTAATTGCTTTGAAGATTGAATCTGCAAAACCTACTTTTAAATCATTCTAACCCACAATTATATAGTATTGTGGAGCTTAGATTTTAATGGTGATCAGAAGATCAAACAGAAGATGGTAAACAAATATGTGGTAGGGTGAAGGGTAACCTTAAGCAGACAAAAATTGATACACAATTAATGAGTAAAAATGGATGAACTTCTATATATTTGGGTGGAGGGCTACAATGCCTATATAATGAGACTTTGGATTGGATATATACGATACCGGACCTTCTATAAATTTAGGTCTTTATAAAGGCTAAATTGTGTAATAACCCAGAAGCTTTAAAACAGCGGGTTTATAGAATTCTAAATGATACAGCACTATCTTATAAGTCTAGCTTGTGTCTTTATATAGACTAGTTGTTCAATAGCCCAGATGATTCAAAGGTCTTTTTGTTTTTTTAAAAAGTCTTTGGAGAGGAATTTTATACTCTCCTATGAGGACATTGGCAGATACATATCATAAATTGAAGAGGTAGGTAAGATCCTCCCTATTATTCAGACCTTTCGGGTGTAAGCAGTCTAATAAGAAGATCCATTTGGATTCTGCTTTTAAGAGGCTCTTTTCAAAATTACCCCCTCTCCAGTTCTTGGCAACTTTTTGTATACCTATAAATTTCATGTCTTGTATTCTACCATTGTGCTCCGTGGCAAAATGTTTATAAAGTGTTGTTTCTTTATTTTGTTTTTCGATCAACAGTATGTGCTCTCTGAGCCTATCTCTGAGGCTTCTAGAGGTTTGTCCGATGTATTGGAGCCCACATGAGCATTCCATAAGGTAGATTATCCCCGTATTTTGACATCTAATCAGATCTTTGATAGTAAATTCTTCTCCAGTCTGATTGGACTTGAATTTTTTAGTCTTTACCCCTCTTCTGCATGCTTTGCAGGTGGGGCATGGAAAAAATCCCTTTACTGGTCTCCCCATTGCATCATGTGTATTGGTCTTCTTCTTCTTGGGTAGACTTGGTGCTAATCTATTTTTGAGATTTCCTGTCTTTCTATAAACGAATTTTGGCTGGTTGGGGAGTTTATCTCCAATAATGTCGTCATTTTTTAGAAGGTGCCAGTGTCTTTTAAAGATATTTTCAATGATGTATCGATTGCTGCTGTATTCTGTTATTAATGGTACATTTATAGCATCCTCTGTCTCATATTGCTTATGATCTTTGTATTTGGTTAACTCTTTCCTCTCCACCTGTCGTACTTCTTCTATTTTTTGGTCTAGATGTTCCTCCTTATAACCTCTTTCCACAAATTTCTCTTTTAGTCGTCTCACTTGTTTTTCCCAGGTTTCGATATTTGAACAATTCTTTCGGACCCTTAGGAATTGGCTCTTTGGGATATTTTCTTTCCATTTCTCATGGTGGCAGCTCTCATAGTGTATATAGCTGTTACTGTCAACCGATTTGAAGTACGTAGATGTTTCCCATTTTCCGTTTAGAGCTTCTATTTTTAGATCCAAGAAGACAATTTCCTTAAAGTTCCAGTTGTAGGTGAACTTCAAATTCTGATGGTTTTGATTCATGACCTCAATTGTGTACAAGAGATCTTCTGTTGAGCCCTTCCAGACTATTAGGACATCATCAATATATCTGCGGTATAGGACCAGGTCCGCGCTCGCTGGGCATGAATCCCAGAAGATGCTCTCCCATCTTCCCATGTACAAATTAGCATAGCTGGGCGCGAACCTGTTCCCCATAGCTGTCCCGCAAATTTGTTGGAAGTACATCCCCTCATTGTTAAAATAGTTGTGTGTAAGAATGTACTGGATGCTATCCAATATGAATTTGGCCTGATCTTCTAACATCAGTGGATCTTTATCCAGAAACCATTTGATTGCCTCAAGTCCTTCTTTATGAGGTATGCTGGTGTATAATGCTGCTACGTCGCAGGTTGCAAGGATATAGCCTTCTTCCCATGGTGTGTTGTCTAAGATATTTAAGACTTGTGTTGAGTCTCTTAGATATGACGGGAGGGCCCTTACGTACTTCTGTAGATGTTGGTCCACATACTCCGATAAGTTGCTTGTGAGAGAGCCAATTCCAGAGATAATAGGACGACCCGGAGGGTTCGTTAAAGTTTTGTGTATCTTGGGTAAGTGATACAGTATAGGTGTTATAGGATGGTCAATGTCCAAATATCTGTGCTCTTTTTCGTCTAATATACCCATTGTTCTAGCTTTTGTTAACAGTTCTCTGAGTTCTTCTTGGAAACCTGTAACGGGATTCTGTTTCAGCTTCAAATACGTTGTTGTGTCCTTTAATAGGCGTTGGTTTTCTGCCATATATTTATCTCTGTCCAGGATGACGATTCCCCCTCCTTTATCTGCTGGTTTTATCGTCAGTTGGTTATTTTCCTCAAGACTTCTGATAGTCAATATGTGTTGCCTGGATAGATTTTGTCTTATCCTCTTCAATTTCTTTGGTTTGATATCTCTGATGTCTTTAGTAACCATGATCTCAAATGCATCGATGGCATTTCCCTTTGCATAAGTAGGGTAGAAACTTGATTTCGGTTTCAATCCTGTATGTATATAGTTGTTCCCAGCATCAGCTGTAGTGTAGCTTTTTGGTGCCATGGATTCCAAAGGAGATTTGAGAAAGTATCTTTTTAAGGTTAATTTCCTTATAAATTCCTTTGTATTAGTAAACGTTTGGAATTTATCCAGGCTTCTAGTAGGAGCAAATGAGAGGCCGTATTTCAGAACTTCTCTCTCTTCTTTTTTAATGTCATGCCTGCTGAGGTTAAAAATGCCATCGCCAGAATTTATGTTCCTTCTGTTGTCAGAGATACTTGTTTCTATATCTGACTTAGAGGATGTAGCTATCTGTTGGAGATCCTTAATATATGGCTCCAGTCCTTCTTTATCATTTCCGTGCAGTACCTTTATTTTCTTCTTCGTTTTGCCCCCTCCATGTTTGCCTCTGATTCTCTTCTTCTTTGTTGTTTTTAGTTCAGACGTATTTGTTGTTGTTGTAATTGTCTTGTCCTTTACTGTTGAAGGGTTCATTCTTAAAAAATGTGATGATGAGGCAATCTGGTTCAGAGAATTCCCCAAGTTGGTGTCCACATCTGAAATCTTTTTTGTGTGGTTGTTCACCCTGTTTGACGATTGTACCGGTCTTCTTAGATCCCTCCTTACCGTATGGTTCATGGGTTCTCCTTACGTATTCGTTGTGATTTTGATCATTCCTTGGTGCCTCAATGTTATCCTGATGTGTAGACTTATGTTTCGGAGTCCAATAGTGGTTGTTTTTCTCTTCTGTATAATAGTAGTTGTGAGGGTAATTTCCTTTTTCATCTTTATGATAGCTTCTTTGTGTCCCTCTCCTATGATTCCATGGTGAGTAGTTATTTTGACCATAGTTTCCTCTGTCTCTATAGTTATTCCTCTGAAATCTATGTTGGGAAGTTGGTTCCCATGGTTGTGCTGGGCTATCATAGTGCGTATAATAGGGTTCTGATCTAGAATATTGTGACCCCCAATGGTTTCTATTATCCCTTCTCTGATGGTATAGGTCCTGATAGTTGGCAGCCCCATTCCATTCGTATCGATTAGGGCTATATTCTCCATATGGCCTATTTCTCTGAGATCTATTCATATAGAATCTTGGAATTTGTGGACGAGGTCTATCAAACCTAACCTGCTGTGTTCTCTGATGTGTTCCTAATGGTGGATCTTCAGGAATTTGATTTGGTTGTTCTAGTGTGTCACCCTCCATATTGTTTCCACCAGAATTAAATTCTGTTTGATTCATTGTATCATCATTACCTCCCTCATTTGTGTTTTTCTCATCTAGTTCTCTTCTCAGCTTTTTGGTTTTCTTTGTAATCACGTCTTCTCTAATTTTAGTGACTTTCTTGACTAAATTTACTTTTCTGTCAGTGATGTCAATACCTGAATTTTCTAAATTCATCAAAATTTGCTCATCCTCCTTTATTTCACTATCCGTTTCTTGCATTAATTCTTCCCTATAGTCTATAATAATGTTCATTAAAGTGACTGAGGCAATAGATAATGCCTCTGCCCATCTGATCGAGTATTTTGGTTTACATATAGGGAAAGCACAGTCTTTTGTGACTAATAGACCCTTAGGCACAATCTCAAGTTCAAGGCATTTCTTAAGAAATGATATATCAGCCTTATATTTTACCTCAGAAACCAATAGTTTTTCAAGGTTTTTGAAAATGGTTTGAACATCTAAACAGTCATCACCTTCTTTGTCAAAATATAAAGTGTCAAAATCAATCTCTTGTCTAATGGCACTGAAGGAATCCATAACCTCAAATTGAGTAGATTCCAAAGCTGCTAGTACACTGGTTAGAAAGCAAGTCAATAGTGAAAAAGGGTGTGTGTACAAGCGCTAAGGTAATCCCCAAGCTGTATCCAAACAGAGATCCTAACCAACCTCCAAAAAATATGCACAAGTAGTAAGAAGTGAATACAGCGCCAAGTAGAGGCCAAGGGATAAATATACTCACAGAGAGATAAAAGAAGATTATTTAATGAACCATGTTAAAAAGCAACAGTAATAAAAGACTATTTATAAAAAATGTAAAAAGCACATATAAATAAAATTACAAATACAGGAATATCTTACAGAAGCGGCTCAAAGGGCCAAAGCTGATAATTACAATAAAAACAGAGGTAATAACAGGTGATCAGTGTGAGTGGTACACCAGAATAAGAGTGTATACTAATAAAACAGAATTAGCCTAAGTACAACTGTAGCAAGTGCATCAAGCAAAAAACTAATAAACAATAATACAAACAATAGTGTTCAAAATTAGTGTTACAAAAATAGTGTTCCAAAAAATAGAAAAATGCACTGCAGTGCAAAAAAAGGGGGGTAGCAAAATAATTGTATAGATACAATCAAATAGTGAGTGAGTGCAAATGGATATAAAAATGCTAGCTACTTAATCCAGTGAGGTTAAGATATAATTAAATAAAATACACAATATGCAATAACATAAAAAATAAAATACACAATATGCAATAACATAAAAAATAAAAAATAAAATATAAAATATAATCCAAAAAAGTGTTCAAAAAGTTGATCAACAAATGTTAGTGAAGAACAAAAATAAGTCAATCAAAACTAAAACATTGAAAAAATGGGTGATGAAAAGCAAGGTGAAAGTGAGGAAATTGATTCCTTCCAATGTTAGTTACTTTAACAGATCCAAATTCCTGAGTGTGGTTGCTGAAGTAGCTAATTGGATCCTAGCACCTGTCAGCTGATCCTATGGTATCCTAAAAAGTGTCCCTGTAAAAAAAGAAATTCACAACATAGTGTATCCAATATGAGAATGAAGTAAAGATTAAAGTAATGCTTACCAATATGTCAACGCGTTTCTGCCCTCAAAAAAGGGCCTTTCTCAAGACTAGAATATTGGTAATGGCAGCTGGCCTTATATACAGTTTAGAAGTAGCCTATATGGTAGTTTAAATTGATTAATTGTATTGTTTGGGCGCCAAATCCCTCCACTTCCTGTGTAACATCTAAAAGATTCCCCCATAAAGTGTAGCATCACTTCCTGTGTAACATCTAAAAGATTCCCCTCCACTTCCTGTGTAACATCTAAAAGATTCCCCCATAAAGTGTAGCATCACTTCCTGTGTAACATCTAAAAGATTCCCCTCCACTTCCTGTGTAACATCTAAAAGATTCCCCCATAAAGTGTAGTATCACTTCCTGTGTAACATCTAAAAGATTCCCCTCCACTTCCTGTGTAACATCTAAAAGATTCCCCCATAAAGTGTAGCATCACTTCCTGTGTAACATCTAAAAGATTCCCCCATATGGCAAACCGGAAGTATATAAATTTTCCCGGATTAATTTTATACATATCTAAATATATAGGTCATTCAAAAGGCATGTATATGGCCTTAGATTTATCCAGTTGTTTCTTTCTCAATTGCCGGTATCTTTGTTTTGGCTTACCAGTTTCAAGCCCAATATCGGAGCTACCCAGTAGTGACGTAACCGTTGACGTCACTTCCGGTCCGGCGATATTACATAGACAAGCCGCTAGCAACATTAGCATGCTGTACAATGCTAATATATGCGGCTGTCAGTTACGCCTCCCATCTAGTATATTAAATCCTTAGAGAGCCCTGGGGATAAAGATGTCAGAACAATGCCCACCAATGTTTCAATAAAGGGAATAAGTGTAAAGGCACTATTGGCCCCCAAACGTTATAACGATAGATAAAGGCTATGTAATCACAAACATTGAGATTTACAAAAAACTAACACATATTTTATGTCAGTGGGACAAAGGAAACAATAAAAACAATAACGGCAAGTATTTTTGGAAATTGAATAACGGTTTTGTTATCTATTTCTCTTAAGTCCAAAGGGGTCAGATAATATTTTCTTTCTATAGCCATATTTTATATATCCATCATTATACTAGTAGATGGATTGAATGATCTCAAATATTATAATATGTGTTAACATTTTGTCAAAGTGTGTTTAAGATACACTGGTAGTGGATTAAGTGATCCAGTGATTAAGTGATTAAGCCTGGATAAATTGCAAACGTTTACTAATACAAAGGAATTTATAAGGAAATTAACCTTAAAAAGATACTTTCTCAAATCTCCTTTGGAATCCATGGCACCAAAAAGCTACACTACAGCTGATGCTGGGAACAACTATATACATACAGGATTGAAACCGAAATCAAGTTTCTACCCTACTTATGCAAAGGGAAATGCCATCGATGCATTTGAGATCATGGTTACTAAAGACATCAGAGATATCAAACCAAAGAATTGAAGAGGATAAGACAAAATCTATCCAGGCAACACATAGAGGACTATCAGAAGTCTTGAGGGAAATAACCAACTGACGATAAAACCAGCCGGACAGAGATAAATATATGGCAGAAAACCAATGCCTATTAAAGGACACAACAACGTATTTGAAGCTGAAACAGAATCCCGTTACAGGTTTCCAAGAAGAACTCAGAGAACTGTTAACAAAAGCTAGAACAATGGGTATATTAGACGAAAAAAGAGCACAGATATTTGGACATTGACCATCCTATAACACCTATACTGTATCACTTACCCAAGATACACAAAACTTTAACGAACCCTCCGGGTCGTCCTATTATCTCTGGAATTGGCTCTCTCACAAGCAACTTATCGGAGTATGTGGACCAACATCTACAGAAGTACGTAAGGGCCCTCCCGTCATATCTAAGAGACTCAACACAAGTCTTAAATATCTTAGACAACACACCATGGGAAGAAGGCTATATCCTTGCAACCTGCGACGTAGCAGCATTATACACCAGCATACCTCATAAAGAAGGACTTGAGGCAATCAAATGGTTTCTGGATAAAGATCCACTGATGTTAGAAGATCAGGCCAAATTCATATTGGATAGCATCCAGTACATTCTTACACACAACTATTTTAACAATGAGGGGATGTACTACCAACAAATTTGCGGGACAGCTATGGGGAACAGGTTCGCGCCCAGCTATGCTAATTTGTACATGGGAAGATGGGAGAGCATCTTCTGGGATTCATGCCCAGCGAGCGCGGACCTGGTCCTATACCGCAGATATATTGATGATGCCCTAATAGTCTGGAAGGGCTCAACAGAAGATCTCTTGTACACAATTGAGGTCATGAATCAAAACCATCAGAATTTGAAGTTCACCTACAACTGGAACTTTAAGGAAATTGTCTTCTTGGATCTAAAATAGAAGCTCTAAACGGAAAATGGGAAACATCTACGTACTTCAAATTGGTTGACAGTAACAGCTATATACACTATGAGAGCTGCCACCATGAGAAATGGAAAGAAAATATCCCAAAGAGCCAATTCCTAAGGGTCCGAAAGAATTGTTCAAATATCGAAACCTGGGAAAAAAAGTGAGACGACTAAAAGAGAAATTTGTGGAAAGAGGTTATAAGGAGGAACATCTAGACCAAAAAATAGAAGAAGTACGACAGGTGGAGAGGAAAGAGTTAACCAAATACAAAGATCATAAGCAATATGAGACAGAGGATGCTATAAATGTACCAATAATAACAGAATACAGCAGCAATCGATACATCATTGAAAATATCTTTAAAAGACACTGGCACCTTCTAAAAAATGACGACATTATTGGAGATAAACTCCCCAACTAGCCAAAATTCGTTTATAGAAAGACAGGAAATCTCAAAAATAGATTAGCACCAAGTCTACCCAAGAAGAAGAAGACCAATACACATGATGCAATGGGGAGACCAGTAAAGGGATTTTTTTCCATGCCCCACCTGCAAAGCATGCAGAAGAGGGGTAAAGACTAAAAAATTCAAGTCCAATCAGACTGGAGAAGAATTTACTATCAAAGATCTGATTAGATGTCAAAATACGGGGATAATCTACCTTATGGAATGCTCATGTGGGCTCCAATACATCGGCCAAACCTCTAGAAGCCTCAGAGATAGGCTCAGAGAGCACATACTGTTGATCGAAAAACAAAATAAAGAAACAACACTTTATAAACATTTTGCCACGGAGCACAATGGTAGAATACAAGACATGAAATTTATAGGTATACAAAAAGTTGCCAAGAACTGGAGAGCGGGTAATTTTGAAAAGAGCCTCTTAAAAGCAGAATCCAAATGGATCTTCTTATTAGACTGCTTACACTCGAAAGGTCTGAATAATAGGGAGGATCTTACCTACCTCTTCAATTTATGATATGTATCTGCCAATGTCCTCATAGGAGAGTATAAAATTCCTCTCCAAAGACTTTTTAAAAAAAACAAAAAGACCTTTGAATCATCTGGGCTATTGAACAACTAGTCTATATAAAGACACAAGCTAGACTTATAAGATAGTGCTGTATCATTTAGAATTCTATAAACCCGCTGTTTTAAAGCTTCTGGGTTATTACACAATTTAGCCTTTATAAAGACCTAAATTTATAGAAGGTCCGGTATCGTATATATCCAATCCAAAGTCTCATTATATAGGCATTGTAGCCCTCCACCCAAATATATAGAAGTTCATCCATTTTTACTCATTAATTGCGTATCAATTTTTGTCTGCTTAAGGTTACCCTTCACCCTACCACATAATTGTTTACCATCTTCTGTTTGATCTTCTGATCACCATTAAAATCTAAGCTCCACAATACTATATAATTGTCGGTTAGAATGATTTAAAAGTAGGTTTTGCAGATTCAATCTTCAAAGCAATTAGTGTGGACATCTATACAGTTATCCTATTAACATAAGAAGAAGGCTTTTTCCTCTATTTTCCTCTATTGTTCTAGTTCTCAACTATTAAACAGCAAATGTAGACTGTTTCCTATTTATATACCCTTTTATATATATACCCTTAATTACATTCATGAGCATACACTTGAATGTTTCTTTCTCTGACATAGAAATTTATACACTGGACTTGTCCAGCTATCACTAGTTTCCTTAT
Organism: Bombina bombina; assembly: GCF_027579735.1. NCBI lineage: Eukaryota > Metazoa > Chordata > Amphibia > Anura > Bombinatoridae > Bombina > Bombina bombina. The sequence continues at coordinate 415,440,966 of NC_069504.1, forward strand.
TCAATTACTATGATGGCGTTGTAATCTAATATATTTAAGGCGACCAGAATCAGGTACATATACCTTTTATTTCTCGCTAAATATGAGATACCATGTCCTGGTTTTATCTATATCTTTATATACATATAACTAATTTTACATATCAGATAGATGGACAACTAAGTCCAAATTGTTTCTATTGGGACTTTGTATTCTCTATGCTCACATTTTGGAGCAAACGAGATATATATATATAGTATATGTATATATATATATATATATATATATATATATATATATATATATATATATATATATATATATAAATATATTCTAGGACTTTTTTTAATAACTAAGCAGTTTGCCCTCTGTAAATAATTCATCACAGGTTAATTTCTTCCTCCTCTCACTATGATTCTGATCTTTTATAAAATAAATTAAAATAACTTTATTTCTTATAAATATGCGAGATCTTACCATCTGAGCATGGCTCAATGACATTGAAGGATCCATAAAAGTATATACAACTTCTCTTCTCTTTATGAAATGTCAAACATATCTCAAAATATTGTTAACAATATGTTAACACATATTATAATATTTAAGATCACTTAATCCACTACCAGTGTATCTTAAACACACTTTGACAAAATGTTAACACATATTATAATATTTGAGATCATTCAATCCATCTACTAGTATAATGATGGATATATAAAATATGGCTATAGAAAGAAAATATTATCTGACCCCTTTGGACTTAAGAGAAATAGATAACAAAACCGTTATTCAATTTCCAAAAATACTTGCCGTTATTGTTTTTATTGTTTCCTTTGTCCACTGACATAAAATATGTGTTAGTTTTTTGTAAATCTCAATGTTTGTGATTACATAGCCTTTATCTATCGTTATAACGTTTGGGGGCCAATAGTGCCTTTACACTTATCCCCTTTATTGACACATTGGTGGGCATTGTTCTGACATCTTTATCCCCAGGGCTCTCTAAGGATTTAATATACTAGATGGGAGGCGTAACTGACAGCCGCATATATTAGCATTGTACAGCATGCTAATGTTGTTAGCGGCTTGTCTATGTAATATCGCCGGACCGGAAGTGACGGTCAACGGTTACATCACTACCGGGTAGCTCCGATATTGGGCTTGAAACTGGTAAGCCAAAACAAAGATACCGGCAATTGAGAAAGAACAACTGGATAAATCTAAGGCCATTTACATGCCTTTTGAATGACCTATATATTTAGATAGGTATAAAACTGAATCCGGGAAAAATTTATATACTTCCGGTTTGCCATATGGGGGAATCTTTTAGATGGTTACACAGGAAGTGATGCTACCGCTTATAGGGAAATCTTTTTAGATATTACACAGGAAGTGGAGGGGAATCTTTTAGATGTTACACAGGAAGTGATACTACACTTTAAGGGGGAATCTTTTAGATGTTACACAGGAAGTGGAGGGGAATCTTTTAGATGTTACACAGGAAGTGATGCTACACTTTATGGGGGAATCTTTTAGATGTTACACAGGAAGTGGAGGGGAATCTGTTAGATGTTACACAGGAAGTGATGCTACACTTTATGGGGGAATCTTTTAGATGTTACACAGGAAGTGGAGGGATTTGGCGCCCAAACAATACAATTAATCAATTAAACTACCATATAGGCTACTTCTAAACTGTATATAAGGCGAGCTGCCATTACCAATATTCTAGTCTTGAGAAAGGCCCTTTTTTGAGGGCAGAAACGCGTTGACATATTGGTAAGCATTACTTTTAATCTTTACTTCATTCTCATATTGGATACACTATGTTGTGAATTTCTTTTTTTACAGGGACACTTTTTTAGGATACCATAGGAGCAGCTGACAGGTGCTAGGATCCAATCAGCTACTTCAGCAACCACACTCAGGAATTTGGATCTGTTAAAGTAACTAACATTGGAAGGAATCAATTTCCTCACTTTCACCTTGCTTTTCATCACCCATTTTTTCCATTTTTTAGTTTTGATTGACTTATTTTTGTCTTCACTAACATTTGTTGATCAACTTTTTGAACACTTTTTTGGATTATATTTTATATTTATTTTTTATTTTTTATGTTATTGCATATTGTGTATTTTATTTTTTATGTTATTTGCATATTGTGTATTTTATTTAATTATATCTTAACCTCACTGGATTAAGTAGCTAGCATTTTTATATCCATTTGCACTCACTCACTATTTGATTGTATCTATACAATTATTTTGCTACCCCCCTTTTTTGCACTGCAGTGCATTTTTCTATTTTTTGGAACACTATGTTTGTAACACTAATTTTGAACACTAGTGTTTGGATTATTGTTTATTAGTTTTTGCTTGATGCACTTGCTACAGTTGTACTTAGGCCTAATTCTGTTTTAATAGTATACACTCTTATTCTGGTGTACCACTCACACTGATCACCTGTTATTACCTCTGTTTTTATTGTAATTATCAGCTTTGGCCCTTTGAGCCGCTTCTGTAAGATATTCCTGTATTTGTAATTTTATTTATATGTGCTTTTTACATTTTTTATATATAGTCTTTTATTACTGATGCTTTTTAACATGGTTCATTAAATAATCTTCTTTTATCTCTCTGTGAGTTTATTTATCCCTTGGCCTCTTGTTGGCGCTGTATTCACTTCTTACTACTTGTGCATATTTTTGGAGGTTGGTTTAGGATCTCTGTTTGGATACAGCTTGGGGATTACCTTAGCGCTTGTACACACACCCTTTTCACTATTTTTTTTGTAATTTAGTTTAGTTTATTTAATTGTATTTTTAGATAGATATTTGTAGTTTCTTTAATTTATTGATAGTGTAGGTGTATTTGTAACTTAGGTTAGGATTTATTTTACAGGTAATTGGGTAATTATTTTAACTAGGTAGCTCTTAAATAGTTCATAACTATTTAATAGCTATTATACCTAGTTAAAATAATTAACAATTTACCTGTAAAATAAATATAAACCCTAACATAGCTATAATGTAATTATAATTACATTGTAGCTATCTTAGGGTTTATATTATAGGTAAGTATTTAGATTTAAATAGGAATATTTAGTTTATAATATGAATTAGATTTATTTAATAAGAATTTAGTTAGGGGTGTTAGGGTTAGATAGAGTTAATATAGTTTATATAAATACTATAGTAACTATATTAACTGAATATAATTAGGGTTAATATATATAATGTATTAACTATAATATACTTAGGGTTAATATAGATAATATAGCTGGCGGCTGGGTAGGTAGATTAAATTAGGGGTTAATAATTTTAATATAGATGGCGGCGGTGTAAGGGGTTCACATTAGGGGATAGATCAGTTAGATGGTGGTGGTTTTAGGGGCTCACAGTAGGGGGTTAGTTTATGTAGATGGCAGCGGTTTAGGGGGTTAAATACTTTATCAGGGATTGCGGCGGGGGATCGCGGTTGACAGGGAGATAGACATTGCGCATGCGTTAGGTGTTAGGTTTATTTTAGCAGCCAGTTTAGGAAGTTACGGGGCTCCAATAGTCAGCGTAAGGCTTCTTACGGCTGCTTTTTGTGGCGAGGTGAAAATGGAGTAAGATTTCTCAATTTTCGCCACGTAAGTCCTTACGCTGTATATTGGATACCAAATTGCGCGGGTTTGGTATACCTGCCTATGGCCCAAAAAACTACGGGCGACGGCAGAAATATACGCGCGTAACTTCTAGGTTACGCCGTATATAGGATACCAAACCCAAGCAAATATTGGCGTCGCCGACTTTTGCGGGCGACGATTTTTATCGGATCGACCCCATGATGTTTTTTCGATGAAGTATTAAAGAAAAGAATAAGTTTTAGGTCAGGGATACACTGAATTACTTTGAATGCTATGGGGGGCTGCAATGCATTGTCTCAGCTGCAAAATTATGATCAGACAAAATAATATTACATTTTAGCTAATATTTAACTAGTAGTTTTTCAGTACTTTTACATATGTTAATATGACTCAATTTTGAATAGGTACACAGGGGTTAATTGGGAGTTGCTTTAATAATTGGACAAGCTTATTCTAGTCACGTGTTTAATCTAATGGCCCAATGGGCTCAAAGCATTTATTTTAAATATCAGATGTGGTTTTTAATCATATACGTCAGATACGTCTATGATTAAGGCTACCAAGCCGAAACATGTCAGACGTTATCTGTTCTTTATTTTTAATATTTGACCATTAAAGATCGTTTTTATTCACTGAAAAGGGTGCCGGCTGTCTCCTTTTTGTATACATATATAGACATATATATAAGTACATTGGAGCCCTTTACAGTCAAGTAGACGAAAATATGTAAAAGCATACAGTATTTTATGCTATATTCATAATTAAATATATATCTATAGGTATAGATATATATTGTACCAAAAAAAAACATCATATATATATATATATATATATATAAAAATATTTATTTATGAATAAATAGAACATATTCTGTTATGTGAAGAACATTTGAATGTGAAGGGGCCTAGTTATCAAGCCGTCAACCTCAAATACGCTGGAATTCCGCAGCGTATTTGTGGCGAGGCTGATTCGCCTTAGTTATCAAAGGCTCGAGACCGGCAAAAGTAGAATTTTGTGACGTAAGCATCGATCCGCCGGACTCAGTCCGACACAGATCGATTCTTACGTCACCTCCAGATGTTCCGCACACAAGTGTGGCACATTCTCACTACTTTTGCTAGCTATCAAAAAACTAGCAGGGTACGCTCGGCACTTTTACGGCCCAGCGTACCTGGTTTTCAAAGCGCCAGCCTGGAGGCGGCGGATCCCATAGGAATCAATGGGAGTCTGACCATAGCGAAAGTACAAGTTCGCTGCTGACAGACATCCCATTGATTTCTATGGGAGCTGTCTACACCTAACACCCTAACATGTACCCCGAGTCTAAACACCACGAATCTGACCCCCCCTACACCGCCGCAACTAAATAAAGTTATTACCCCCTAAACCGCCGCTCCCCGGAGCCCACCGCAAGCTACTCTATACATATTAACCCCTAAACCGCCGCTCCCGGAGCCCACCGCAACTATAATAAATGTATTAACCCCTAAACCGCCGCTCCCTGAACCCGCCGCAACCTATATTAAATGTATTAACCCCTATCCTGCCCCCCCTACAACCGTCGCCACCTATAATAAATTTATTAACCCCTATCCTGCCCCCCACTACGCCGCCGCCACTGTAATAAAATGATTAACCCCTAAACCTAAGTCTAACCCTAACCCTAACGCCCCCCTAACTTAAATATTAATTAAATAAATCTAAATAAATTAACTCTTATTAACTAAATGAATCCTATTTAAAACTAAATACTTACCTTTAAAATAAACCCTAATATAGCTACAATATAAATAATAATTATATTCTAGCTATCTTAGGATTTATATTTATTTTACAGGTAACTTTCAATTTATTTTAACCATGTACAATAACTATTAAATAGTTATTAACTATTTAATAGCTTACCTAGCTAAAATAAAGAGAAATGTACCTGTAAAATAAATCCTAACCTAAGTTACAATTAAACCTAATACTACACTATCATTAAATTAACTAAATAAACTACCTACAAATAACTACAATTAAATACAATTACATAAACTAACTAAAGTACAAAAAATAAAAAAAGCTAAGTTACAAAAAATAAAAAATTAAGTTACAAACATGTTAAAAATATTACAACAATTTTAAGCTACTTACACCTAATCTAAGCCCCCTAATAAAATAACAAACCCCCCCAAAATAAAGAAAATCCCTACCCTATTCTAAATTAAATAAATTTCAAAGCTCTTTTTACCTTACCAGCCCTTAAAAGGGCCATTTGTGGGGGCATGCCCCAAAAAGTTCAGCTCTTTTGCCTGTAAAAGAAAAATACAACCCCCCCCAACATTAAAACCCACCACCCACATACCCCTAATCTAACCCAAACCCCCCTTACAAAAACCTAACACTAATCCCTGAAGATCATCCTACCTTGAGTCGTCTTCACTCAGCCGAGCCACCAATGGAACTGAAGAGGACATCCGGAGCGGAAGAAGTTAATCCTCCAAGCGGCGCTGAAGAAATCTTCCATCCGATGAAGTCATCATCCAGGCGGCGCTGAAGAAGTCTTCGAACCAGCCGATGTCATCTTCAAAGAGGCGCTGAAGAGGTCTTCTATCCGGGCGAAGTCATCTTCCAAGCCGGGTCTTGAATCTTCCTTCCGCCGACGCGGACCACCTTCTTCACCGACGGACTACGACGAATGACGGCTCCTTTAAGGGACGTCATCCAAGATGGCGTCCCCTCAATTCCGATTGGCTGATAGGATTCTATCAGCCAATCGGAATTAAGGTAGGAAAAATCTGATTGGCTGATGGAATCAGCCAATCAGATTGAGCTCGCATTCGAGTGGCTGTTCCGATCAGCCAATAGAATGCAAGCTCAATCTGATTGGCTGATTGGATCAGCCAATCGGATTGAACTTGAATCTGATTGGCTGATTCCATCAGCCATCAGATTTTCCTACCTTAATTCCGTTGGCTGATAGAATCCTATCAGCCAATCGGAATTGAGGGGGACGCCATCTTGGATGACGTCCCTTAAAGGAGCCGTCATTCGTCGTAGTCCGTCGGTGAAGAAGGTGGGTTTCCGCGTCGGCGGAAGGAAGATTCAAGACCCGGCTTGGAAGATGACTTCGCCCGGATAGAAGACCTCTTCAGCGCCTCTTTGAAGATGACATCGGCTGGATCGAAGACTTCTTCAGCGCCGCCTGGATGATGACTTCATCGGATGGAAGATTTCTTCAGCGCCGCTTGGAGGATTAACTTCTTCCGCTCCGGATGTCCTCTTCAGTTCCATCGGTGGCTCGCTGAGTGAAGACGACTCAAGGTAGGATGATCTTCAGGGGATTAGTGTTATTTTTTTGTAAGGGGGGTTTTTGGTTAGATTAGGGGTATGTGGGTGGTGGGTTTTAATGTTGGGGGGGGGTTGTATTTTTCTTTTACAGGCAAAAGAGCTGAACTTTTTGGGGCATGCCCCCACAAATGGCCCTTTTAAGGGCTGGTAAGGTAAAAGAGCTTTGAAATTTATTTAATTTAGAATAGGGTAGGGATTTTTTTTTATTTTGGGGGGTTTGTTATTTTATTAGGGGGCTTAGATTAGGTGTAAGTAGCTTAAAATTGTTGTAATATTTTTAACATGTTTGTAACTTAATTTTTTATTTTTTGTAACTTAGCTTTTTTTATTTTTTGTACTTTAGTTAGTTTATGTAATTGTATTTAATTGTAGTTATTTGTAGGTAGTTTATTTAGTTAATTTAATGATAGTGTAGTATTAGGTTTAATTGTAACTTAGGTTAGGATTTATTTTACAGGTAATTTTGTATTTCTTTTAGCTAGGTAGTTATTAAATAGTTAATAACTATTTAATAACTATTCTAACTAGCTAAAATAAATACAAAGTTACCTGTAAAATAAATATAAATCCTAAGATAGCTATAATATAATTATTAATTATATTGTAGCTATCTTAGGGTTTATTTTACAGGTAAGTATTTATTTTTAAATAGGAATAATTTATTAAAGTATAGTGTAGTGTTAGGTGTAATTGTAACTTAGGTTAGGATTTATTTCACAGGTACATTTCTCTTTATTTTAGCTAGGTAAGCTATTAAATAGTTAATAACTATTTAATAGTTTATTGTACATGGTTAAAATAAATTGAAAGTTACCTGTAAAATAAATATAAATCCTAAGATAGCTATAATATAATTATTAATTATATTGTAGCTATCTTAGGGTTTATTTTACAGGTAAGTATTTATTTTTAAATAGGAATAATTTATTAAAGTATAGTGTAGTGTTAGGTGTAATTGTAACTTAGGTTAGGATTTATTTCACAGGTACATTTCTCTTATTTTAGCTAGGTAAGCTATGAAATAGTTAATAACTATTTAATAGTTATTGTACATGGTTAAAATAAATTGAAAGTTACCTGTAAAAATAAATATAAATCCTAAGATAGCTAGAATATAATTATTATTTATATTGTAGCTATATTAGGGTTTATTTTAAAGTTAAGTATTTAGTTTTAAATAGGATTCATTTAGTTAATAAGAGTTGAATTTATTTAGATTTATTTAATTAATATTTAAGTTAGGGGGGCGTTAGGGTTAGGGTTAGACTTAGGTTTAGGGGTTAATCATTTTATTACAGTGGCGGCGGCGTAGTGGGGGGCAGGATAGGGGTTAATAAATTTATTATAGGTGGCGACGGTGTAGGGGGGGCAGGATAGGGTTAATAGGTTTAATATAGGTTGCGTCGGGTTCATGGAGTGGCGTTTAGGGGTTAAACTATTATTTAGTTGCGGAGAGGTGCGGGATCAGCAGATAGGGGTTAATAATTTTATAATAGAGGGGCGACGGTATAGGGGGGGCAGGATAGGGGTTACTAGGTATAATGTAGGTGGCAGCGGTGTCCGGGAGCGGCGGTTTAGGGGTTAATACATTATAAGACTTGCGGCAGGGTCTAGGAGCGCGGTTTAGGGGTTAGTAACTTTATTTAGTTGCGGGGGCCTCCGGGGGCGCTGGTATAGGGGGGTAGAACAGTGTAGTTTTAGTGTGAGTGCTTAGTGACAGGCTAGCAATAAAGCTGGGAAAAAGCCGAAGGGCAGCGAGATCGGATGAGTGATAACTGTCACAGTCTGCTGCTCATCGCCCCGCGGCTTTTTGACAGCTTTATTTGATAACTTAGGCGAACGTATTCAAGGTCCGCGGCGGCGAAGGTAGGCGAGCTTAGGCAGACGTATTGGGCCGGCGAAGCCAGAAAAGTAGACGGCTTGATAACTACCCCCCGAAATATTCATATTTTCATAACAGGTTAGCACATTTGAAAGTATGCGATCGTGTTTACTAGCGAGTAGGGTGTTATTTTTTTCCACTTTTTTTTATTTGAATGGCCAGGACTAATAACAATTCAGTATAACAATTAAATTTAGTGAGATTTAGTGAGATAGAATAGTGAAATAATTCTGTTTGTTTAACTTGGAACCATCTGAATCAACATAACACATACCACAACTTCGGAATTTACGAATCGATCCGAAACGAATACACCTGAATGCTTTTGAAAGCGAAACGAATACATTCAAATGTATCCGAATTTAAATCGATCCGAACCGAAATTCGAAAAAATCAGAATCGGTCCGAAACGAGCCGAAACAAATTTTTCCGACGTGCACATGTCTAATTTTCATCTTTCTTAACTAATGTGTACATTGTATTTGAAATAGTTAACTGTCAAAATCACCTTTGCAGCATTGTATAAAACCGACATAGCCTAGTTTCCATTAAGGTGGTAATATTTGGAAACTGGTGGTAACATAAAAATTCTCCATAGACTTTAATGAAGATAAATATTTTTACCACCATTTCCAAACGACCACCTCAATGGAAACTTGCCCATAGAGTCACTTTGTAAACCCCCCCTTTTCTGATGTTCCATCAGATTAAAGAAAACAACGCAAAGAGATATAAAATAAGAAACTTCATCTACACAAAAATGACAGCTTTGAAATATAAAATGGAATGTTGTAAGGTCATCAGGAAAGGGATTTGCCGACATATAGCATAACCTTCATGAACAGAACATGTGCTTGTATCAATGCAATCATTATTTTTCAGTTCCAAGTCAGAACTTTCAACCTTTGCCTTCATGCTATATTCATCGGTTAATAGTTAAAAAGAAATGCTGTCTCTTTAGCACAAAAGAGAAAACAAATTATACTTATGAAAAAAGAACTGGTATCTAGATACTAATTTATTTATTTATTTATTTGTTGGGTTTGATTAATTTTATATTTATTCATTGGTCCTTTTTGTTTTTCTCTCTCACCTCTCTCCAAACGGCTCTCAGTTTGAATGTTTCTTAAAGAATAGGTGGAGGATCCTGAAAACCCTTGAAGACTATTGTCTTTAAGCAGATCTGGAAATGATTACTCAAATATATTGAACTAGTCCTAAAGCCCGTTCACACGGGCCCTTTTTTGCAGTACAGCGGTCCCACCCCTTGCTCTCTCCCCCCCCTTTATTTTGCTTTCGCTCTCCCGCCTCTCTTTGCTCTCTCTCCCCACTCTCTTTTGCCGCTCTCTCCTCCGCTCTTTTGTGCTCTCTCTCCCCTCTCTTTGCTCTCTCCCCTCTCTCTTTTGCTCTCTCTCCCCCTCTCTTTTACACTCTCTCTCTCCCCCTCTGTTGCTCTCTCTCCCCCCTCTCTTTTGCTCTCTCTCCCCCCTCTCTTTTTCTTTCTCCCCCGCTCTTTTGCTCTCTCTATTTCCCCCTCTATTTTTCTCTCTCACCCTCTCTTTTGCTCTCTCTCTCCCCCCTCTCTTTTGCTCTTTCCCCTCTATTTTGCTTTCTCTCCCCTCTCTTTTGCTCTTCCCCTCTCTTTTGCTCTCTCTTCCCTCTCGTTTGCTCTCTCTCCCCTCTCTTTCTCTCTCTCCCTCCCCCCCTCTCTTTTGATCTGTCTCTCTTGCACGTGCGAGACCGCGCCCGCCCACGCTGTGTCCGGTCCCGCCCCGTCACACCCGCACAAGCCCCGGCCACGCCCACTTCCACCCATCGTTGTCACGCCGCGGACAGCAGATCAGGTAGACTCTAATGCCAGGTGTGTTTGTCATTGCGCTGTCTCTACTGGCATGACAGCTTCGGACAAACACACTTGGATTTTATATTATAGGATGTGCCTCCACTATCACTATATAGTTTTATTTTATAAGAAGCTGATATCATCATGGTTATTCACAGGTTAGTGAATATGATTGTATTACACTTAAGTGAATAGTTTTCAAAGTATAAAGTAGAAATTGTATAGTTCTTTTTACCAATTCCAAAAGTTAAACTAATAAATCATTTTTTGTCTTTTACATGAATTTTTCATTCTTTTCTTAAGCAATATTCTGTGCTGCCTTTGTTACAGCTGCTAATTAGATAATCTGGTATGATGTTATTTTTATTTTAGATTGACACTTCATGCATAAATTGTTTCTGTGAATGTTAAAATCCATTTTAATCCATTCAAATAATATAAAGTTGAAGAGTTTGTACATTTAAGTGAACTACTGTGGTGAATGTTCTGGACAATTGACATTACAGATGTATTAAATTTTTTTTATCTTTTTAGGTATAGAGGTCAGTGAAAACTATACAATGTGCAGATGGCTAGATTATAATAGCAATGTAGTAGGTGTTAACTAAGCATTACTGCTGCTTTTAGCCCATTAATTGGATGAATAGTAAATGAAACGCAGATCTTAAAAACAGAGGGGCAATTTGCTTTGCTAATATCTTTTTTCTTTAGGCTTTTTTTCAGTCATTCAGCTTTATATTTTACAGCTGAGATTTTCTTTTGTATATCCAAACAAGAAGTATTATACCATGCCAGGGCTACAGGTCTAATTCATGCTACTTGCCACCTTTACAATGTCCTTCTTGTGGGGTCCAGTGTTGTAGTAGAGGTCCAATGGCATGAGAATTACACATGTGCTTACTTTCATATGCAAAAAATATTAATGACTTTACTCATTAAAGGGACATTCCAGCCAAAATTGGAATCCACATGGATGCATTTTAGTTTTGAATAGAAGCATTTTTGTAATATACATGTAATAGCAAAAATGCTTCTAATAAATGGTATAGTTTCAAAAGTGTATATAAGTATGCACCATGCACCAACATTTTAAACACCGCACTCACTCAGAGAGCCTAAGGTGCTTGTACCATCTAGTAATGACTCAATATGTTAATTACTGACATAATACAAGCCCCCACTGATGCTCAGAGCAGCTGCAGTATTTAAAATGCTGCTGCACTGAGAATATCTAGCTATGCTTCACGTGCATAGAAAAATGTTAAGACTAAACCAGTGATAACTTTAAATAGAAATATTTTTGCCAATATATGTATATTGCAAATATGTTTCTATTCAAAGATGCAATTCATCTATGTGCATATACATTTTAACCAGAAATGCAGTGTAGGGCTTAGCATAAGCCTGGAGCAGTCTAAGGGTTAAGGCTGTAGGAGAGTGGGTTAGAAGAGAGAGGGATGGTGCTGGGGTGCAACATTGTTGCAATTCAGGGTAGGCCCCTCCTTACCTGTAGAAAAGCTGAGTCCCCCCCTTGCAACTTCCTCTTCTTCTCCGGATCCTGGCTGAAGCAGTTTTGTTAGCAGTCCTGTTACCATCAGTGCAGCTATGCATCGTTCCAGATGCTCTACTTTGCCTCCTAGACGTTTCCAGTCGGAGCAGGAAACTCCTAGACCTGCAAATGAAAAAATAAAGATAAGTGTTCCATCTGTTACGATGGTCCATCTGTTACTGTGGATGATTTAGATATCATTCCCCCAACTCAATATACTACTGTTGTTTCAGCTCAGGTTCATAATGTGGAAGAGCAGGGGCCTATTAATATTGAGCTAGCTCAGGAAACCCCCAGATCTCAAGCATTGCAGTCCCAGCAAGTTAATTTACCCCTTGATAGTGTTCAGGCCTCATTCATTAGTTCTGTCCCCCCTGCTGCTATGTCAGCAGTTTCAGACCTGTTAAAAAACATTATCTCTGGGGGGCGGAGCCGGCCGACGAAGAACATGGCCGCTGACTGAGAGAGCTCCGGAGCTCCGAATTCCGACGGCGGGTCCCCTGGGCTACATAAGGCACCAAAAATACAGCATTAGGTGTCACACACTCTCTGAACACCCACCGGAGCCTGACACTCAACCATAACTACCAATCAACGGCACAGCAAACAAGACGCCGTCATGCGGCCTTAACGGAGAACCACGAGGATAGAAAATGGCGACACAGTAACAGCTTGCTAGGCCTAACAGCGATACAGCGCATCTCACCACGTAGAGCTGCATAGCTCACTTCGGGAGGCAGACGACAACTGAGCAGTGCTGTGCAGGGACATTATCGACCACCATTCCCGCCACTGGCCGCAAGTATACCTGTTGTTCACACCTGCATTTGTGAGACTTAGATAGAAATAGGGACACACAGTTAAGAGGCTGCTGATAAACATATACAAGGGACATATGAGATGTGGTCTAACCCTGACTCCTATAAGTAATGCCCCTGCCTGTGCCCTAGCCTTATTGCCGGCAGTGAGTGTGATTTAACAAGTGGGGGAAAACACAGCACTAGCTCGCCTCCCAGAGAAACCGCATGAGAAGCGACTGCAGCAAGAAATAGCCAGTCTGACCTTTAGGTTCGCTGAGAGCAGTAAAATCAACATAAACACACATAGTGTGACCTTACACTGACTGCGGGCTGCACTTGAATCACACAATAGTTTAGCCATATAAAACCTATCCATTTCACGCTAACATGGTTGGCAGTGAGTGGGGAAGAATACAATCATAATACATCTTGGCACAAGACCACCATGACCTCACGCAGCAAACAAAAAGCTGATAAAATGAATAGTCCAACTATGTCCACAAATACTAAGTTAAACGCCTTCTTCAAGCCACAAGAGGGTCTCACGCCCTCCAACCCAACATTGGCCACAGAAGACAGCACTGATAGCTTGGAGGAGAACTCGCAATGGAGCCATACTCAGAAAGCTCCACTCACAAGAGCTGACATAAACAACCTCCCCACTAAGCAAGACCTCACTCTCTTCATGTCGCAGGTTAATCAGTCTATCAAGGAGGGATTAGCAGGCGTTAAAAAAGAATCACCGCTCTGGGGAACAGAGTAATGTTACTGGAGGAGCAGGTTGAGGAAAACAGCTAAGACCTCAGACAATTTGGAAGAGGCTATACAACATCAGAATACAGCGTTAGTCCACTACAAGAACAGATGGAGGACCTCGACAATTGGAGGCAGGGCGACAGAACCTCCGAATTAGAGGTGTTCCAGAACAAATTCTCCAAGCACAGATAGCCTCATACCTCCAAAACCTATTTAAATACCTGCTGGACTTGAATACAGGAGAATCCATTGTATTAGACAGAGCCCATAGGGCATTGAGAGCACGACCTTCCAAAACGGTACCCCCTAGAGACATTATCTTGTGTTGTCACAAATTCACTGATAAAGAGAGGATCTTGCAGGCAGCGAGAAAGAAATCACTGATCATCTTCGGAGAAGACAGCATTCAGGTGTACGCTGACATCAGCAGTATCACCCTGGCAAAACGGAAAGAAGCCCGCTACCTGACTTTGCACTTAACTGATCTTGGGATCCAGTACAGATGGGGCTTCCCTTTTGCAATAAAAGTCACAAAAGATGACAAGATTGTTACCTACAAGAGCCCTGAAGATTTGGACAGTTTTTGCAAACAACTAGAAATATCACAACCTTCCCTCCCGTCATTAAAGGACCCAGACCAAGGCAAAAAGAACCAACCCACCCTCCCTCAAATGCCGCAACACCAAGAATGGTCAACTGTATCAAAGAAGAGAAAAAACACCCCCTCCAGTTCCATAGCCGGAGATGGGGAAGACGAAGCAATAACCTGAGCTGCTGCATATAGGACTCAGAGTTTCTCCCTCCACACGGTCTTGAGTTGTGACTTGCTTCTAACCTCAAACACTTAATCTACAGGTTGAGTTTTTTTTTTATTGTGTTAATATGTTTGAAAAAAGTTACTCGAAAAGTTTGCTATTATAGGTAAATATTTGACTGTGACAACCAGAGTGTTGGCTTGTGTGAGGCCAATAATTTACTTTGTTTTGACTTCTCATTTTAGTTAATCAATCAGTATGCTGAACTCACCTAACGAAGCAATGAGTTGTAATAGTTAGCCAACTAGTTCTGCTCACCCAACGAAAGCCAAATGTATCTGTCATAATGTTTGCCTTCTAAATTGCTAAAATGTACCAACCCCAATCCGGGGACCCGCCCCCGGACGGAGCCGGCCATTCCCTGTTCATTTCTCCTTTCCACTTTTCTCACGCTTTAATTCCTTTCTTATCCTTGGCCGGCGCTTATTCCCCCTTTTCCTATCCCTCTTCCCCTTCTCTCGCCCCCCCCCTCTTTTCTTTTCCCGAAGCTCTCCCCTGTACTCCCTTCTGGCCCCCTCCTCATCTCCACCCATTCTCCTTTCCCTCATACCCCTCACCCATTCCTTATCTCTGCCTTCGTTTTGTATGGGTTTGTTCCTTTTTTATACCATGTTGAGATGTTTTGAAAATTTGTATTGTTCCAGTTATGTTAAATTTTCTTTGTTTTTCTTTTTATGCCTGTCAGCCCAGCCTTCCACATAAAGGAAGAGTTATCATGTTCAACCTCTCTCCTCACTGCACCTCACCACAGACCAGGTCACCTCCCTACAGATGAATTATCATTCACCTATGTTGCATCCCGATACAGGGTAAGAGCTTGCACACATGACCAACAAACACACAAATGACTAACAACACATTAACGATTCTATCACAGAATGTGAAGGGTCTAAACTCACCTACAAAACACTCGGTGGCACTGAAATGCTTTGCTAAACATAGGGACTCAATTATATTCATCCAGGAAACTCATTTTAAGGGCAAATCAGAACCTAAATTCCTATCCAAAACACACCCAACAGTTTTCCTTAACTTCTTTGAAGACAAAAAAAACGAATGGAGTGGGGATCCTAATACACAAAAATATTAAGTTTGAACTAATTAAAAAGGGTGGCAGATGAAGAGGGAAGGATCCTTATATTGATAGCAATGTTGTTTAATATTCCCATAACCCTGGTAATTGTTTACGCCCCCAATAACACCAAAGCTTAAATTCTTTAACAGACTTGGCAAGGTTAGTAAGTGAAAACAAGAGAGGGGACACTAATTTTGGGGGGGGACTTGAGCGTTATCTTAGACCCACTCTGGATGCCTCTTCGGGGAAACCATTCTCCCATGCCCGACCACCCAAACGCGACTTACAATTGCCTGACGCAGCTGGGTCTGGTGGATGTATAGCGCATACAACATAGCTCCCAAAGAAACTATACCTTTTAACTCCCACCCTTGGGCTGTCTACACAAGAATAGACTATAATTTAATAGATAGGAAACCACGTAGCTCTAGCAATAGACGCCGACATCCAGTCCACCGCATGGTCGTACCACTCACAGATAAGTATTAATCTATAATTGGCCGAACCACTCGATTACCCCTTATTTGTGGAGAATGGGATAATTCCCTCCTTCTCGACCCATTAATAAATGAGACTCTCGCTAAGTCACTAGCAGAATATTTCCAAATAAATGCCACGCAGGGAGTAGAACCTAGGCTTGTGTGGGAAGCTCATAAAGCAGTTCTAAGGGGGGAATGTATCAAACACTCTGCTTATAGGAAAATATATAATGAGACAATTCACACTTTGACGGAACAACTTGGACCCTGGAGCTCCAACACAAATACAGCCCTCAGACACAGAGACATACACACTATTAACCCGAAAGCAGGCAAAATATAAATAGTATTTTAATGAAAGAAGCACAAAGGAAGGCACTAAACATCAGGAAGCTATATGCTTTTAAGGGAAACCGTTCGGGCCCTTTCTTGGCAAAACTCTTGAGGGCCCAGAACGCTTATCCCAAGTAGATAAGCTGGTGACAACAGATAATCGGCACATATATGATAGTAAACAAATTGCTGACCACTTTGGTAACTTTTACTCTAAACTATACAACATAGAACACGTAAACACACCGAGCACCTAGCAGACATGCGGGACTACATCAAAGCAGCAGACCTCCCAGCCATAGACCAAACACAAAAGGAAGCCCTAGAGGCACCTATATCACTTGCAGAAGTAGTTAAGGCCATCACCAACGTACCATCAGGAAGAGCCCAGGTCCCTGATGGTTTCACCAACCGCATATTATAAATCTTTTAAGAGCATCTTGGCTCCACACTTGTACACTTATTTAACGCTCTGGACGACAACCCCACTCTCTCAAAGGACATGCTACTGGCGCATAGTTCAGTCATTCCAAACCAAATAAAGACCCCACAGACCCAGGAGTTATAGGCCTATTTCCCTCCTGAATACAGATGTCAAGATCCTGGGCAAGATATTGGCTACGCGAAGTAACGGAATACTTTATTCCCTTATACACATGGATCAGGTGGGCTTTGTCCCTGGGAGGGAAGCCAGGGACAACACCATCAGGGCGGTCACCCTTATTTCTTATGCCAAGCATTATAACATCCCCTCAGTCCTCATAGGGACTGATGCCGAAAAGGCATTTGACCGCATAATTGGGGACCTTCCTCAAGAGAAACATTACTCCCCAGGGATTCAGCCCCAAAATGATACAATGTATATTTAGTCTATACTCCCATCCGACAGCTAGCGTTAAAGCGAATGGAATGCTTTCAGACCCCTTCAATATTGGCAATGGGATGAGACAGGGTGCCCCTCTCCCCAATTCTATTGTTCTGACCATGGAAGGCCCTAGCTGCGCACATGAGGCAGACCGATTCGATAAAAGGAATCACCATTGGACCCCATGACTTTAAAATCGCAATGTACGCTGACGACATCCTATTTTCATTATCTGACCCCCTCTCTAGTGTTCCCGGAAGTGGTTGAAACAAATAGACACTTTGGTAAATTCTCTATACTTCCTAGTTAATAAACATAAATCAGAAATCCTAAATATATCACTCCCCACCTCCATTTTCCAATCCATTAGTAACATATGCCCCTTAAAACTCCAAGAAAAATCTTTAAAGTATCTGGGTAACTATTTCCCCTAACATGACACAACTTTTTGACGAGAATTATCTGGCACTATCACGTAAGGACCAAACAGATTTAAATACTTGGTCATCAAAACCGATTACATGGTGGGGGAGAACTCAATGTGTTAAAATGACGGTCTTGCCCAGGGGGGGGGGTCTTGTACATACTCCAGGCCCGCCAAACCCAGGTCCCTAGGTGGTACGTAGCACACTTACAAAAACTTATTAACCTGTTAATTTGGGGGAAAAT
Organism: Bombina bombina; assembly: GCF_027579735.1. Lineage (NCBI taxonomy): Eukaryota > Metazoa > Chordata > Amphibia > Anura > Bombinatoridae > Bombina > Bombina bombina. Next base: position 415,458,977 of record NC_069504.1, read on the forward strand.
TAAGCCCAGGGTGAGCAGGGAAAAACTTATATAGGATACATGACAGGGGAGGACTGGGACGACCTTGTGTGACAGACTTACCTGGATGCAGTGACTTTGCAGAGAGTGGCAGATTGGCACAGGTCAGGCAGACACTAAGGCATGGGTAGCAATGATTCAAACATCCTCAAAACCCCTGAGGTGGGTGCCCTTTGCTGGGTCCCCAAAGAACTTGAATCGTGGGATACACTTATCAAACGGAGAAAACATATCTCGGGGGTTCGCTCTCCACTTTTCCCAATCCCGAGAAATGCTGAATTGATAGGAGGCTTAGATAAAGGTTATAAGAGAATAACAGGCTGGGGTTACACCACCCCACTAAAAGAATTTACCATACAAGGGAAACTTAAAAAGAGAGAAGATTTGTCAGGGATAATGGGAGGCAGTTATTCCGGCTGGTTAAAATACTCTCAGTTGGTACACTTTGTCCACACATCTCCGCACAGGCACGATTTTTTGAGGGAACTTACCCCATTTGAAAGTTACTGTCTCATCAAGGGAACAGCGAAACACTCGCTGTCATTGGCAAAAAAAATGATCCAGGGGGATCAGGCTCAATAACTTCCCTCATACACACAACAATGGCACATAGACATGCAAACAAACTTACAGAGAGAAGAGTGGCATTACATTTTTATGCGTACAAAGAAAGCCTCCACCTCCCCCCAGGCACTAGAACTTAACTTCAAAGTGCTATCACGATGGTACCTCACTCCTGTGAGACTACAATCCATCTACCCTGGGTCTTCAGGAAAGTGCTGGAGGGGATGCGGAGCGAGGGGGACCTACCTCCACATGTGGTGGCATTGCCCAAGTGTCCAAACTCTTTGGAGTTCAGTAGAAAATTATCTTAAGCCGCTTCTGGGGGGAGATATCTCTCTAACACCTAGAATCGCGCTACTGAATGACTTGCCGAGATTACAGTGTAAGCTGAGACTCACTTTACTCCAATTGGGTCTGACGGGAGCCAAAGCCTTAATAGCACTACATTGGAAGACCCCTTATTCACCGACACAAAGAAATTGGACAGATAAAGTCACAGATCTTCTAATTATGGAGGGATATGGTTACGCAAAAAGGGGGAAATCACACATGCTAGCAGACATAACATTTATTTGGGGGGGTGGCGGGCGAGAGGTTACTTGAATCCTTCTAATCAGCCTCGAGACCAGTAATACTAGTACAATAATAGAAACTTCCCCTAAGGGAATGAGGATTGAGAGGACTGACTTTTCTACACACCACAAATACCTCCTATATAAAGACACCTCTATAAGATGAGACCCTTTAAGTGGCTGACAGGCATTTCATTTCATTTCATTCCATTTCATTTCATCTTATTTTATTTTACCTCATATATTTATTTTATATTATTTTATATTAGCTTATTTTATTTTATTATTTTATTTTCATTATTATTTAAATTTTAGTTAGTTTCTATTACATATCTTATTTTGTTTTATTCTAGTCTTCTCAATTTATTTTATTTCCTCGCTTATTGCAAGAGTATGTTTAATTGTTGCTATTGTTCGATTGTACATCTCCTACGTTTTGTTTCAAGATTAACACTGATATAAACATTTTAGTACATATAATATATCATCACCCGGTACAACGCTTCAGATATTGAGACTTTAACAATCATCCGGGCTCCAAGATGGAGACAATTTTACATGTCAATGCTATGTTTATGTCTTACATTTTCCATCGATAAGATTAACTTCGATGATGTACTGTACAATCTCTTTTTGAATCAATAAAACTGTTTAAAACTCAAAAAAAACAAAAACAAAAAAAAACATTATCTCTGCTATGGCTGCATCCTCCCCAGGGCCTATCATGACACCAGTTGTTCCCCCTCCTAATCCTTCTGATCAGGACCAAGAACAGCCTTTAGCTACCCCCAGCAGGCCTCGCCCTTTGACACCTCTAAATGCGGGCCCACACGTGGTAACACGCGGTACCCTGCCCGGCCGGGACAGGGCATATGTTGCCGCCGCTCAACCCGCCACCTCCGATCAACCTGCTCCAATGCTGCGCACTATTCCCAAGGCCCGAACTACTCCAGGGCCTACGCTTGATTCTCCAGGGCCTAGCGGTCTCCTACGCCAGCCGCGTGGTCCGGGGCCGACTTCCGGTGAAAACGCCATGTCAGTGACGTCACCGTAAGCGGCTAGCGGCACTTCCGGATTGGCAGACTCCCGCGTGGTCGCAAGGACATCTGCTCCCGGTGCTATGCTACATGTAGGTGAGCACCGAGAGTCGTCCTTGGCCATTGGCGGATTACCAGTGGGGGGTCGGAGGGGCGTTAGCGGCGCAAGCACTCAGTGCAAGCGACCAGCACATCTGAATGTTAATCCTCATGGGCCTCAAAGGGGTCGCTCCATCATAAGAGGTAGTACCAGGCAGATAGTCAGTAATAGGGGTAGGGGGGCACGCAGTGTTAACCCTTCCTGGATAATGAGGCCATTACAGTTTGTGCAAGGGGGAGATAACACAAATGCTATAACGGGTCAATCGGCCATTCAGCAGGCCGCTCCCAATAACGTTAACCCACACAGGGCTGATAGTGGTTTAATTCAAGCGGCCGCACAGCCGCAGGATATCATCATTAACACACAAATGTCTGATCATAGTCTGCATGTGAATCAGGGCAGCGATCACAGTCTGCATGTGAATCAGGGCATTGAATATCATTTACCATCCTCCATTGGTGTGAATGCAGCTTTGCATGGTGTGAACGTACAAGCAGCAGCTCAGGGACATCATACCCCCCTTGTTGGCATGCATGGCGCGAATGTACAAGCTTTAGGCCAGGGACAACATCCCATTATGATAGGCATGCATGGTGTACAAGCACTAGGTCAGGGACTCCACTCCCCCATTGCAGTCACGGAGGGCGCTCATGCACAATCAATAAGCCATGCACGATCAATAAGTCAGGGAATTCATACCCCTATTGTAGGCCAGCAGGGTGTGAATGTACAGGCATCTGCGAATGTGAATGTTCAGGCATCTGCGAATGTTCAGTCAGCGAGTCAGGGATTTCATACCTCTATGGTGATTGCTGCGAATAATACTCAGGTTGCAAGCACGCTTCACACAGCTAATCCACCTCTTGCTACTGATAATCCAGACACATCCATTGGGCAAAGTGCTCGCCAAATTTTATCTCTTTTGCAGGGAGCACTTGGATCGCAAAGCGCAGCAAAAGCCAGAAGCACCACTGCCGCAGTCATGAACGGGGCTGATGCAGGAGTAGCAGGCAGCATGCCAGCTGGAGCATCAGCCACCACTTCCACTGCACAGCAAGGGTCATCCGGCGTCGCTCTCCAAAACCAGCAAGCAGGCCAGCCCGTTACCACCATGGATCAGGGACCTCCTGCCAATAGTCACGGTGAGAATGCTTTGTTTACACATGATGACCATTCTTCTTCTGACTCATCCTCCTCTGACTCAGGGTCTGAGTCTGACTCTTCCTTGGGTATACAAGGGTCAGGTCAGAAGAAAATGTTCAGAATGATTAAGAAAATTTTAAAGAGGGGGGTCGCGTCAGATAATAAACAGGATAGCGCAAGTAATATCGCACCGCAACTCCCAGCTACCTCTACAGAGGTGTCAGCTGAACCCCTTCCCACCAGGGACATCTTAAAAAGGCGAGCAGCCCTTTATGGGGATGCAAGCCCAGGCAAAATCTACTCATTGCACAGACACCTACGCAAAAAAAGTGGTCAGTAGGATTCACCATGGAAAATATGTCAATATATTTGATCTTTCGGTGGAGGCGTATAGGCAGAGGGAGAGGAGCGCTGAGGGAACAGGGCCTAAAAAATTTAAACGACCTGACACTTTTGACGAGTGGCTCCAGTGCTTCAGAGTGTTCTCCTCCTGTTATATAGAGAAGTACCCCTCCCAGAGTTTGGCTATCCTATAATACACCGACACCATTCACTGGATTCAGCGTAATCACAGTGAAGGAGTCTGGAGGAAATATGATGCTGAGTTCAGAAGGAAAATGGCAGGAAATGCTACCTTAACTTTTGACTCAACTGACAACCAGTTATGGCAGCGGATGGACCCCAAAGGGGGCGCACACGCAGCTGTAACCTCAACTCAGCAGTCAGCCCAGCAGTCCTTTCGCAACAATAGAAGCAGGAAAAGGGGGGGAACTTGCTGGCCCTTCCAGGATAAAAAATGTGACAAGGGTAGCGCATGCGCCTTCAGACACGTCTGCAGGTACTGCTCCGGTCCACACCCTGGCAGTGACTGTATCAAATGCAGGGACAATGCCACTAACAATAAGCCCCCTTTGGCAAGCATGGGCCAAAAAGGCGGAAACACCAGTTAAGGTCCATGCGATGGCACTCTGGTTGTGGGCCTACCCAGACCAGGCTGCGGCTCGTATGTTATGGGAGGGTTTTTCATTTGGTTTTCATATTCCCACAGTCAGGCTCATTAGGGGTAAGAAATTTAATAGGAACCTTATTTCGGCATACCAACACCCTGACGTAGTGAGGGAAAAAATTAATAAAGAAGTGGCTTTAGGTCGCATGGCTGGCCCCTTCCCTGCTCCACCTTTAACCGATTTGGTCATTTCCCCGCTGGGGGTGGTTCCTAAGAAAGATCCAGGGAAGTTTTGCCTCATTCAGCACCTGTCATACCCAAAAGGTAGCTCAGTCAACGATGTCATTGACCCACAACTCAGCTCAGTGCGTTATCAATCTTTTGATAGTGCACTAGACCTGGTCAGGAGGGCGGGTCCAGGTGCATTATTGGCGAAACTAGACATTGAGTCAGCATTTAGGCTTCTCCCACTTCACCCTTCAGTTTTCCATCTCATGGGTTGCAAGTTTGCAGGTGCTTACTATGTCGATCGCTGCCTGCCCATGGGCTGCTCTTTGTCATGCGCTTTGTTTGAAGCATTTAGCAGTTTCCTTCATTGGGTTGTAGCTTCAGAAGTGGGCAGCGATTCCATAGCACACTACCTGGATGATTTTCTCATTGTGGGGAGAGCAGGCTCAGATGAATGTATATCCACAATGAACAGAATGCGCAGCGTCATGAGACATTTCGGGGTGCCCCTGGCAGAGGACAAAACGCAAGGCCCCACGTCTTGTTTAGATTTCCTGGGAATCAAAATCAATACCCAGGCTAGGCTCTGTAGGTTGCCACCTGATAAAGTTCAGGGCATGCTTGAGGCGGTCAGAGCGGCAGTCTCTAACTCAGTTATTTCCCTGAAACATTTGCAATCTCTGTTAGGTTTGCTTAATTTCGCATGCAGAGTTATCCCCATGGGTCGGGTTTTTAACCGTAGACTGGAAAGACAGCTCAGTGGTAGGTCCAACCCGAAGTAAAAAATAACACTAGGGAGTGATTTGCTAGCTGACCTAGTAGTCTGGGAACAATTTCTCACGCGGTTTAACGGGATACGGGTCTGGCGTACCCTTCCCATGTCAAGCCAGTTACTGCACCTTTTCACTGATGCAGCTGGATCGCACGGCTACGGGGCCTACTTCCAGGGAGAGTGGAGCGCAGAGCCTTGGCCAAAGTCCTGGGCCCCAGCGGGCCTTACTCGCAACCTAACTCTCCTGGAGCTATTCCCCGTGGTGTTGGCGGTTGAGCTGTGGGGTAAAAAATTAGCGAACGGGACTGTTGTGTTCTGGACGGACAACATCAGTGTGGTTTATGCGATCAATAACTTGTCAGCCACCTCCGCAAAGGTTATTTATTTATTGCGCCACCTGGTGTTGCGCTGTCTGGACCATCCAGTTCCAGGCCCGTCATGTCCCGGGCGTTAACAATATAGTAGCCGATGCCCTGTCACTATTTGAATGGGTGACATTTCGCTAGTTAGTCCCCGGAGCTGCAGCCGTAGGTTTACTTAATTTGAAAAGGTTACCAATGGCACTACCTTTGTGTAATAGACCTATTTATATCTTCAATTATGCCACTACAATACAGCAAGATGTGGGTGCATGGTGTATGAGTATGAATATTGGAATTACAGAAAAGCATACACTTGGGCTGCACTCCTAGGTCTGGTTGCAAATTAGTTGCAAATAATAATCACTTAGTTGCTGATCCAAGATTGGAATGTGGGAAAAGGAATAGACACTAAATTAAAATATAACTTTTATTGGGTTTAACAATTAAAATAGGAAAAATCATTAAAACCACACTTAAGTACCGACTGTAGTATGTAGAACTTTAATAACCGAATTTGTGGTTCAGTTAAGCAGTTATACCTGCTTGCATGCAAGCCTAATATACCTATCTAACGTAGTGCATAACTTGTAAATTACCAGTAGTAGTGATAGGTTGGCTTAACACTCTATATTAATACGTGTGTGCGAGAATAGAGTAAAAGGTAAGTCCACTTTCAATCAGACAGGTAGTTAAACCATGACTGATTGAGTATTATCATATAGGAGTTTAATAGACTAGCGTTGTAATGGCACACAATATAGTGACTCAATGTGCCTAAACTTCTCCTAAATATTCATATGATAAACCACAGTATAGGAAAGGTGAATATAATTATAGGAGAAAGGTTGTGCTAAAATATTGGTTAGAAGCTTGCCACGTGTTTATTTTAGCATTGTAACATTCACAGGTTCACTTGTTATATTGTATCCGGCTTTATGTTACGGATAATTCACCATATGTTATTTGGCCGGTATGTCTATATATTATTTGACCCAAGAGTTGTAGGTAATACAGTTAATGCTCTTAGTATTATTTAGCCGGTATGCATCAACATTCGATCGACCCAAGGGGTTGCAAATCATACAAGGCAAATGCGGTATCAATTGAACGTCTGTAGCGTAGGTTTTATTAGAGCTGTTTAAATATTGGTCGTGCAGCGTCTAAATAATTGAAGTACCAGTCAGATGTGAGCTGTATGAGCTCAATACTGTTTAGCCGGTATGCACAAATATAGCATTGACCAAAATCACTGTGAATAATACGAGGCAAGTAAAATGCCGGTCAATTATTTGTAGCGTGGGCTCCAATAAAGCTAAGCAGACATTGGCCGTGCAGCGTCTAAGCAAATAAACTAACAGTCAGATGTGAGTAGCGTAAATTCAGTTGAAACTGAATGGACATTAGTCGTGCAGCGTCTAGATCCAATACTTGTCACACACTTAGTTCTCATATAGATTATTAAATTTAGTAAGGCAAGTGAGATGCTGGTCAGTTGTTTGTAGCATGGGCTCTGATAGAGCTAAGTAAATATTAGCCGTGCGGCGTTTAGATAGGTAAGGTATCAGTCAGGTGTGAGTAGCGTAGACTCAGTTGAAACTGAATTATATTAGTCGTGCGGCGTCTCGGCCAAACACGTCCTCACACACTTGGTTCTCATATAAATTATTCACTTCAGCGTTCTGGGCTAGAGTCCCATACATTCACTCTCAAACACACTTATAAATTTATGTAGGATAACTCAAATAACTGAAATTGTTATTTTATGATAAGTCTTATTGAAGGAGATAGTTGCTCCATCTACCATTGCAATGGTGAGGAGTCCTAGGAGCTCCTGTGTTTTAGATTAGCCTTAAGCTACCGAACTTTTACTGTAGTCATTAGATGGAGCAACTATCTCCTTCAATAAGACTTATCATAAAATAACAATTTCAGTTATTTGAGTTATCCTACATAAATTTATAAGTGTGTTTGAGAGTGAATGTATGGGACTCTAGCCCAGAACGCTGAAGTGAATAATTTATATGAGAACCAAGTGTGTGAGGACGTGTTTGGCCGAGACGCCGCACGACTAATATAATTCAGTTTCAACTGAGTCTACGCTACTCACACCTGACTGATACCTTACCTATCTAAACGCCGCACGGCTAATATTTACTTAGCTCTATCAGAGCCCATGCTACAAACAACTGACCGGCATCTCACTTGCCTTACTAAATTTAATAATCTATATGAGAACTAAGTGTGTGACAAGTATTGGATCTAGACGCTGCACGACTAATGTCCATTCAGTTTCAACTGAATTTACGCTACTCACATCTGACTGTTAGTTTATTTGCTTAGACGCTGCACGGCCAATGTCTGCTTAGCTTTATTGGAGCCCACGCTACAAATAATTGACCGGCATTTTACTTGCCTCGTATTATTCACAGTGATTTTGGTCAATACTATATTTGTGCATACCGGCTAAACAGTATTGAGCTCATACAGCTCACATCTGACTGGTACTTCAATTATTTAGACGCTGCACGACCAATATTTAAACAGCTCTAATAAAACCTACGCTACAGATGTTCAATTGATACCGCATTTGCCTTGTATGATTTGCAACCCCTTGGGTCGATCGAATGTTGATGCATACCGGCTAAATAATACTAAGAGCATTAACTGTATTACCTACAACTCTTGGGTCAAATAATATATAGACATACCGGCCAAATAACACATGGTGAATTATCCGTAACATAAAGCCGGATACAATATAACAAGTGAACCTGTGAATGTTACAATGCTAAAATAAACACGTGGCAAGCTTCTAACCAATATTTTAGCACAACCTTTCTCCTATAATTATATTCACCTTTCCTATACTGTGGTTTATCATATGAATATTTAGGAGAAGTTTAGGCACATTGAGTCACTATATTGTGTGCCATTACAACGCTAGTCTATTAAACTCCTATATGATAATACTCAATCAGTCATGGTTTAACTACCTGTCTGATTGAAAGTGGACTTACCTTTTACTCTATTCTCGCACACACGTATTAATATAGAGTGTTAAGCCAACCTATCACTACTACTGGTAATTTACAAGTTATGCACTACGTTAGATAGGTATATTAGGCTTGCATGCAAGCAGGTATAACTGCTTAACTGAACCACAAATTCGGTTATTAAAGTTCTACATACTACAGTCGGTACTTAAGTGTGGTTTTAATGATTTTTCCTATTTTAATTGTTAAACCCAATAAAAGTTATATTTTAATTTAGTGTCTATTCCTTTTCCCACATTCCAATCTTGGATCAGCAACTAAGTGATTATTATTTGCAACTAATTTGCAACCAGACCTAGGAGTGCAGCCCGAGTGTATGCTTTTCCTCTGTAATTCCAATAGCCGTAGGTTTACGCTGTCCTGATTTCCTTTGGCAGCTCGTCCTTCCTGGATAGCCTTGCTTCCGTTGGTTCGCTCCTCCTTAGCACCATCCACTTGGCATTCCTATGCCCGCATGTGGTCTGAATGGGACAATTTCTGTGCGTCCAGGGGAGCCGATGATGCTCGGGGGTCTCGGGACACATTACATGATTAGCTGGTGAGTTTGCTTGCTTCTGGGGTTCGTCAGGGGGCAATACAGTCCAAATTCACCGCCCTATCATTTTTCTATAGGGCTTTATCCATTCCAGACCCAACCAATTCCTTTTTTATCAGACAGGTAGTCAGGGGTTGGGGCAGATTGCAGCAGCGGAAAATAGACACACGCGAACCCATCACCCGCGAGCGCCTGGAGCGATTGCTTCTGGCGCTCGACGAGGTCTGTATATCAGATTTTGAAGCTCTACTCTTCAAAACTGCATTTAATCTGGCCTTTGCCGCCGCTCTTAGAGTTAGCGAGATAGTAGCACCCTCCAAGCAGATGTCAGGGGCGGGGATTCAATTACAGCATATCAGAGCGGCTCCTGGATCCTTACTTCTTTTTCTCCCACGATCAAAGACAGATCAGGAGGGAAGGGGAACCTGGATCCCCGTTTACCCTCAGGTAAACAGCGCATGCTGCCTGGTTAACTGCGTTAACCTCTATTTGTCTCAAACGGCCGCCTGTCCCGGGACAATTTCTGGTCCACGCGGACGGCAGATCCCTTTCCAAATTTCAGTTTGGTAGGGTTCTGAAGTTGGCGGCAGTCCAGGCGGGGCTGGACGCTAGCAGACTGGCCCCGCACTCCTTTCGCATAGGGGCAGCAACAAACGCGGCGCAAGTGGGCTCCTCGAGCGAGGACATAAAACGTATTGGGCGTTGGCACTCCAATTGTTTCAGAACCTATGTCCGTCCAATTGTTTAATGTTTAGAATGTTAATTCCGAATACTAAAATGTTTGTCTCCACAGGCACTACCCCCGGAGTGAAGAGAATCTGGATTGTGGGCCACTCCTTTGTCCACTGGGCCTCCCTCCGCTGTGCGTCCCTCCCAATTGGCCAATCCCTAGGCTTCCCTTCCAACAAAGCATCAATTAGGTGGTTGGGTGATAGGGGGATGTGCTGGCCTCAATTAGCGAGAACCATATCCGAGGCCCTGGTACGCTGGGGTAAGCCTCATATTCTTATCCTTCACCTAGGGGGTAACGATGTGGGGGCCATACCAGTTCTACAGTTGATCAAAGTTATGCAGGCAGACATTGGGTGGCTAAGAGTACGCATCCCGGGGGTCATGATAGGGTGGTCCCATATAATTCCCCGTCTCCATTGGAGGCATATGTCTGCCCATACGGCGGCATACCGGGTTAGGAAGAAGATCAATGCGTCATTGGCAAAAACTGTCACAGGGTCAGGTGGCTTCGTGGTACGGCACGAAGCCATTTCGGCTGATAGAACTGAACTTTATAGAAGGGATAAAGTTCACCTTTCTGATGTGGGGCTGGATTTATTCATAGGGGACATTCAAAGAGCATTGTCACCCCTCCTGTAAATCGGGCTGTGGGTTGGTGGCATGGGTACCATTAAAATGCTTCTTGTGGCGGGAGATCCTCGGTCTTGTTGCGTAGGAGAAGGTCGCTAGGGGTGAGTGATGACCAGACTTCCAGGGAGGAGCGGTAGGCCCTCACGTGCACGTGACGGTAACCCTCCTTCCTCCCTTTTGAGGGATGGTCAAGTGATCTCTGCAACCCCTCAGCGTCATCCCCTTAGGGCAGAGACCCCTCTGCTGCTGTTCCCGTTGGGCCGGTGATCTCCTTGCTGTTCTGGGTTAGCTGGTCTCTATGCCGCCATATTTTTCAGTTCTACCAGTTCTATCTAGTTTATTAGGTTAATAAAATTTTATGACCTGTGAGGGTCACAAAATTTTCCCATAAAAAGCTTGTCTGTCGTTATTTCGCACTACATGCACATGTACATAGTTATTTAAATTAAGTTATGGTAAATTCTCTCCTCTGTGAAGAAGAATCTGGTAAGCATTTAATCCCTTAATGCAGTGTAGGGCTTAGCATAAGCCTGGAGCAGTCTAAGGGTTAAGGCTGTAGGAGAGTGGGTTAGAAGAGAGAGGGATGGTGCTGGGGTGCAACATTGTTGCAATTCAGGGTAGGCCCCTCCTTACCTGTAGAAAAGCTGAGTCCCCCCCTTGCAACTTCCTCTTCTTCTCCAGATCCTGGCTGAAGCAGTTTTGCCCTCCCTCCCTTCCCTTTGTTAATGTTGTTGCAAATTGACGGCACCTCAATGGCAGGGCTATGGCTACTCACCCTAGGCCCAATAAGCCATTGCTGTAGGATATGGATCTCCTCTCCCTGTTATGCGGTTTACACGGCTTGGTAACAAGGAATCCTTATCCTAGGTGGAAGATCTTCTTTCACCCTGGCGGCGGGAGATCCTTGGTCCTGTTGCGTAGGAGAAGGTCGCTAGGGGTGAGTGATGACCAGACTTCCGGGGAGGAGTGGTAGGCCCTCACGTGCACGTGACGGTAACCCTCCTTCCTCCCTTTTGAGGGATGGTCACGTGATCTCTGCAACCCCTCAGCGTCATCCCCTTAGGGCAGAGACCCCTCTGCTGCTGTTCCCATTGGGCCGGTGATCTCCTTGCTGTTCTGGGTTAGCTGGTCTCTATGCCGCCATATTTTTCAGTTCTACCAGTTCTATCTAGTTTATTAGGTTAATAAAATTTTATGACCTGTGACGGTCACAAAATTTTCCCATAAAAAGCTTGTCTGTCGTTATTTCACACTACATGCTCATGTACATAGTTATTTAAATTAAGTTATGGTAAATTCTCTCCTCTGTGAAGAAGGATCCGGTAAGCATTTAATCCCTTATGCACCTTAGCCTTGCCTTCTGTGCTCAGATCTTCTTCCATTTCAGAAGGGACACCTCCAGACAGCTCTCCTCTCAGAACTATCATTAAAATATGTGCCCTCCTTCCTGCATTCCTGTTAATAGGCTTCTTGAGGTATGTTTTTCTGCTTATCCTCATTACTTGTGAGTTTTTCCTGCCTTGTCAACTACACTTATCCTCTTTATCCATTGGCTGTGACAATAGATCAGACAGACTAACCTAGGCCAATTTCCTGACTTCCCCTGGATCTCTTGGGCACCACAACCGCAATTATGGCGTGTACATCCTTTTCTGTGTTAGTTTGAGTTTTTCTCCAACACTGAGCTATGCATATTGTTTCCTGATCACACTTACAAGTAAGTTTTACCTATTTTTACACACCTAATATATCAACATGTAGCATTTTTCTTCAAAAAACTAATTTCATAATGTTCAGCAAGCATTCAATATATATTTAGAATGAACAGATTTGGTAAGCATTAATCATTTTAATAAATGTGGTGAAGCATTTTATTCAGTACACATGTTAAAGCTACTTTGGGGATTCTGTTTAGAAAAAATCTGATCTAATCATAATAGTTCAGTAGTTCAAATGGTTCTTGAGTAGAAGAAAAAAGAAAAAGTTCTTGATGGTAATTTTATTATGTTCCCTGTTATCTACCCAAAGCAAAAATAAACTGTGTTCATGTACATGCTGATTATGGTAAAAGGGATATGGAACATTAAATTATTCCTTCATGATTCAGATAGAGCATGCAATTTAAAACTACTTTCTAAATTAAGAAAAAAGAAAGTTCAATCCCACAAATCCAAAAATACATAAAAAAAATCAGCTTTATTAATCCATCCAAGTAAAATTAGACATGATGCACACAAAGTAGGAAAGGGGTTTTACGCGTTTCGGTCTTAACTTTCTAATTTACCTCCATTATCATTTGTTTTCGTTCTTTTAGTATCTTTTGTTAAAAAGTTGGGACGAAAGCTTAGGAGCCGGCCCATTTCTGGAGCACTATATGACAGCAGTTTTGCATGTTATCCATTTGCAAGAGCATTAGAAAGCAACACTATTTCCTTCCATGTAGTGCTCCAGAGGTCTACCTAGGTATCTCTTTAATGCAGAATATCATGGAAACAAAGCAAATGTTATAATAGAAGTAACTTGTAAACTTTTTTTAATGGTATGTTCTGTCTGTATCACAAAAATAATTTTTTGGGTTTCATATATCTTTAAGTATGGGTAGCCCCTTTTTCAGATGTTCTTGTCTTGCAGCTAACATCTATGTTTTTTATATCCCAACAGGGGTTGTATGCAGCCATATTATAATTGCAATAGATATTAAGTATGCTAGCTCCTTCGTGTGTCTTATTTTGTTAATGACATGAGAATGAGAAGTAACCAAGGAAGTAATAGCTTCCCCCTGGAAATGAGTAACCTTAATAAAGAAATTACAAAAAGTGAAACCAAAATTAAACTCCAAGACCACTGACTGTTGAGACCAAGTTATTGAATGGTTATGCAACCTAACAAGGGTAAGCTCAGTACAAAGATGAGGGCTTAGTATCAAACAAATTCAATTATTGGTTACTAGAGTAAAAAGTGTGGGGAGTATTGTCAGACGGGGTTAGTGATGAGAGGACAATCATCAACCATGTTAATGGATAATGTTACTTAAGGATTTACAGAATCTTGTTGGCAATGGAAAATCATGATAAAGAAAATGTCTACATAATTAATTACTGCTTTGACTTAACATTTAGAGGCCTCTAGTTATCAAGCTCCGTATTTAGCTGCATTCGCCGGCACCAATACGCTCGCCTAAGCTCACCTAACATCGCTGCCGCGGACTGTTGTTAACTAACAGTCATCGATCTCGCTGCTCATCGGCTTCTTCGCAGATTTGTTGCCAGCCTGTCACTAAGCACCCACACTATACTGTTACACCCCCTAAACCGCCGCTCCTGGAGCCCCCCTCAAATAAATAAACTTATTACCCCCTAAACCGCCACCCCTGGACCCCTCCGCAACTATAATAAACTTATTAACCCCAAAACCGCAGCTCCCGGACACCGCCGCCACTATAATAAATATATGAACCCCTAAACCGCCACTCCCGGACCCCACCGCCACCTACATTATACCTATTAACCCCTAATCTGCCGCCCCTATACCGCCACCACCTACATAAAGTTATTAACCCCTATCCTGCCGATCCCGGACCCCGCCACAAATAAATTAATTGTTTAACTCCTAAACCGCCTCACCCAGAGCCCTCCACCACCTACATTACATTTATTAACCCCTCTCCTGCTCCCCCTACACCGCCGCCACCTACAGTACATTGATTAACCCCTAATCTACCCCCCCGCCAATATATTAAATGAATTAACCCCTGAACCTAAGTCTAACCCTAACCCTAACACCCCCTAACTTAAATATTATTTAAATTAATCTAAATAAATATTCCTATAATTAAATAAATTAATCCTATTTAAAACTAAATACTTACCAATAAATTAAACCCTAAGATAGCTACAATATAATTAATAATTACATTGTAGCTATTTTAGGGTTTATTTTTATTTTACAGGCAACTTTTTATTTATTTTAACTAGGTACAATACCTATTAAATAGTTATTAAGTATTTAATAGCTACCTAATTACACCTAATCTAAGCCCCCTAATAAAATAAAAAAAGCCCCCCAAAATAATAAAAAGCCCTACCCTACACTAAATTACAAATAGCCCTTAAAAGGGCCTTTTGCGGGGCATTGCCCCAAAGTAATCAGCTCTTTTACCAGCCCTTAAAAGGGCTTTTTGTGGGGCATTGCCCCAAAGTAATCAGCTCTTTTACCTGTAAAAAAAATAAATACAATTCCCCCCCAACATTACAACCCACCACCCACACACCCCTACTCTAAAACCCACCCGATCCCCCCTTAAAAAAAAACTACCCCATTGAAGATCACCCTACCTTGAGCCGTCTTCACCCACCCGGGCACCACTGGTCATCCGATGGGGCAGAAGAGGACATCCGGACCGGCAGAAGTCTTCATCCTATCTGGGCAGAAGAGGACATCCGGACCGGCAGACATCTTCATCCAAGCGGCATCTTCTATCTTCATCCTTCCGGCGATGAGCGGCTCCATCTTGAAGACCTCCGGTGCAGAACATCCTTCTAGGTCGATGACTACCCGACGAATGGCTGGTCCTTTAAATGATGTCATCCAAGATGGCGTCCCTCGAATTCCGATTTGCTGATAGGATTCTATCAGCCAATCGGATTTAAGGTAGGAAAAATCCGATTGGCTGATGTAATCATCCAATCAGATTGAAGTTCAATCCGATTGGCTGATTGGATCAGCCAATAGAATGCAAGGTCAATTCTATTTGCTGATCCAATCAGCCAATCGGATTGAACTTCAATCCGATTGGCTGATTACATCAGCCAATCGGATTTTTCCGATTTTCCGACTTTCCCTCGGGAATTCGAGGGATGCCATCTTGGATGACGTCATTTAAAGGACCAGCCATTCATCGGGTAGTTGTCGGCCTAGAAGGATGTTCCGCGCCAGAGGTCTCCCGGACCCCGCCACAACTATAATGAATATATGAACCCCTAAACCGCCGCTCCTGGGCCCCGCCGCCTACATTATACCTATTAAGCCCTAATCTGCCGCCCCCTATACCGCCACCACCTACATAAAGTTATTAACCCCTATCCTGCCGATCCCGAACCCCGCCACAAATAAATTAATTGTTTAACCCCTAAACCGCCGCACCCGGAGCCCATCGCCACCTACATTACATTTATTAACCCCTATCCTGCCCCCCCTACAACACCGCCACCTACAGTACATCGATTAACCCCTAATCTACCCACCTACACCGCCACCAATATATTAAATGAATTAACCCCTAAACCTAAGTCTAACCCTAACAACCCCCTAACTTAAATATTATTTAAATGAATCTAAATAAATATTCCTATAATTAAATAAATTAATCCTATTTAAAACTAAATACTTACCTATAAAATAAACCCTAAGCTAGCTACAATATAACTAATAGTTACATTGTAGCTATCTTAGGGTTTATTTTTATTTTACAGGCAACTTTATTTATTTTAACTAGGTACAATAGTTATTAAATAGTTATTAACTACCTAGCTAAAATAAATATAAAAGTACCTGTAAAATAAAACCTAACCTAAGTTACAATTACACCTAACACTACACTATCATCCAATCAGCCAAAAGGATTGAGCTCGTATTCTATTGGCTGTTCCAATCAGCCAATAGAATGCAAGCTCAATTCTATTGGCTGATTGCACCAGCCAATAGGATTTTTCCTACCTTAATTCCGATTGACTGATAGGATTCTATCAGCCAATTGGAATTGAAGGGATTCCATCTTGGATGACGTCACTTAAAGGAACCTTCATTCTTCAGTCGCCGTTGGATGGAAGAGGATGCTCTGTGTCAGATGTCTTCAAGATAGACCCATTCCCCCCCGGATGGAAGAAGATAGAAGATGCCTACTGGATGAAGACTTCTGCCGGTCTGGATGTCCTCTTCTGGCCGGATCGGATGAAGACGTCTGCCCCTGTGGAGGTCCACTTGTGCCCGGCTGGGAGAAGACGGCTCAAGGTAGGGAGATCTTCAAGGGGGTATTGTTAGGTTTTATTAAGGGGGGATTGGGTGGGTTTTAGAGTAGGGTTGGGTGTGTGGGTGGTGGGTTTTAATGTTGTTGGGGGGGTATTGTATTTTTTTATTAGGGGGATTAGAGTAGGTGTAATTAGTTTAAAACTTTTGTAATAATTTTTTTATTTTCTGTAATTTAGTGTTTGTTGTTTTTCGTACTTTAGTTTATTTAATTTAATTGTATTTAATTGTAGGTAGTTTAGGTAATTAATTTAATTATAGTGTAGTGTTAGGTGTAATTTTAACTTATGTTAGGTTGTATTTTACAGGTACTTTTGTATTTATTTTAGCTAGGTAGTTATTAAAGTTAATAACTATTTAATAACTATTCTACCTAGTTAAAATAAATACAAACTTGCCTGTAAAATAAAAATAAATCCTAAAATAGCTACAATGTAATTATTAATTATATTGTAGCTATCTTATGGTTTATTTTATAGGTAAGTATTTAGTTTTAAATAGGAATTATTAATTTAATTGTAGCTATTTTATTTAGAATTATTTAAATTATATTTAAGTTAGGGGGTGTTAGGGTTAGGGTTAGACTTAGGTTTAGGGGTTAATAACTTTATTATACTAGCGGTGACGTTGGCGGCGGCAGATTAGGGGTTAATAAATGTAGTTAGGTTGCGGCGACATTGGGGGGGGAAATTAGGGGTTAATAAATATAATGTAGGGTTATTGGGGGCACAGATTAGGGGTTCATAAGTATAATGTAGGTGGCGGCGGTGCCGGAGTGGCAGAGTAGGGGTTAATAATTATAATGCAGGTGGCGACGATGTCGGGGGCAGCAGATTAGGTGTTAGGTGTAGACATAAATTTGGTTTCCCCATAGGAAACAATTGGGCTGCGTTAGGAGCTGAACGCTGCTGTTTTTGCAGGTGTTAGGTTTTTTTTCAGTCGGCTCTGCCCCATTGTTTCCTATGGGGAAATCATGTACAACCACGTTTAGCCAGCTTACCGCTACCGTAAGCAGCACTGGTATTACAATGAGATTGTAAAGAACAAGGCTAAGAACACCGGACTACTGGTAAAATGCAAAACTTTATTTGATCCTTTAAAAAGGGTTACATGGGCAAATCCCGGTTGCAACAAATACCGGACAAGACAAACTTGTGGTGTGGGTAGTCACGTACCCCTGGCTAATATTACAGTGGGATGTGGAGCTAAATTCTGCTCTACGCTCACTTTTTTTGTGGCTAACGCCGGGTTGAAAAAAACCTGTAATAACAGCGTTGTCTTAAGGTAGCGTTAAAAAAAAAGGCTCGTTAGCACCGCACCCCTGTTACCGCAAAACTCGTAATCTAGCCGTTAGTAAGTGATAAACTGAATAAAAAACACTACAAATGAGAACTAGCTTTTTTAAAATATCAACTTAATACTGAAAACAAATTTGTCCCTTTAAGAGACACAACCATTCCATCAGTAGCCGCTAGCAGCAATGTACAAGTAAATGAACTTATTAAATAAAAATAAGAACTTGTTTTTTAAGTAATAACTTAGTACTGAAAACAAATATGTCGCTTTTACAGTCAGTCCACCAGCAGCCTGTAGCAGCTATGTATTACGTAAGGAACCTTTTCACCTTACAAGTAATATAACATTAAAAAAAATGAGAACTTGTTTTTTTAAATAAAAATTAAGGGATAGTAAAGGCCAAATTAAACTTTAATTTTTCAGATAGGGCATGTCAATTTAAACAACTTTCTAATATACTTTTCTTTCATGTAATTGGCAAGAGTCCATGAGCTAGTGACGTATGGGATATACAATCCTACCAGGTGGGGCATAGTTTCCCAAACCTCAAAATGCCTATAAATACACCCCTCACTATACCCACAATTCAGTTTTTACAAACTTTGCCTCCTATGGAGGTGGTGAAGTAAGTTTGTGCTTAGATTCTATGTTGATATGCGCTTCTCAGCATTTTGAAGCCCGATTCCTCTCAGAGTACAGTGAATGTCAGAGGGATGTGAAGAGAGTATCACCTATTGAATGCAATGGTTTTCCTCACGGGAGTAATAGTACATTGCCTGTTCTTCCTTCAACATCTAATGTACAAGATATACCTGTAAATTTAAAAGATTTTATTGCTGATGCAATTCAGTAGGCTTTGTCTGCCATCCCGCCTTCTAATAAACGTAACAGGTCTTTTAAAACTCCTTATAAAGTTGATGAAATTTCAAATGACCGACAACATACTGAATTATCCTCCTCTGACGAGGATCTATCTGATTCAGAAGTTCCTTCCTCAGATATTGACACTGACAAATCTACTTATTTATTTAAAATGGAGTATATTTGTTCTTTGCTAAAAGAAGTGTTGATTACATTGGATAGTGAGGAAACTAGTCCTCTTGATGTTAAAACTAGTAGATGTTTAAATTCTGTTTAAAAACCTCCTGTGGTTACTCCAGAGGTTTTTCCAGGTCCTGATGCTATTTCTGATATGATTTCTAAGGAATCAAATAGGCCTGGTACTACTTTTATTCCTTCTTCAAGGTTTAAAAAATCATATCCTTTGCCAGCAGTTAGATTGGAGTTTTGGGAAAAGATCCCCAAAGTTCATGGGGCTATTTCTACTCTTGCTAAACATACTACTATTCCTATGGAAGATAGTACTTCGTTTAAAGATCCTTTATATAGAAAACTTGAATCCTATCTAAGGAAAGCCTATTTATATTCTGGTCATCTGCTCAGGCCTGCAATTTCTTTGGCTGATGTTGCAGCTGCATCAACTTTTTCGTTGGAAAGTTTAGCGCAACAAGAAACGGATACTGATTTGAATAGCATTGTTTGCTTGCTTCAACATGCTAATCATTTTATTTGTGATGCCATTTTTGATATCATCAAAACTGATGTTAAATCTATGTCTTTAGCTATTTTAGATAGGAGAGCTTTGTGGCTTAAATCTTGGAATGCTGACATGGTATCTAAGTCTAGATTACTATCTCTTTCTTTCCAAGGTAATAAGTTATTTGGTTCTCAGTTGGATTAAATTTTTTCAACTGTCACTGGGGGGGAAGGGAGTTTTAAGGACTATTCTGCCTTTTGTTCAGCAAGGGCATTATATGTCCACAATGGACTTACAGGATGCATATCTTCATATTCCGATTCATCCAGACCACTATCGGTTTCGGAGATTCTCTTTTCTAGACAAACATTACCAATTTGTCGCTCTTTCATTTGGCCTAGCGACAGCTCCAAGAATCTTTTTGAAGGTTCTAGGTGCCCTACTCTCTGTAATCAGAGAACGGGGTATTGCAGTGTTTCCTTATTTGGACGATATCTTGGTACTAGCTCAGTCTTTACATTCAGCAGAATTTTACATGAATCAACTAGTCTTGTTTCTTCATAGACATGGTTGGAGGATCAATTTACCAAAAAGTTCTTTGATACCTCAGACAAGGGTTACCTTTTTAGGTTTCCAGATAGATTCAGTGTTCATGATTCTGTCTCTAACATACAAGAGAAGATTACAATTGGTTTCAGCTTGTTGGAACCTTCA
Organism: Bombina bombina; assembly: GCF_027579735.1. Taxonomy (NCBI): domain Eukaryota; kingdom Metazoa; phylum Chordata; class Amphibia; order Anura; family Bombinatoridae; genus Bombina; species Bombina bombina. The sequence goes on from NC_069504.1 coordinate 415,479,243, forward strand.
GTCTCAATCATTCCCTCTTCAGTAGCTATGTGCATGGAAGTTTTAGGTCTCATGACTGCAGCATTGGATGTGATCCCCTTTGCTCGTTTTCACATGAGACCTCTCCAGCTTTGTAAGCTGACCCAATGGTGCAGGGATTATACAAAGATATCACAATTAATATCCTTAAATCCCAATGTTTGACTATCTCTGACTTGGTGGTTAGATCACCATTGTATAGTTCTAGGGGCCTCTTTTGTTCGTCCAACCTGGACTGTAATCACAACAGATGCAAGTCTTTCAGGTTGGGTAGCTGTCTGGGGATCTCTGACAGCACAAGGAGTTTGAAAATCTCAAGAGGTGAGATTACCAATTAATATTTTGGAACTCCATGAATTTTCTAGGCTCTTCAGGTTTGGCCTCTGTTGAAGAGAGAACCATTCATTTGCTTTCAGACAGACAATATCACAACTGTGGCATATGTCAATCATTAGGGTGGGACTCACAGTCCCCAAGTTATGACAGAAGTATCTCGAATACTTGCTTGGGCGGAATCCAGCTCCTGTCTAATTTCTGTGGTTCATATCCCTGGAATACACAATTGGGAAGCGGATTATCCCAGCTGTCAGAATTTACATCCAGGGGAGTGGTCCCTCCATCCGGATGTGTTTTCTCTGATTGTTCAGATGTGGGGTCTTCCAGAAATAGATTGGATGGCTTCTCATCTAAACAATAAACTTCCCAGGTACCTGTCCAGGTCCAGGGATCCTCAGGGGAAGCAGTGGATGCGTTGAATGTTCCTTGGTGTTACCAACCTGCTTATATTTTCCCGCCTCTAGTTCTTCTTCCAAGAGTGATCTCCAAAATCATCATGGAACAATTGTTTATGTTGCTGGTAGCTGCAGCATGGCCTCACAGGTTTTCGTATGCGGATATTGTTTGAATGTCCAGTTGCCAACCTTGGCCACTTCCATTAAGGCTAAACCTTCTATCTCAAGGTCCGTTTTTTCATCAGGATTTCAAATCATTAAATTTGAAGGTATTGAAATTGAACGCCTAGTGCTTAGTCATAGAGACTTCTCTGACCCAGTGATTAATACTATGTTACAGGCTCGTAAATCTGTTTCTAGGAAGATTTATTATCGAGTTTGGTGTTCTTCTCATAAATTCTCTTGGCATTCTTTAAGAATTCCTAGAATTTTACAGTTTCTTCAGGATGGTTTGGATAAGGGTTTGTCTACAAGTTCCTTGAAGGGACAAATCTCTGCTCTTTCTGTTTTATTTCACAGAAAGATTGCTAAGCTAAGCTAAGATTGTTTTGTACAGGCTTTGGTTCATATCAAGCCTGTCATTAAATCAATCTCTCCTCCTTGGAGTCTTAATTTGGTTTTGAAGTCTTTACAGGCTCCTCCGTTTGAGCCTATGCATTCTTTGGACATTAAATTACTTTCTTGTAAAGTGTTGTTCCTTTTGGCCATCTCTTCTGCTAGAAGAGTTTCTGAATTATCTGCTCTTTCTTGTGAATCTCCTTTTCTGATTTTTCATCAGGATAAGGCGGTTTTGCGGACTTCATTTAAATTCTTACCTAAGGTTGTGAATTCTAACAACATTAATAGAGAAATTGTTGTCCCTTCTTTGTGTCCTAATCCTAAGAATTCTTTGGAGAGATCCTTAAATTCTTTGGATGTGGTAAGAGCTTTAAAATATTATATTGAGGCTACTAAAGATTTCAGGAAGACCTCTAGTCTATTTGTTATCTTTCTGGTTCCAGGAAAGGTCAGAAGCGTTTCCTTGGCATCTTGGTTAAAGCTTTTGATTCATCTAGCTTATTTGAAGTCGGGTCAAGCCCCGCCTCAGAGAGTTACAGCTCATTCTACTAGATCAGTCTCTACTTCGTGGGCTTTTAAGGATGAAGCTTCAGTTGATCAGATTTGCAAAGCAGCAACTTGGTCTTCTTTGCATACATTTACTAAATTCTACCGTTTTGATGTATTTGCTTCTTCGGAAGCAATTTTTGGTAGAAAAGTTCTTCAGGCAGCTATTTCAGTTTGATTCTTCTGCTTATGTTTTAAGTTTTTTTCTTTCATTTATGAGAAAAAACTTATTTTTCTTGTTGTGGATTTATTTTTACAGTGGAAAATGGCTGTATCCCTCCCTCTCTAGTGACTCTTGTGTGGAGTTCCACATCTTGGGTATTGCTAGCCCATATGTCACTAGCTCATGGAATGAAAGAAAACATAATTTATGTAAGAACTTACCTGATAAATGAATTTCTTTCATATTGGCAAGAGTCCATGAGGCCAACCCTTTTTTATGGTGGTTATGATTTTTTTGTATAAAGCACAATTATTTCCAAATTCCTCTGTTGATGCTTTTTACTCCTTTCTTTTTCACCCCACTACCTGGCTATTCGTTAAACTGAATTGTGGGTGTGGTGAGGGGTGTATATATAGGCATTTTGAGGTTTGGAAAACTTTGCCTCTCCTGGTAGGATTGTATATCCCATACGTCACTAGCTCATGGACTCTTGCCAATATGAAAGAAATTAATTTATCAGGTAAGTTCTTACATAAATTATGTTTTATCATCAAATTTGCTGTGTGTTCTTAGTTGAAAGCTAAACCTAGGTAGGCTCATATGCTAATTTCTAAGCCCTTGAAGCCCGTCACCTATCTGAATGCATTTTAATTTTTTTTTTTGCTCTCTCTCTCCCACCTCTCTTTTGTTCTCTTTCTCCCCCTCTCTTTTGCTCTCTCTCCCCCTCTCTTTTGTGCTCTCTCCCCTATCTTTTGTGATCTCTCTCGCTCCACCTCTCTTTTGCTCTCTCTTTCCCCTCTCTCTTTTGCTCTCTCTCCCCCTCTCTTTTGCGCTCTCTCTCCCCCCTCTCTTTTATGCTCTTTCCTCCTCTCTTTTATGTTCTCTCTCTCTTTTGCGCTCTCTCCCCCCCCTCTTTTGCACGCTCTCTCTCCCCCTCTCTTTTGCGCTCTCTCTCTCCCCCCTCTCTTTTGTGCTCTCTCTCCCCCCTCTCTTTGTGCTCTCTCCCCTCTCTTTGCTCTCTCTCTCTCCATCCCTCTCTTTGCTCTCTCTCTCCATCCCTCTCTTTTGCTTTTTCTCTCTCCCCTCTCTTTTGCTCTCTCTCTCCATCCCTCTCTTTTGCTCTCTTTCCCCCCTCTCTTTTTCTCTCTCTCCCCCTCTCTTTTTCTCTCTCTCCCCCTCTCTTTTGCTCTCTCTCCCCCTCTCATATATCTTTCTTCCCTCTATTTTGCTCTTTCCCATCTCTTTTGCACTTTCCCCTCTATTTTGCTTTCTCCCCCCCTCTCTTCTGCACTTTCCTCTCTCTTCTGCTCTTCCCCCTCTCTTTAGCTCTTTCCTATCTCTTTTTGTCTCTCCCCCTCTCTTTCTATTTCTCTCCCCTCTCTCTCGCGCCGACCGTGCCCGGCCACAACCCCCGTCACACCCGACCATGCCCTGGGCCATGCCCGATCATGCCCGGTCACGCCTACGCTTCCGTCCGGCCATGCCCATGTTCCCGCCTTGCCACGCCCACTTTCACTGCAGACAGCATGTCAGGTAAGGCCAGGTGTGTTTGTCCTCGTGCTCTACTGCGCATGACAGCTTCGGACAAAGACACTTGGCCTTTTATATTATAGGATTAGCAATAAATAGCAAATGTCTCTCAGTGAGGGGGCCCAGCAGACACAGGTACAGCTAGCACACTGATACACACTTTTCTGAGGCTGAAAATTTTAAAATTCCCTCTTTGACTTTAATCCCTCCTCTTGACAATGCTGAATGGACAGAAAACATCACAAGCTTCCACTGACAGGCTGATAGAACCTGTCAATCTATTCACTGATTCTTCCTGGTTTTCAGTCATTGGCTAAAGCCTGCCTGCATTAGACATGTGCAATTCATTTTGGCCAAACTTCGTTTTTGGCTGCATTTTGGCTGATTCGGAATCTGAATTTCTGAATCAGCACCATAACTAAAATCCCCAAAAATTTAAAAAATGAATAAATCAGTTTCCGAATTTTCGTATCCCTTCTTTATTCATATTCGGATTTTTTAATTGTTCTAATAAAATACGCAGTTAACATCTTTTTTGCAAACAAATAAAAACAAACCACCCCTTAAAATTAAAAATTCCCACCCCCCAAACCCACAAAATAAAGAAAAACTAACTAAAAAAAAAAATAATCTACCCATTGCCCTGAAAGGGGCATTTGTATGGGCATTGCCCTTAAAAGGGCATTCAGCTCTTTTTTCGGCCCATTAAAATAAAAAAGCCCTAATCTAAAAAAAAAAATCCACACCCCAAAAAAAAACAAAAAATATACCTAACACTAACCCCAAAATCGATACAGTTGCTGAAGTCCGGCGAAAGATCTTCATCCCAGCTGTGAAGCATCTTCATCCAGGCGGCTCCATCTGTATCCATCGCGGGACCGGAATCTTCTATCTTCATCCCAGCAGAGGCGGAATGGTCGGTGGATGCGCAGGGGTCCAGTAGGGGTTAATAGGTTTAGTTAGTGTCAGCGATGCCTGGGAACGTCAGTTTAGGAGTTAATAGGTTTATTTAGTGTCTGCAATATTGGGGGATGGCTGTTTAGGGTTTAATAGGTTTAGGTAGTGTTGGCGATGTGGGGGGATGGCGGTTTATGGGTTAATAGCTTTATTTATTGTTGGTGATATGGGTGGCTGCGGCAGTTTTAGATAATTTAGTTTCGTCAATCACGGTTATATTAGTTATGTTAAGATAAATCGTTTTTTCAGATCCATTCTTTATTCATATGCTTTATTCTATTCTAAACTTCAGAATAGAATAATGCCTATGAATAAACAATGAATAAAAAAAAAACAACGGATACGAAAAAACGATTTAACAACATAACTAATTTGCCGAAATGATTTTTTTTTTAAACTTAACTAAACTAATTTGCCGAAACAAAATTATTTATTTAAGTAATGAAAATGAAACGAAACCAAACAAAACAAATTTTTTAGCGTTGCACATGTCTAGCCTGCATCATAACAAGCAGCATCCGAAAACAAAAATACAAAAGAAAATAATTTATTTTCTTTATCATTTCAGTTTTGTTTCCGTATGGTTGTGTCTTTGGTATGCAAAGAAAATAAAGAAAATGCCAGTTTCTTTTATACTTCCAAAAATGAAAGCACATCCCTACAAACCACGTTTTGTATTTGGTAACTGTAATTATTTACGTCACTGGTCTTTGAGTGAGGATTGCTTTTTTGATAGCTATTCCAGGATGCCTTTAGCCGGAAAGGGAGGCCATAATAGAGCAGTCCTGTCGCTTTCAACGAGACCCACGCTACTATAACCTGAAAAACCCTTAGCAACGAGTTACGTACAGGGTACGTCACAGTCATTAAGGGGTTAAAGATGCATTCTAATGCAAAAAATAAATAAATCATACTGTAATTCATTAGTAAATTGATCAAAGCTAGATATATGTTTTACACCCACAACAGCAAGAAGCTGTCAGCCATAGGCAAATATGTGCAACTGCCAAGCCTCATTATCTCATCTGTAATTTCCCGCTTGAAAGCTACAATAATTGGGGCTTTACCTATGTGTTTAACCCATTTGTAGGTTGATCCTAATCCTTCAGAAAAACATATCAAGTGATTTACCTACACAAATCATCACAGACATTAAAGATGAATTCTGTAGAAAAATAATGATATAAAGTTTTCTAAATTATTGTGATTGACCCCATAGTTAGCTAGGAAAAGAAATGCAAGTGTTTGTGCACTAATGAATTTGCTAATGAATTTGAAAGTCATTTTTACTTAAGGATTTCCTTTCAGTTTTAATTATACTGTATTAGAATAAAACCCTATAAACAATTTGCTTTAGCTTGAACTTGCTGATTATCTCAAAAGTACAACTGACCATGTCATGCTTTTTCCTCCAGGTTCTACTTTTATAAATTGGTTTTAAAATATAAAAAAGGAAAAGAGAAACATAGACATGCACAATGCTCTTTGGCGGCCAGCAGGGCTTTCAATCATCATGATCGTTTTGGATTGGGCTGATTTAAAAAGGTGGCAGACAGGTTAAAGAGCAGCGGTCTAATGACCACTGCTTCTTAACTTTTGTTTCAGAAGAGCCTGAACCGATGGGCCTCCAAAGCAAAGCAATCACTGCTTGATAAATGGAGCCCAGATCATTTTAAATAACTTTTTAATGTACTTTTATTACCAAATTTGCTTCATTCTCTTGGTACCATGTGTTGAAGAGTAGGCTCAGGTGTAACAATGCAGAACTGTGAGCTAGTTTAACACTGTTGGTGACAGCCAATGACAAGAGATATATGGGTGCAGTCACCAATTACCAGCTAGCTCCTAGCAGTGCATTGTTACTCCTTAGCCTAAATGTGTATGCTCTTCAACAAAGCATACTAAGAGAAGAAAGCAAATTTGATAACAGAAGTAAATTGGAAAGTTCCTTAAAATTGTATCTAAATCACAAAAATTTAATTTTGACTTTACTTCCCATTAAGTATACCAAAGTTTAAATTCTCAATCAAATGTAATCTTTCTTAGGCCCCTATATTTGAAACATCACTAGACCGACAAGAAATGGCTTTTGGCCTAGCCAGATATCACTGGGATATATTCTTTTTTTTTTTTTTTATCCTTTTTTTTTTTTTTTTTAAAGGATTTTTATTAATATAGAGAAAAAAAAAATATTACATTCACTTGACAACACATAGATATGGGTAATTTCTGTACCATATCTAAACAACAACCAAAATATTACAAAGGATACATAGATCATGTATAGGTCGAATATATCATAAAAGGAATACAATAAGATAATAATTCAAAAGGACTCCATATTTAACTATGGTATCATTGAATAACATCCTCTACCTCTGAATTTACCATTAAGGGAAAGAGGAATGAAGCAGAAAAAAAGAAAAAAAGAAAGAAAAAAAAACAGTCTGAGATGCTCTTTCCCTCCCAAGAGAGAAGCTCAAGTACATTCCTGCTTATCTACGTTTGAATGGTTCCATAAATTAAATTATTCTCCTTTAACTCTTCTAAGACTCCTTAGTCACTATTTGCAATCAAAAGCGGGTCAGCTTTAACTAAAAATAACTTCATCTGGCTTCAATATGGTCATTGAGTCTTATTTCTGTTACTAAACTGGATACTCCAAATTAGGCTGCTCAATGGCCACTTATTGACTGACTCTAATGCCTTTAAAGACTGGACTCCCTGAAATATCTACATCTAAGATCAGCATATTTACTTCTTTATATATACCTAGTTTTCGGGACCACTATTGATTCGTATTAGAGGGTACTTTTCTATTCATAAGCTCTATATAGTGCTCCTTAGAGAAACTTGATCCTAATACGCTAATTGGCACAACACTCTCTGAATCAAGCCTAGGGGAGAACAACGGGGGGAGAAGAGAGAAGAAAGAAAAAGAAGAGAAAAAAAAATAAAAAAAAAATTACACTTTAAAGACCTCCTTGGACTTCACTTCTCAAATCTATTCCTCTGAAAACCAGAGCCTCGGAAGATTCCCCCTTTCAATTTGTTGTTGTATCCAGGTGGACCTTTTCCAATAAGATACCGCCTGTCTCTGTGTTTCCAATGGGAGGGAGCAAATATATTTCTTCCACTTATTAAAAAACCGGGGCAGCTGTTTGGAATTAATATCTCTTATATTATATTGTTCGACAACACCAATCTGATGGTGTACTTCTTTTAAGAAATCTTAAATCTAGGGGTTTTTTTGCCTCTCCAATTTTTAAGAATTAGATTCCGCCCTATCAGTATGAGTAATTAATAAATCTATTGTTAGACATAGCGAGAGTATATTTGCATAGAAAGAAGATCTGAGATAACTGAGTTTAAATCTTATCCCTGTTATTTTAATGCCCCAGAAGATTATTTTCTGCCAAAATTGATATATTTTTGGACATGTCCAAAAACAATGTATCAGATCTGCATTCTCAGAATAGCATTTGGGACAGTTTTTCCTTTCCTGATCCCATTTGGCTAGTCTAGCCGTGTAAGGTACACTCTGTATATCATTTTCAGGTGTGATTCTTTCCAGCTATGCATAATCGTAGTGCCTGAGACCAGTGCTATGCTCTGCAAAATTGTCGTGGTGTCTAAGGTAATTTTATCTTTGGACCACTTATTCGTTATCTCCACAATATTATGCTTCCCCCCGATTTTCAGAATGATGTCATAAATACGAGAAATAGTGCTCACCCCCCTCATGGTATTCTCTAATGATTGTTTTTAGTTCTTTACTGTCAATTTCCAGCCCTGTATCCTGTCTCAATTTCTCAATCCAATGTCTAACCTGTAAGTAGGCAAAAAAACTAGTCCTAGGGAGATTAAATTGATGAGATAGTTTCTCAAACGATTGCAACCTCAAGTTATTACCTTCACATATTTGCACTACATAGTTCACTCCCCGCTCCGACCATATCTGGAATATTGAGGGTCTAATCCCGGCGAAAAGCCTGGGTTACCCCGTAAGGGTAAAAACTCTGATTTCCGAAAATCGATTCTTAATTCACTACATATTTTTGCCAAGCCTGTATTATGAATTTAAATGTAGTCAATTGGTATATTGTTCCAGGAAGATTATTTGCAGGATGGTGCAAAATTGCCTTTAAGTTAAAAGGCTTGATTACTGAAGTTTTCAATCTCGAAAAAGGAAACTAACTCTTTTTCAGAGATCCAGTCTAACGCGAATTTGGCTAAAGCTGCATAATTATAAAATTTAACATTTGGACATGCCATCCCTCCATAGACTTTTGGTAATGTTAATTTGAATATGGAAATACGTGGTTTCTTTCCTTGCCAGATAAATCGGTTAAAGCTCCTATAAAGAAAGGTCAAGTCTTTTTTATATAGTAACAAAGGGAGGTTCTGCAGAAAATATAGGAGCTTTGGGAACAGGACCACCTTGATCAGCATAATTCGGGCTGTAATTGAAAGCGGTAAATTGCCCCAATTCTGAAGCTTCCTATCCAGTTCTCTAATACATGGCTTAAAATTAAGATCATACCATAGGTTAGGATCTTTGCTCAATGTGATGCCTAAATATGTGATCTGTGTTGTTTCCATAAAAGGATAGTTTCTCTGCTCACAGGGTTTATGTATCCACAAAATCTCTGACTTCTCATAGTTAATTTTATAGCCTGAAAACGAGCTAAATATGTTGAATATCGTAATAAGCCGAGGGATAGAAACAGCTGTATATTACTAAGGAAAAGTAACAGATCATCTGCAAATAATGAAAGAACCACTCTAACTCCTCCAATCTGAATGCCCTGCATTGCCTTCCGTAGATAGATTGCCAATGGTTCAATAGATAAATTAAAAAGGAATGGTGATAATGGGCAGCCTTGACGCGTGCCACGCCTAAGAACTATCTTATTAGTAGGGTGCCCATTCACTATTATTGAAGAGGTTGGTTCTAGGTAAAGCTGTCTAATGAATTGTTGGAAAGTCCCCGTTATACCAAAGTTCTCCAATGAAGTAAACAGATGATCCCATATAATGGAATCAAACGCTTTTTCGGCGTCAATTGTGAGGATAGCCTGATCGGGTTTAGCGTAATGTCTTTTCTTCTCCAGTTTATTCCAATAATGGTCCAATACTAATTGGACTTTCCGTAAGTTCTTAACTGGATTTCTACCCATCATAAAACCTGTCTGATCAGGGATGTATCATAGATCCTAAAGGAGATTTTAGTCTGTTAGCTAAAATGTACGTGAGGATTTTATAGTCCTGGTTAAGGAGTGAAATTGGCCTGTAAGAGGATGGAAGTTCTGGGTCCTTACCTTTCTTAAGTATCAACACTATGTTAGATGCCGCAAATAATGAAGATTGTGGTTTATTACCTACAAAATATTCATTAAATAATTTACCTAAGACTGGAGATATTTGTTCCAGAAGTATTTTATAGAATTCAGCCGGCAAATCATCTGGTCCGGGAGCTTTTCCAGATTTTAACTTTTTAATAGCACTTACTATTTCTTCCCTAGATATAGGTTCATTGAGTCTCTGAAGATCTTCTGTTCCTATTTGGGGTAAACTTACCTGTTGCCAAAACTGCTCCTTATTTACCATACTGACCTGCTTGGTAGCATAAAGGTGTTGAAAGGTTTGAAAGAAAGCTTCCCTTATCTCTACAGGGTCGGTCACTCTATTGTTCCCGATTTTCAATGCTGCAATATAGTTTTTTTGTTGTCTAATCTTAATGATTCCCGCAATATATTTAGCCGAAACACCCTGTACCCCTGAATAGAAAGCTTTAAGTTTTTGTTCCTCTGAAATTGACTGTTGTTTTAAGAAAAGATCATATACTGATTTACTGTTTTTATATTTATTCCATAGATCATAGAAGGATTGCTAAGATATTTGCGGTAGCTATTTCTCAGTGTGTTAGAGAGTTGCTCCTCTCTCTTGCCCCGGATCGCCTTAACTCTTGCTAAATACGCCTTGATCTCCCCTCTAAAGACAGCCTTCGCTGTCTCCCAGAATATTTCTGGTTTATCTAGATAGCTTGCGTTATCAACCTGGAATTGGTACCATCTATTCTGCATCCATTTTCTAAAATGGACGTTGTTAATCAAATGTCGCGGAAAGAATAATCTATTGTTTCCTGTTGAGGGTTTATCAGTCAGACCAATCTCTAAAGAGATGATAGCGTGGTCTGAAATCACAATATCCTGAATCGCAGTCCCGATTTTCATTTTTAACATGTGTTTCGCGATTAAAAAATAATCAATTCGAGAAAGGAGGAATGTACACTTGACGCACATGTATATTCCCGCTGATCCGGGTTTTGTAACCGCCATATATCTTGCAAAGCCAATTTCTGGCAAAATTTTTGTAAAATAATTGCTTCCCCTCGCTTTTCTTGGAGCAAATCTATACTTTGATCTGTCCAAGATATGTGAGAAAGCCATATTAAAATCACCAGCTACCACAATATTTTTCCCGATATGTAGGAACAAACTTTAGACTAATATCTTCCCAAAAATCTTTATCTATCGCATTCGGTCCATATACATTACATATAACAATATTGCAATTGTTAATTTCTATCTCAAGAATTTTGAAATCTCCCATTGATATCATTAAGAACTGAGATAATATTATAGTTCAGTTTGCTTATTTATTAAGATAGCCAAACCTCTATTGGTCTTATCATAGGGGGTGAACACTACCTCCCCCACCCATTTACTTTTAAGTTTTATGGCCTCCTTGGGCCGGAGGTGGGTCTCCTGTAGAAAACACTAAATCAGGTTTCTGTTTCCCTAGGTGTCTAATCAGCAGTTTCCTTTTGATCGGGATGAAATCCCTCCAATGTTCCAAGAGAGGAAATTTAGTTTAAAACCATTTAAGGTATTACGGAGGGATAGGAGAACGGCAAAAAAAAAAAAAAAAAAAAAGGACACCGCTTCTTCTCTCCCCCCCCCCCCACAAACCCATGTTGCTTTTCCTACCATTATCTGTTCTTCTCTTGTGCCAAAGAAAGTAAATAACAGGGAAAGGAGAAAGAGCAAAAAAAAAAATCCATCTTGTTAGCCTTATATTCGTTTAAGCTATGCATTTCCTTATCCAGTCGATGTTATATTATCCCTAGACTCTGACAGTATGCTTTAATTTGTTCAGTTTTCGTAAAGGTGTGTGTTTCTCCATCCTTATCCACTACAATCTTTGCTGGATATACAAGTCTTGCTCTTAGGTTGGCTCTGATTAACTGCGGAACAAAATGAGGCATTTCCCTACGTTTATTTTGAGTCTCATATGAAAAATCCTGAAAATAATAATAGTTTATTGGACCCCAGCATAATATTGTTATTTTTACCGGTACAGTCTAAGTATGTGGAATTTATCCTGAAAATTTAAGAATTTAATGATTACTACCCTAGGTTTAATTGGGCCATCTAGATTTCTTCTGGGCGCTCCTATTCTGTGGGCTCTCTCTATAGGTATCCTTACATTGTCGATAGTACTCCCTACCAGCTTAGGAAGCTGGATAGATGCAAAATTTATCAAGTCCTGGTATTCTGCTGTTTCTGGTAGGCCAACAACCCTAAGATTGTTGCGCCTAGACCTATCTTCAAGTTCCTCCATTTTAGATTGTAAAAAGTTAAGTTTGCTATCATGTGAATTGATCTCTGATCTTGTACACTGATCTATCTTCCATATCTGAAAACTCTGGTTTCTAACTCATTCATACCGTGATGTAAATTGTTTAATTTTCATTTGTAGCCGCGGCCATCTCTTGTCTTAAGGACTCAAATTGTGGCATAATTAGCTCAGAGATTGCTGTAATAGGGGAGAATTATCTGTACAGTTTAAGCTTGGTTTCCGTTTGTAAATGTATTTCTGGACTACTTCCATTGGGCTTGTTTTTTTTATCCTTTGATTTAGGCGGCATATTGGGTGATAGTGATTTGGAGTGTGAAATATATTCTTTCCATATAGAAAAGTATATCTATCCAGTAGGGGGACAAGTTCCCAAATTTTGTGATTATGTCTTGCTTTGTGTCCTCTCTACCTTGCAAGTGTCTATTATAGTGATAATAACAAGTGCTTTTCAGCCGTGTTCAAAAAACCAAACAAAACAGACAAAAAAAGAAAAGAAAAAAAGAAGAGAGAAAAAAAAACAGCAAAAAACACTTAAGTAGTCCTTTTTTAACCTTTTCCCCTTTCCACGCTGGTCAAAGGCAAAACCAGCCACACAACAATAGTGAAATAATGTGTAAAAACTTTTTCTACATACAATCCAATCTCCTAATTGTAATAGTAAATCAGCAGTGAATTATCATTGTGAACATTCCAGTAACAATAGTGCTTTTCTGTAAAGATTATAATATAAAAAGAACTGTATACAAAGGAAAACCTTGCACACAAAAACAAAAACAATAATAAAAAAAAAAAAAAGAAAAAAAAAAGTGTATCTACCGCTTAAATCACCTAATACAGTTTCCTATTGCTAACTTTGCAATTTGCCACAGTATTTGAACCGCTATCTACTGTATAATTATAGAGGGGAAAAGAAACAATCAACAAAAAAAAAAAAAAAGAAATTTTTTCTTTCCTTTTATACCTCTTTTCTCTTCCCTTCCCTTTCTTCCCTTCCCTTCCTTCCTCCCCCTTTTTTTTAAACCTCTAAACAGGTCCTTACTGTGTATAAAACTTAACCAGTTGGATATATCCTATCTATAGAAACAGGTAATCTAAGGGGAGCATTGTATATCCACAGCAACACTACACCAGACCTATTATGTAAAGTACTAAACAGCAAAGTATGGTCACTTTTTACAATTATGATTAGAAGATAGGGCCCCAAATAGGTTCTATCAAAATATTACTCTATTGCACTAAACAGATCACATTCAGCATATACAGTTCAAGCACTAGAGTCAATGTTTATACATTGCAGTCTTTGCTCAGAAATTTAGCATGGATGAGAGATTGTATTTAATTCGAGCCCAGTTCACATAACATATCTTTGCTGCAGCCAAGAAAAGAAAAAAAAAAAAAACTATTTCCAGGGGAGCATTGCCTGCTGGGGGTAACACTTTTCTTCCCCCCTCACTTCTCCTAGTATCTTAGGATAATAGTACTTGTGTTCTTACTTGGGAGATCCTGTACGATACTGGTTAATTTTTAAAATTTGTGCCAGTGATATAATTATAGGTTGGGCCACTAGCACATTCGTTGTAGAAATGATCAATTTTTAAACCCTCTATTGGATTGGGACCCTCCACCTTTCCCTGCTAAGATCCACTTAGCCACATATCCTGTAAAACACACTTGGACAGTCTATAGTAAAGTTTTTTTAGGCTGTAGTTTCCAGAAAAAATGGTGGAAGTCAGTCTTCCCCTTTACCCCAGACCACTTTGACTTTTGTCCCCAATTCAAGTGTCCAGGTCTAATTTTCCAGGGAGTCCCAGATCATTTGCAGTTAAGGCTTAGAAAACTTAGGGTATTGCAGGGAGAAGGGACAAAAGAAACGAGCCTTGCCCGTGGTACCTGCTTCTTCTGAAGAGTTCAATTGCCACATCACTTGGAGCCGGTCCCCATCGGCAAGTTCCTGTATCCTGGAGCCGGGATTTTTAACGTGGCCAGCTTGGTAGGGGGGGGAATCCGTCCAGGAGCGCTGTCTAGAAGGGCCGCCGATCTCAGACACCTCTGCGACTTACGACCTTAGCCTCATGCCTGCTCCTTCAGTTCCGCTCCCCTATCAATGCCAAAGCGAGGCACCACCAGAACCAGGTACAATCCTGGGGAGTTTCAGTAGGCGAGAGAGTCGTCGGTCTTAGGCACGTCCAGACTCGCAGCGCAAGTCTGTTTCAGACGGATCTGTCAGCTCCTCTCCGCCTCCAAACACCATTCATCCAGGTACAGCCAATCAGGGACCCAGAAGGGTTGAAATGTTTCCTTGTGGTTCGGGGTATGTGGGTGGTGTGGTGGTTTAGGAACGCCCTTTGGGCGTCGTGACTCTGCAGCTGAGTCTATCTGCCTCCAGGCAGCCGGCCTCTGCTATATTGTATCCAGGCCAGTGCGTGTCTTTACCGGCCAAGGAATAGCGCAGATGGGGTAAATCGATAGAGCCCAAATCCCCTGAGCTCGGTGCTAGCGGTCCCACGTTTCTGCTAGCTCCTCCCCTTCCGGCCGCCCCCCAATGGACTGGGATAGTATTCTAATATAAGGGGTGGACCCATGAAGTGCCGGCTAGTGGCGATGGTGTCTCCCATTGGAAATAATGGGATTACGGCTTCTGCTCAACTCCACCGACCTCCCACAGAACGTCTACATCTACGTCAAGTCTACACTATACCTGAATAATAAAGAGAGTCATTTTTTCTCCTATTATAATCTATAGGGAGCTATGTCGATACATGTATATAGATTGTCAAAAGTTATATGCATTTTCATGTATAAAGGCATATTATTTTAATCATTGTATAGAAATGAAATGGGCTTTTTTGTGTGTTCTTTTATGATTTAAAACATAATAATTCATTGCAAATATATATTTATGTTATCACAGACAGTAGCGGAAAAAATGATAGTTTTATATAACTGCAAGCCATTATGTAAAAATCTAAAGTTTCCTCCGCAACTGCCCTACCAAATGCCCTTAGACAACCTTTTTATATAGGATAGGGAATTTTTAGGGTACAGTTTTTTTTTTTTAGGAATAGATTTTTTTTTTACTGTAAAAAAGCTAAATAACTTTAGTGCTATTGCCCTTATCATGGCGTTGATAGTTTAGGTTTTTTTAAGATAGCTTTTTTTTTTATATAGGGGATTTTTTTATTTTAAATGTAAAATAACTGTAAGTGCTTTAGGGCAATACTAGAGTAGGTTTAGTGTTTGTAGAGTTATTTTATTTGGGGTAGACTTTAGTTTTAGGATAGCATAACTGTTTTTTTATATTTTGTGTAGTTTTAATTTTTTTAATGGTAAGTAGGGTACTCAGGAAGTGATTAGGTCAGGGGTCTTTGGTGGGGGTTAGCTGTTAGGGTAGTTAAGTTGTGTGTAATGGTAGTTTGTGTTGCGGGTTGTGGTGGTTTAGTGGGTGGCAGGTTGGGGATTTCTTGCGGTGGGGGTTATGGTGGTTTAGGGCTTTAGTGGTTTAGGGTTTATTGTGGTGGGCTATTGGTGGTTTAGGGGGTTAAGTGGTGAAGGGGGAGAATGCGGTGGGACTTTGTTGGTCTAAGGGGTTAGAAGTTTATTGCAGGAATCTATTTGCGGTTTAGGGATTTATAGGTTAGGAAGTTTATTGCAGGGGGCTATTGGCAGTTAGGGGTAAGTAGTGAAGGGTTAGTTTGCGGTGGTGGGTTTTGTCAGTTTTAGGGGTACATAGGATATTTATTAGGTTTGGTGCTATATATATTAATTACAAAGGGATCCTTTACTTTACATGGCCAATATTGGTGCATATGCTGTTGGAATATATCACCAGCATTGCCACTTATTGAGATGTATATAATAGTAATTTTTAAGTTTGCATGTAGTGTAAGCATTAAAAGCCATATTAACACTTTCATTTGTGTGGTCTATTACAATGGTTTATTTCTTCTCTTTTAACCACTAAAATATTAAGCATTATTATGCAATAAAATAAAAAGCAATACTGTGTTTCTGGTTTCTGACCTAGTTGTATATTCATTGCAATTGTATTGTTTTCTTGTAAGTGAAAGGATAAGAAAGAGAAATTATTTTCTCTATTCCCCCCCATGAAAATATTGATAAAGATTTTAACAAAGTTTCATGGTAATGGAAAAAATTCAGAGGGAATTAGAGCGAATCAAAAAATAAATCTTTTGAGTATAGATTGGTGCTCTTTTATTCAGAGCTATAGAAAAGAGCACAATTAATCTAACAGCAATGTAAGGCTTTTTATCCATAGTCTATCTTTATTTACGTATCTCTGATTCCTCTTATATAGAGTTAAGCTTTTGAGAGGACAAAGACTATCACCATTTCCCTTAGATCTATATGAATTTTTCCGCCCCTCTCATGTCACTTAGTATCACATTTTCTAAGTCCCTGAAATAAAATAATATTGATATATGAGATTTGTCATAAAGGGTTGGTGAACCATTGATTTGATACTCAGAGTCGATCATTTTGTATAATTATAACTACACACTAGTTCAGCTATAGTTTGTTTTATGTGAGGTTTTTATTATGAGCTGCTTCAAAAAGAAATTGCTCATCACTACAACATTGGAAAATTACATGTAAATTGGTTTTGCAATTTTTGAGATATTTAAGTTTCAAATAAAATGCTGGTCTCATAATTCCTCCTTTGATTCTCAATGCAAATGATTAGAAAGTCTAAGAAGTCAGATAGCTGAAGGGATTGCTAGGGATATGAGTACATCTTTTGCCTAGAAAGTAAGCTATTCAAAATGGTTTTTTTTTATATTTCCTAGATAAAGGCATTCAAATAAAATAAATGGCAGTTTCTAAAACACAATAAAAATATGGAATAACAAGAATGGGTTTGGTTTTATGAGTCTGACTGAGAACATAAGCTCTGGGCATCTAACTTGTGTTTATGCTCTAAACATTTTACACAGCAATGTTTATTGAGTATTTGTATAATTAGTTAAGGGGTCAATCATAATCTTATCAGTTTTTAAGCTCACTTGCAATTGTGTTTTTTCATCACAGTAAAAAGCCCTATTTTACTATGGGACAAAAAAGGTTCTTGGAGATCACAATCCATTTTCAAAAGACTTTTCAACACCTTTTTCTGACAAGTTTGCCTTTTCAAATTCACCACCTCAAGGCATTTAGAAAGCTCCGAAAAGGGCATTTTGCAAGTGTTCCAATTCAAGTTTGGGAAACATTGTAATATATTGGCACATGTGGGCAAGACACTAAAATAGCCACAGAAGACATTTTAGAGTGTGTTAGCATAGATGGCATTACTTCCATTCAAAGAAATAGTCTAGTCAAAATTAAACTTTAATGATTCGTAGACATGTGCATGGCGAAAAAATCCGGTTCGGATCGATTTCAGATTTTTTCGAATTTCGGTTCGGATCGATTCGAATTCGGAAAATTCTAATCAATTCGGTTCGGATTAGGTTCTGGATTCATTCGGGATTCGAATAAATTTGGCTGGATTCGGTTCATTTGGGGTTATGGTTCGGAAATTCGGAAGTTTGGTAAGTGTTAGGTGGGATGTGCGGTGTATTAGATTAGTATTATGTACTGTATATTAGGTGGTAACCCATAGCAGAGTGATATAACCTAATATACTATACAATTCTAGTGTAATCCATGCTATCCGAATCTACTGAATAAATCCAAATAAATCCGAACTAATTCGGCAGCTATTTTAATTCGGAATATATTTGGCTGGGATTCGGTTCGATTTGGTTCAGTTCGGAAATTTGGAATTTCGGTAAGTGTTAGGTGGGGATGTGCTGTGTATTAGATTAGTATTATGTACTGTATATTAGGTGGTACCCATAGCAGAGTGATATAACCTAATATACTATACAATACTAGTGTAATCCATGGCTGATCCCGAATCTACTGAATAAAGTCCAAATAAATCCGAAGCTAATCGGCACTATTTTAATTCGGAAATTCGAATCGGTGTCCGAATCCTGAATTTTACGAATTTGGGCCAAATTTCGAATCGATCCGAAATGAATCACATATTTCTAATTCAGATAGAGCATGCAATTTTAAGCAACTTTCTAATTTACTTACTCCAATTACTCTGATTAGCGAATTTTCTTCGTTCTTTTGGTATCTGTATTTGAAAAAGCAAGAATGTAATCATAGGAGCCGTCCCATTTTGGTTTACACCTGGGTAACACTTTTCTGATTGTGTCTAAATGTAGCCACCAATCAGCAAGCGCTACCCAGGTGCTTAACCAACAATGGGACCGGGCTCCTATGCTTATATTCAAATAAAGATAGCAGGAGGAGACAAAGACAATTTGATAATAGGAGTATATTAGAAAGTTGCTTAAAATTGTGTGCTCTATCTGAATTATGAAAGTTTAATTTTGGACTAGACTATTCTCAGTTAAGCTCTATTCATTGGCTATTTAGGCCGTCTGTAGTGGCCAGGGCACACATATAGCATGTGTATAGGTTAATTTTCCTCTCTCCCTTGTATAGCTTTAAAGGCTCTGCAAAACAACTTCTCCATCACACTTCCTCTTTTGGCCTATCACAATGACTGATTCTCCCCACTCACAAGATGGTCACATCCCTTGATCTAATTTTCAGCTATCAATGCACTATCTCAAATTTTCACAAACTCCCCCTTTTTCCTCTTCTGACCATCATCTCCTAACTTGCAACATCACTTCCTCCTACAACCCCCCTTCTCCTCTACCCCCGCACACCAAATGTTACAGAAGCACCTGTCAGTAGATCAGCAAAAGCTTGCTAGGCTCTCTCAAATCTCTCCTTCTCTTCCATCACCTCCTCTTTCCTACCCTGACTAATCTATCTGCCACTATAACTCACCCTTACTTCGGTCATTGACAATCTGGCCCCTCCTACCATAGCTCAGAAACCACCACTCTCATCCTCAGCCCTGGCATACTCCTCTGACACAGTACTATGCCAGATGTTCCCGTACTGCTGAGTGACACTGGGGGAATTCTCTGAGTTCAGCTGATCCTGTTCTTCACTACAAGTTCATCCTGAACTCCTACTATTATGCCCTTAATCTTTATAAGCAACAATACTTCTCTAATCGCTCCTACTCTTTCCTCTAACCCAAAACATCTGTTTTCTGTGGTTCAAATACTCGTCTCCGCCCACCACCAACTCCGAAAACCAACTTCTCTCTCAGCTCAAGAGTTTGTCAGCCACTTCAATAACAAAATTGCCTCCATCAGAAATGAAATCACCTCTCAACTTACTACCAATCTCCCACCCCTCAAAAGCTCACAATCATCCAAAATCAAAGTACCTTAAAGTTAGCTTTTTTTTGCCCATGTTAAAAAAGGAAGAAGTTTCTGCCCTTTTACTATCCTCCCACCTCACTACCTGTCCCCTCGACCACCCATCCCCTCAACGGTTACTCCACTCCCTCATCTTCTACCCTCACCCCCATACTCATACACATTTTCAACCTCTCCCTCAGCACTGGTATATTTCTCTCATCTCTAAAACATGCACTGATCACAGCACCAATCCTCAAAAAAACTTACCTCGATCCAACTTCCCCATCCAACTAACGTCCTATTTCCCTACTCCCTCTTGCCTCAAAGGCTCTTTGGAAGACTAGTTATGCACATCTATCCCATTTTCCTTACTACTTAAACTCTCTTCTTAACCCACTGCAATCTGGATTTCATCCCCATCACTCAATAGTCAGAAATTGTCAGAGCTTACCAACAACCTACTTACAGCAAAATCCAAAGGCCACTACTCTCCTGCTTATCCTCCTTGGATCTGTTTGCAGCCTTTGACACTGTTGACCACCCTCTTTTGCTCCACACCCTCTAATCCTACGGCATCTGCGACACAGCTCCGCTCATGGTCTCTTCCTAGCTTTCTAACCGTACCTTTAGTGTAAGCCTTCCCCGGAAAATCCTCTGCCCCATTACCACTTTCTGTTGGGGTACCTCAAGGTTCTATTCTCATCCCCTCTCTTTTTCAATCTATACGTCACATTAGGTTCCTTAATAAAGTCCCGACAGATTTCAATATCATTTGTATGCCGATGACACCCAAATCTACCTCTCTGCACCAGACCTACCCCCTTCCTACTAACACCGTGTCACTAACTGTCTTTCTCATATCTCATCTTGGATGTCCTCTCACTACCTTAAGCTAAATCTATCCAAAATGGAACTCCTTATTTTTCCCCCCTTCTTACAAAATCTCCACCCCCCAATTTTCTATAACTGTTGATAATTCCATCATTACCCCTACCCCCGCATGCCCGATGTCTTGGGGTCACACTTGACTTAGACCTTTCCTTCACTCCTCACATTCAGTCCTTGCTAAAGCTGCCGCTTCCACCTTAAAAACATCTCTACAAATTAGACATTTCCTTACACGAGACAACTAAGATTTTAATCCACACTCTTCATCCTTTGCCACCTTGTCTACTGCAACTCCGTCCTCTCTGTCTACCTAGCTCCCACCTAGCTCCTTTACAAGCCATAATGAATGCCTCTGCCAGGCTCATCTTCCTTACACGGTCACTCTTCATCTGCTGCATTTCTCTGCCAATCCCTTCATTGGGCTTCCTCTGCCTCCAAGATTAAACACAAAATCCTCACTCTGACATACAAAGCCCTTAAATGCACTGCTCCCCCTACATTTCAGACCCTTATCTCCAAATAACTCTCCCTCCCATCCCCTTATCATCTGCGCACAATCTCCTCCTCTCCCTTCTCTCTTGTTACTTCCTCACATTCCCGTTTACAGGACTTCTCCAGAACTGATCCCCCATCTTGTGGAACTCCCTGCCTCGGTCCCACAAGACTCTATCCTAGTTGTTAACAGCTTCAAGCGCTCCTAAAGACTCTACTATTCAGGGATGCATACAACCAACACTAACCTTTCCTATCTCCATTGCTTCCCCCTGAACCCTTAGAATGTAAGCCTATGAGCCCAGCTGTTTGCAAATCACCTTCATAAGAGCCAACTACAACAGTGCAACTCTCGCAGGGCCCTCTACCCATTTGATCCCTATAAAGTGTTATCCTGTACACCAACTATGTTTACAGTGCTGCAGAATCTGTTGGTGCTCTACAAATACCTGGTAATAATAATAAAAAAAAACATATATTCAGGGAGGCTTATCATCTCTCCTCTATTTTTTATCCTGCCCAAAATAAATCTTGAACTGCATTGACTGCTTATTGCAAATATAATCCATGTGACATGCTACTACAAACTTTATGGACACTGCACCCTCAGCCTGTAGACTGTAAGCTCTTAAAGGGACATTCCAGTCAAAATTTAAATGCACATAGATGAATCACATTTTTTAATAGAAACATATTTGCAATATACATGTATTGGAAAAAATGCTTCTAGTAAAAGTTATCACTGTTTTAGTGTTAGCATTTTTCTCTGCACATGCATATGAAGCATAGCTAGATATTCTCAGTGCACAAGCATTTTTAAATACTGCAGCTGCTCAGAACACCAGTGGAGCTTGTATCATGTCAGCAATTAACAATTGAGTAATTGCCAGATGATATAAGCACCTTAGACTCTCTGAGTAAGTGTTGTGGTTTAAAAAGCTGGTGCACAGGAGCATACTTAAATACATATTTGAAACAGCTATAATTTTTATAGAAGCAATTTTGCTAATAAATGTATATTACAAAATGCTTCTATTCAAAACTGAAATGTATCCATGCGATTCCAATTTTTGCCTGGGAATGTCCCTTTAAGAGCAGTGCCCTCCCCTTCTGTACTAGTCTTGTTTTAGTCTCATGTTTTGTATCGTATCACAAATCCTTTTCATTGTATACCCCTTTCTCTGTACCCAGTGATACTGAGGTTTGCAGTGTTTATACATATAAATAATAATAACTTACATGTGTAGTGATGGTGTTGAGTATGTGATATCCTGTACAGCTTAGAGGTGATCTGCAGAAAAGTGGGATCCAGGACCCCAAGATTTAGAAATTGCATGGAGCAGGTCTCGTTTAATGCTGGTTTTTAAGTCACACTGTCGTCACTAGACTAGTACTAGCATCTTTATAGACCAGACTTTCCAATGGGATTGCGCAATTGTGAGTTCAAAAGGAACCTATTGTAATCCAATTCCATCCTCACCACTGCTAAAACCATCTAAATGCCATTTGTATTTAGGTATGATAGGCATACTGTACATATTTGCTGGAATGACTATAATGTTACTTTAAAGAATTTGCAAGTATGTTTTTTTACAATATTTACTTTTATTGATTGTAAAAGCACCATGATCTGGAGACAAGAAAAAGACACTGGTTTCTATTATATAAACCTATTAGATATTTTATACTGGATTTTAGACACTACTAAAACTGTAATATGCCAACCTGCTCTATCACAACATTGTGTCTTAATGAAAAGAGGACTTAATGACCTTAATGACATCAACATATGACTTCTGATTAGCGTATCTTAATAACACCATTAAATAACACAATATAAGTCAGATTTGTATTGGACTGACTTAGTCTATTTTTTTTTTTTAGTGCTGTGGGACAAGGGTTATATACAGGGTTAATAATGCTGGGAGTTAGGGTAAATTGCAATTGGGGACAGAGTCTCAGTCAAGGCTGGGTTGTATTCTGAGTAAATAAAAAAGCATTGCTTTAACCCCTTTGACCCAGTTTGACGTATATATAAATCATGCAGTATAAAGCCCATCGACGACATAACAAAGTAAATGTGCCTGAAATAATCATAAGGCTATCCTAGCGGACTAGATACGTTTATACTGGAAAGGACATTTTGGGGCCTATGGTTTTTATCTACCATCAGAATCCATGTTTCTATGTTTAAGTGCATTAGATTGACTTTAGAAGATTCTAACATTTTGGAATTTTGTTTAACCACAGAGTCTTCTGAGATTTGCCCAGATAAATAGTTAGAATTTAAAGGGAGATGCCATGTTTGCTATAAAAGGGCCTTCCTTTGGTGAAAGGAACCAAATTACTATCTTAAAGTTCCGGAAAGATATACTATCCTCTAAGGAATAAAGGGAGTGCAGAATATTAGGCAAATTAGTATTTTGACCACATCATCCTCTTTATGCATGTTGTCTTACTCCAAGCTGTATAGGCTCGGAAGCCTACTGACCAATTAAGCATATTAGGTGATGTGCATCTCTGTAATGAGAAGGGGTGTGGTCTAATGACACAACACCCTATATCAGGTGTGCATAATTATTAGGCAACTTCCTTTCCTTTGGCAAAATGGGTCAAAAGAAGGACTTGACAGGCTCAGAAAAGTCAAAAATAGTGACATATCGTGCAGAGGGATGCAGCTACTCTTTAAAATTGCAAAGCTTCTGAAGCGTGATCATCGAACAATCAAGCGTTTCATTCAAAATAGTCAACAGGGTCGCAAGAAGCGTGTGGAAAAACCAAGGCGCAAAATAACTGCCCCATGAACTGAGAAAAAGTCAAGCGTGCAGCTGCCAAGATGCCACTTGCCACCAGTTTGGCCATATTTCAAGAGCTGGCAACATCACGGAGTGCCCAAAAGCACAAGGTGTGCAATACTCAGAGACATGGCCAAGGTAAGAGAAGGCTGAAAGACGACCACCACTGAACAAGGACACACAAGCTGAAACGTCAAGACTGGGCCAAGAAATATCTCAAGACTGATTTTTCTAAGGTTTTATGGACTGATGAAATTGAGAGTGAGTCTTGATGGGCCAGATGATGGGCCCGTGGCTGGATTGGTAAAGGGCAGAGAGTCACCAGTCCGACTCAGACGCCAGCAAGGTGGAGGTGAGTACTGGTTTGGGCTGGTATCCATCAAAGATGAGCTTGTGGGGGCCCTTTTCGGGGTTGAGGATGGAGTCAAGCTCAACTCCCAGTCCTACTGCCAGTTTCTGGAAGACACCTTCTTCAAGCAGTGGTACAGGAGAAAGTCTGCATCCTTCAAGAAAAACATGATTTTCATGCAGGACAAGTGCTCCATCAAACGCGTCCAAGTACTCCACAGCGTGGCTGGGCAAGAAAGGGTATAAAAGAAGAAAATCTAATGACATTGGCCTCCTTGTTCACCTGATGCTGAACCCCATTGAGAACCTGTGGTCCATCATCAAATGTGAGATTTACAAGGAGGGAAAACAGTACACC
The DNA here is from genome assembly GCF_027579735.1 of Bombina bombina. Taxonomy (NCBI): domain Eukaryota; kingdom Metazoa; phylum Chordata; class Amphibia; order Anura; family Bombinatoridae; genus Bombina; species Bombina bombina. The sequence goes on from NC_069504.1 coordinate 415,503,566, forward strand.
TCTCTGAACAGTGGTCCTGGGAGGCAATGGCTTGCTGCTGCACGCAATGATTGATGTGAAACAGATCAAAACACTGACAGAAATCCATGGATGGCAGGCTTTTGAGTGTCCTTGCAAAAGAAAGGGTGGCTATATTGGTCACTGATTTGTTTTTGTTTTGTTTTTGAATGTCAGAAATGTTATATTTGTGAAGTGTTGAGAATGTTTATATATGGTTTTCACTGGTAAAAATAAATAATTGAAATGGGATATATTTGTATTTTGTTAAGTTGCCTAATAATTATGCACAGTAATAGTCACCCTGCACACACAGATATCCCCCTAAAAATAGCTATAACTAAAAACAAACTAAAAACTACTTCCAAAACTATTCAGCTTTGACATTAATGAGTTTTTTGGGTTCATTGAGAACATGGTTGTTGTTCAATAATAAAATTAATCCTCAAAAATACAACTTGCCTAATAATTCTGTACTCCTGTAATAGTGCGTTTGGCTAAAACAAAAGGTACCATTAATAATTGGAACAGTTTCTCAGAGCTCTACATAAAAGCTGGTTATGAAAATGTATCCTATTAACCTTAGCAGATGAAAGAAAAGAGACGACCAAGTATGGTGTGCGCTCTAAAAATTTTTAGAAATAATAGCCTCAGGAACAGGAAAAAATATTTGACACTTAAAATATATGAAACCTCCACAAGCAAGAATTAAGATGATCAAGCTTAAACCTGACAGAGGCAGACTCCCCTAACCTCTCTACCACCTAAAATGAGGATTGAATTCATCCGAATCCGATACAATCAGAATGATTGACAGCACCTGCTAGCGGCTGATTGGCTAAACAGTAAGCAGGGGGCAGCATTGCACATTGATTTCTGGTGAAATGCTTGTGCAATGATAAACGCAGACAGCATATGCTGTCTGCCTGCAGCGATGTCCAGAAGACATGGTTCACTATAGCAAATCATGTCCACTCGACATTTGATAAATCAAGCCCTAAGTCTTGATCAATCTCCTGATCATTATAAAAACTCATCAGAGGTGTCTGTGTCTGAAAATTAAGGGACATCCTCAGTTGTTCTGAAACTCTAAAGATGCTGAGGAACATGAAAAGTAAAATTAGGATGACATTGAGACTTAGAAAATGTGTGGTATTCTTGGAGGAGGCCTAGCCAACCGCAACTACTAAATGTAAAGCTCAAAAACCTTAAAATACTGGAGCAAGGTCAGAACACTCCCCTGAATTGAAGAAACACTGGAAGACCTTTAGAGGCACAAAGCAGCATAGAATGGTTAGAATGTTTCAAATGCTCCATGATATAAATAGACATTTAAAGATAATGTTAGATCACCAAAGTGACTTTACTATATACATTTATATAAACATTAAAATAATTATATTGCAATGTAAGTATAAAGGAATGAGCATCTTGTGCTAGAGATGCAGAAATACAAAAACATGAGTAGAATATGCTATATGATATATGAAAAACAAAGCTACAGTAACTTTATTGTATAAAAAAAATATAGACACACATTATAAAGGACAAATCTAGAAGCAGAATTCAAACATATTTCAAAATATATAATAATTGAAGGCTGATCCAGAATTATAACAGCGTGGTAAAACCACTACAGTTTAGAGACCCCTTTTGTTTACATCAAAGCAATGCCCAAGCAGTAGAAGCCTTCCCCCCATGGAATGCAGGCCTGAGAAGACAGAGAGTAGCATCTAAGCATAATAATGTCTGCCGCCGTCAAAAAGGAGAAAGAGACAGAGCAGATAAAAATGGCGGAAGAAAAAATAACAACCTCACTGCTGGAACAGAGCGCAATTTTTGGACACGCAAAAGAGACTATCAGCTAAAATATCTGCAGCACGCTGAAGTAATCCTAGCACAAAAGCAAACCTACTACCCTTGGACCACAGTACCTGAAGAAAATAAAGCTCTAAAATTTAAGCTACACAATGTTAATGAGAACACGTTGCACTAATTTAGAGAAGGAAAAACATTAGGGAAAATAAAGTATACACAGAAAGGACCCAAAATGTAAAATAACATTGACCCCCAATACACAATTAGCAATATTTGTGTTGAAAAATTGTGCTAATGTGAAGGTGGCAAGTCTGTGAAAATGATAAATATCCCCTGGCTATGATATACAATAAAGGTGTACCTAATAAGAGCCTGCAGAGTATGTGAGTGCATGAAAATGTCCTCACCTTCAGATACACACACTTTACTGTGCTTGTAGCTGCAGGAAAATACTGCTTCTAGTAGAGAGCTTATCTAATGCTGTGCTGCGTGTGAGAGTATAACGAAGAGCCAACAGGAGGAGGCTGAGGGAAAAAGTCCTTGTGACACCTGTGGCAGGCTAACCGGGCAGGAGGAGGCTAAAGGACCAGTCCCAGTGACACCTGTGGTAGGCTAGTGATAAATTACATTCCCCCACCTAACTACTCCCCTCAGTCACATAGGTTTGAGAACCCTTTTTTGTTCACAAAGTAACTGGATCAATCAAACTTTTTCACCTTCCTCCGGAAAAGACAGGAATACCAGAGAGGTGAGAGGGATTAAGTGCTTTTTAGTGCTCTGGGAATCTTTTCCTCCTCCTAGTGGTCAGGAGATTAACCCCAAGGAGCAATGGTTCATGGACTCTCACCACCTTATGTAAGAAATACATTTTCATTTACCTCCATTAAAATTTGATAATAGAAGTTGAAAAGTTATTTAAAATGACATGATCTGTCTAAACCAAGAAAGTTTATACTTGTGTTTACTGTCCCTTTAAACATGTTAAATAATTTAATTGAATAAAGCCCATCACTCATTACTTATTTCTGCTTTCCCTTTCATTAGCTTCTATACTTTAGGGTCACATTGAAAAGGGGAATAGCTTTTTCATAGCATAATATAGTAAGTCAGTTTCTCTCTTTTACTCAATGCTCATTTGAAACTAGATTAGGTAAACTGTTGACTAGGATATCTGTAACTAAATGTATTTCTGGAATTTTTCTCAAGAGTTCTACACATTCAATCACATTTTTCTATGAATAAATTCTCTCAATATTCATATATTTATTATTCATATTCCACAAATAACATGCTTGGTGTCTCATTTGGATATCTTCCTTTGCACTACAACCTTTCTGCTTTAGAATTGAAAACTCTACACTATGATCTTTTTTTTTTTTTACACCATTTATAACTTTTTTTTTTAGATGACCTAGCATTAGGGGGAGTCCTTTATGTATGCAGATTAATAACATCTTTGAATAGAAATATATTTACAATATACATGTATTGGTATAAGTGCTTCTAGAAATAAATTAACACTATTTCAGTGTTAGCATTTTTTTTTGCACGTGCATCTGAAGCATAACTAGATATTCTGAGCACTAACATTTTAAATACAGCTGCTCCAAAAGCCAGTGGGGCTTGTATTATGTCAGCAATGATACAAATTGAGTCAATACCAGATGATACAAGCACCTTAGGTTCTCTGGGCAAGTACTGCACTTAAATGCTGGTGCACAGAGCAGGGACACTGAACCCAACATTTTTTTTTCGTGATTCAGATAGAGCATGCAATTTTAAGCAACTTTCTAATTTACTCCTATTATCAATTTTTCTTTGTTCACTTGCTATCTTTATTTGAAAAAGAAGGCATCTAAGCTTCTTTTTTTGGTTCAGTTCTATGGACAGCACTTTTTTATTAATAGATGAATTTATCAACCAATCAGCAAGAATAACCCAGGTTATTCACCAAAAATGGGCCGGCATCTAAACTTACATTCTTGCATTTCAAATAAGATACCAAGAGAATGAAGAAAATTTGATAATAGGAGTAAATTAGAAAGTTGCTTAACCCCTTAATTACACGAGTCGTACAGGGTACGTCGCACACAACCTGGTCTTTAAAGACCAGCGACGTACCCTGTGCGACCTAGGTGTTTTAAAGCGGCTGGAAGCGATCCTGATCGCTTCCAGCCGCTTTCAAGGTATTGCCGTGATGCCTCGATATTGAGGCATCATGGCAATACCTTTTCTGGCACACCGATGCAGAGAGGGCCACTCTGTGGCCCTCTCTGCATCAGCCAGCGATGGTGCCGATCGTTAGTGGGTGGGAGCAGCTACAGAGAGGAGGGTGGGTGGCCCATCGCTGGGAATCTTGTTCCGGATTAGTCCCCGGAGCGTGCGGGCGCGTGCATGGGGGCGGGGCTGCGTGCGCGTATGTGAGCGCGCGCGCCGATCTTAACATAAATTACGGTCCGTTGTGGCGGGAGCGGGAGGTGATCCGTGGTGGGAGCGGGCGATGGGGGCTTAATTTTTATTTATAAAAGGGATCTGGGAGAGGGGGGTGGGGGTATTGAGGGGGGCCAGCTACACTACAGAAAAATTTTTTTTTTAAAAAAAATGCACTAAAGTTTGTGTGGGGGGCTCCTACACAGCAGCATATGTAAATATGCTGGGAATTTTTAAAAAAAAATTAACAGAGAGCTTTTATTTTAGTACTGGCAGACTTTCTGCCAGTACTTAAGATGGCGGGGACAATTTTGGGGTGAGGGAGGGAAGAGAATTGTTTGGGAGGGATCAGGGGGTGGGATGTGTCAGGTGGGAGGCTGATCTCTACACTAAAGCTAAAATTAGCCCTGCAAGCTCCCTACAAGCTACCTAATTAACCCCTTCACTGCTAGACATAATACACGTGTGATGCGTAGCTGCATTTTGCCGCCTTGTAATTACCAAAAAGAAATTCCAAAGCCATATATGTCTGCTATTTCTGAACAAAGGGGATCCCAGAGAAGCATTTACAACCATGTGTGCCATAAGTACACAAGCTGTTAGTAAATAATTTCAGTGAGAAACCTAAAATTGTGAAAAATTTTACGATTTTTTTAATTTTAAGGCATTTGGCGGTGAAAATGGTGGCATGAAATATACCAAGATGGGCCTTGATCAATACTTGAGGTTGTCTACTACACTACACTAAAGCTAAAATTAACCCTAGAAGTTCCCTACATGCTCCCTAATTAACCCCTTCACTGCTGGGCATAATACACGTGTGGTGCGCAGTGGTATTTAGCGGCCTTCTAATTACCAAAAAGCAACGCCAAAGCCATATATGTCTGTTATTTCTGAACAAAGGGGATCCCAGAGAAGCATTTACAACCATATATGCCATAATTGCACAAGTTGTTTGTAAATAATTTCAGTGACAAACCTAAAGTTTGTGAAAAAATTTGTGAAAAAGTGAACAATTTTTTTTATTTGTTTGCATTTGGCGGTGAAATGGTGGCTTGAAATATACCAAAATGGGGCCTAGATCAATACTTTGGGATGTCTTCTAAAAAAAAATATATACATGTCAAGGGATATTCAAGAATTCCTGAAAGATATCAGTGTTCCAATATAACTAGCGCTAATTTTGAAAAAAAGTGGTTTGGAAATAGCCAAGTGGTACTTGTACTTATTGCCCTATAACTTGCAAAAAAAGCAAAGATCATGTAAACATTGGGTATTTCTAAACTCAGGACCAAAATTTTGAAACTATTTACCATGGGTGTTTTTTGGTGGTTGTAGATGTGTAACAGATTTTGGGGGCCAAAGTTAGAAAAAGTGTTTTTTTTTTTCCATTTTTTCCTCATATTTTATAATTTTTTTATAGTAAATTATAAGATATGATGAAAATAGAAAGTCCATTTAATGGCGAGAAAAACGGTATATAATATGTGTGGGTACAATAAATGAGTAAGAAGAAAATTACAGCTAAACACAAACACCGCAGAAATGTAAAAATAGCCCTGGACCTTAAGGGAAAGAAATTGAAAAATGGCCTTGGTCCTTAAGGGGTTAAAATTGCATGCTCTGTCTGAATCACAAAAGAAAAAAAATTGAGTTTAGTGTCCCTTTAACTCTTGAAACAGTTATAACTTTTATTAGAAACAGTTTTGCTAATACATGTATATTGCAAAAAATGCTTCTATTCAAAACTGAAATGCACCCGTTTGTATTAGAGTTTTAGCTGTAATGTCCCTTTCCTATTTAATCCAGGAGACACTGGTTTCTACAAAGGGTTGGCAAGAAGAAACATTGTAGAAACTTATAGAAACCGGAGTGCATTCTATGGAATTCAGAACCTTTCTAATTCTACATTCTTTAAAATCCTTGGTTTATATGAACAGGAACAAGTTGATATATGTCCCTAATTGATCACATTAAAAGAAATAAGATAAACTACATTCAAGAGGCTTTTTAACAGCCATGACCTGCAAAACAATAAAAACATTTTTAAACAAAATTATAAAATATTTAGTTTACATTCAGATATTTTTTTCAATGCAATGAATGTTACTTGTAAATGTTTCCATAGTCCGGTACACAAAGCTGCATTGATTTGGTGGTATAACTAGAATATTGTAAATCTAGATACAAAGTATAACAAATACCAATATTAATATTCTCTTTTTTTTTTTTTACTGAGAATCCTAAAGGTATTTTAATGAAAAATGTTCCATGTGTTATGACTTTTTATAAACCTGAGAAATTAATATAAAGAGGTTATGTCTAGCTCTTTAATTACATTTCAGCATATATGAATATCATTTTTTTAAGGCTTTTTTCTCACTGATCCAATCTAAAAATGTTCTATTTTCTGTATGATTTGTGATATCACCTCTAACATGCAAAATGATAGAGGAATGATGAGAAACGGCTTTTTCACTGACTGTAGTAATTTGAGACTTTAGGGATATCTTTCTTTTTTTTCAACCCTCTGAATCTCATTAATGGGATATGCAGTCCTCCACATCTGCAAAGTAATCAGGGAGAAATCATACATACCGCACACTCTATCAGCAAATGAATTATTCAATGCTGGTAAATCATCTCTACACTACTCAAACAGATAAAAAATAATAATAATGGACTCATAAAAGAATGTACTCCTTGGTTTGTTCAGCAGATGAGAAGCAGAAAAAAGATACTCTATATTCTTTATATAGATGTAGGAGAAGGTGATATGTGTTATTTTAAAAATGAACTAAAATTGCAGTCACTATTGGTTTATGAATACTCTCAGGAGCTATGAAAATGATTATTACTGTTTATTTTTAAATAATATACACTTTGTTCATTAAGATGATACATTTAAATAACACAGCTAGATTACAAGTTTGTGTGTTCGTCTTTTAACGCTGAAATTATGGTATTTTCAGTGTTAAAACAGCACCGCAGCCATTACGAGTCTTGTCGGTATAGGTGTACTGCAAGCCTTTAGCCTGTAACGCAACGTCAGTACCGCACTCGTAAAAATTATGTTTTTTCATTGGATTCCCATAGCGCTGCCATTATAACACCATCTAAAAGCAGTAGTTCTGAGTTTTACGCTACAAATCTGTTACATAAAACTCATAACTAAACTGCTACAAAGTACACTAACACCCATAAACTACCTATTAACCCCTAAACCGAGGCCCTCCCGCATTGCAAATACTATAATAATCAGCCAATAGGATTTTAGCAGCTCTCATTCTATTGGCTGATTCATCATCCAATAGAATTAGAGCTGCTTAAATCCTATTGGCTGATTTGAACAGCCAATAGGATTTTAGCAGCTCTAATTCCTAATGGCTAATTCAAAATTTTCAGCCAATAGGAATGCAAGGGAAGCCATCTTGGATTGCGTACCTTGCATTGAAGATTCAGTGTACGGCGGCGACCGTATGAAGAGGATGCTCCATGCCGGATGTCTTCAGGATGGACCTGCTCCGCGCCACCGGGATCAAGATAGAAGAGGCCATCTGGATGAAGACTTCTCGCTGCCTGGATGAGGACTTCTACTCCGGAATGAAGATCATTCAAGCGGGACTTCAAAAGCTGTATTAGTTAGTGTTTTTGTAAGGTTTTTTTTGGGTGGGTTTTATTTTAGATTAGGTTTTGGGCGTGTAAAAGAGCTAAATGCCCTTTTAAGGGCAATGCCCATCCAAATGCCCTTTTCAGGGCAAGGGGTAGTTTTTTTTTTTTTTTTTTTTTTATAACAAGCTTTATTAAAGTAGATTCAAAAGTGTACAATAAGGTCACATTATATATCTCTGTGTACCATTAGCAAACGGTATGGGCATAAAAGGATTGTTATTCAGCTCATTGTGACTAAAGTTCGAAACAAAAAAAAAGTCTTTATCATTTGTACTCCAGAAGAGCCATGAGATCCCCCGGAGGAGGAGAAGTCCAAGTTCCTCCGAGTATAGAAAGCTTGGTGATATTTGAAACATTTACATCATGAAAATGTCAAACTTGTACATATAACATGTTACAATGACAACACTTAGTGAAGAAAAGGAAATAGAAAAGCGAGAAAAGAGAAAGCAAAGCAAAAAGGGAGGGGGAGTGGGGAAAGGGAGGGTCGCATCATAGAGGAAAAAGAGGGGGGAGGGGAAAAAAAAGGGGGGGAGAGTTTTATAGAGGGGTCTCTCTCCAAGCCGCCAGCACCGTGTCATAAAACGCAAGTTGGTTAATTTTAAAATAATGTAGCCTCTCCAAATTTAATAAGTCATCCACTGAGGAAAACCATTCGTCAAGAGAAGGGGCCTGAGTGGATTTCCATTTCTTGGGAATTAATCTCTTAGCCCCCGTGATCATTATCAGGAGAAGGGCCCTAGTGAATCCATCTTTGGTCTTAGGTAGACGCAGTAGCAGCATGGTCTCAGGGGAGTCCGGGATCGAAACCTGAACCTTGCAGGACATGGTCTCAGTGACGGCCGTCCAAAATTCCCTCAACCTGGGGCATGACCACCAGATGTGGATCAGGGAACCCTGTTCGCCACAGCCTCTCCAGCAAAGAGGGCTGACTGATGGAAAATATCTATGTAGCCTCTCTGGCGTATGGTACCATCTGGTTAAGAGTTTTAAGTGTACCTCCTGGACAGCTGCTGAGACAGAGGAGCATTGGCGAGTGAAAATGAGCGTGTCCAGTCCTCTACATCAAAACCGTTATTAAGGTCTTTGGCCCAGTTCAGAGTGTAGGAAGGAAGCTGAGTGTCAGGTGGCAAGAGTCGTAGCTTATATATCTTCAAGATCAGTTGTTTGGGGGGGGTTGTGCTAGTGCAGAGGGTTTCAAAAGGTGTAAGGTCTCTCATAAACCTGTCTCTGTGTTTGTGGTGAGTGAGAAAGTGCGAGAGCTGGTGATACCGGAGCCAGGATGAGAAAAGAGCGCCAAATTGTTTAGACATGTCAGACTGTGAGCGAAGTTTACCTTCATGCATTGCATAGTGCAGAATGCCTTCACGAAGGCTGTAGTGCACACTCATGCGGGTCCCCAAGACATGATATGGGATTTCAGGATTCTCTATGATTGGGAGCAAAGGAGAGTATGTCGAGGAGATGTAAGTAGAGGTGGCTAAAAGTCTGTCCCATTCCTGTATTGTAGCTAGAGTAAGGTGGTACTTCTGTAACAGGGGGGGGCGTCTAGGTGTGGGGAATCCAGGCTAAGGTGCCGACGTTGTGTATGTTAAAAATATGTCCGTCACCCACTGTTTTTGGGCAGTGTTGTATGACAGTTCAACTAACCTCTGCAAAAAAAATTGCTCGCCTGTATGTAGCAAGGTCTGGGAACCCCAGCCCGCCTCTTTCCCGAGGGAGATATAATGTCTTCCTTGGTACTCTAGGTTTCACACCTGCCCAAATAAACTGTTCTAATAAGCGTTGAAGCTGGGGAAGAAAGTCTTTGGGTAAAGCTATAGGGACAGTTTGCAACAAATACAGAATACGGGGCAAAATGTTAATTTTAATTAGGGTTATTTTACCAAGCCAGGATAACATTTTGTTTGACCAGGAGGACAAGTCGTTCGTAATTTCCCTACGTAGGGTCAGGTAGTTATTTTTAAAAAGGTCTGAGGGGTGAGCAGACAAAAAAATACTACCTAGATATTTCAACTTAGAGGTGGTTATACGTATACAATATTTTTGGGCTAAACTCTGAGTTTGTTCCGGGGGGGCATTAATGTTAAGAATTTCCGATTTGGTTAGATTTAGGTGAAAGTTGGAGAGCTCTCCATATTGTGATAATTCAGTTAATAATTCTGGGATTGAGGAATCTATGTTAGTGAGTGCATAGAGGATATCGTCTGCGTAGAGAGCCTGTTTGCATTCAGTGTCGCCCATCCGGATCCCGCTAATTTTTGGATTGTCTTGAATTTTTTGAGCTAACGCCTCAATTGAGAAGGGGTGACAGGGGGCATCCCTGTCTGGTGCCATTCGAGATAGGGAAGGTGTCTGATAAGGTGTTGTTAACACGAACTCTGGCATTCGGCGTTGAGTATAGCGCAAATGCCATATTGATAAATGGTTCGCCAAAGTTCATAGCCTTTAAGACCCGACGCAGAAAAATCCAATTGACCCGGTTGAAGGCCTTCTTCACGTCGGTCGAGAAAAGCACCAAACACTCCCCCGTGACCTGGGCATGCGAAATCAGCTGAATCACCTTGTTAGTGTTATCACATGCCTCCCTCCAAGGGACAAAACCCACTTGATCAGAAGAAATTAAGAAGGGGAGATATTTGTTGAGTCTCTTAGCCAGTATCTTGGCAAAGATTTTTATATCCGAATTTAATAAGGAGATTGGGCGGAAGTTAGCTGGGGAGGTAGGGGGCCTGCCTTGTTTAGGGATAACAGTAATGTACGCCTTGAGGAACGAGCTGACCAACTGGGGGTTGGTTATTAAACTAATAAATAAGTGTAGCATGTGGGGACCAAGCGTTTTAAGAAAAACCCAATAGTATTTTGGCGTGAGTCCGTCTGGGCCTGGGCACTTTCCGACTGGAAGATCGGTCAATGCCTGAGACAATTCTTCTAGAGTGATAGGCACGTCAAGAGAATCTCTACTGACTGAGTCAAGCTGTGGGAGATCTATAGAGGATAAGTAGTCATCTATCCTAGTAAGTCTATCTAGTACAGGAGGTCTCTGAGTGTCATTAGCATCTGCCTGTGAAATATTATAAAGCCTTGAGTAGTAAGAGTGAAAGGAGGCTGCTATTTGCTTGGAGCCTCGCAGTGTGGTGCCGTCCTCTTTCTGTAGGAAGTGTATGTGGGATTTAAGCTGTTGTCTGTGGATACTCCTGGCCAACAACTTACCAGGCTTATTACCCCCTTCATAATATTGCTATTTCATGGAGAGGGTCTTGCACTGAAAGACCTCAAGTTGATGTTGCTTGAGGGTTAGTTTGGTTTCCCTTAATAAAGTGCCTGTGGCCTTATCTAAAGGATCTTTTTTGTGTATGGACTCTAATTCTGGAACTCTTTCCAAAAGTTGTGTCTGTTTCAGTCTGTGTTGCTTGATTATACGAGCCTTGTGCTTGAGGAACTCTCCGCTCATGACACATTTATGGGCTTCCCAAAAGCAAGAGATGGAGGTTTGTGAAGGCATGTTGTGTGTTAAATAGTCGGTCAATGATTTTTGAATGTCGTCCCTTACATCCTGTCTTTCCAACAATTGTTCATCAAGTCTCCATATGTAAGTTGAGGGAGGCAAGTCGGGCCATAGGATACTACAAGTCAGAGGAGCTTGGTCGGAACAAGTAATGGAACCAATCGTGAAAGTGCTGACTATGTCTAGTCCCATGGAGTCAAAAAGGAAATAGTCAATACGAGAGTATTTGGTATGAGGAGGGGAATAATATGTGTAATCGCGTCCCGAGGGATGGTGAGATCTCCAAAACTCGTGGAGTTTGAGATTTGAAATGGTTGTTTTAACAGATTTAGTTATTTTGTTGGAAACACGAGCTATACCATTATAAGTGTCTACACGGGCGTCTAGAGTTATATTAAAATCTCCTGAGAGAAACACCGGGCCCCTCGCCTGATCTAGGATCAATTTGGAAACTTTGGTCATGAAACAATGCTAGTTAGTATTTGGGCTATAAAATGTGGCCAACATAATTGGGTGCTCGTAGAGCAAGCCAGTTATTAATAGAAATCTGCCGTCTGGGTCTTTGTCTGTGTGCGTGATTTTTAATGGGACCGAGTGATGAACCAGTATACCAACTCCACACTTCTTGGACGTCCCCGAGGCAAAAATTGCCACTGGGTACTGTTTGTTAAACCAATGAGGCTCACGACCTCTATGGAAGTGAGTCTCCTGGATGAAGAGGATATGGCTATGGAGTTTGTTAAGCTCTCGGAATGCTATGGACCTCTTACCTGGGTCGTTTAGGCCCTTGGCGTTGATAGTAGTAAAATTCAAACCATGGGAGCCGAATTTACTAATTTTGTGGGCCATCCTGCAGGGAAGAGAGGAGAAGAAAAAAAAAAAGGGGGGGGAAGGTAAAGGGGAAGTCTGAGGAGTTAGAGTTTAGGTAAGGACAAGAAAGTAGGAGCAGGGAGCAGTAAACGAGAGGAGAAAGAAGAAGAAGGAAGAGGAAGAAGGAGTAAGGTAAGTGTTTCCCAGGTCAGTACCAGAGAAGTAGGTTAAGGGTGAGAGAGTAACTTCACGGCTGTAAAGAAATAGAATAGACAAGGGGAAGTAATCCCTAAAACAGTATGCAATAGATAACATCAATAAATATCCAGCGGGTAAAACAGCCCCTGGATAGTATAACATTGCGGCAAGGGGGAGGGGAAAGGGAGAATAAAGGGTAAAGGGGCGAAGGGGTGTATAATGTGGAATGTGCCTGAGAGTCACATTAATATCCAGAAAGGTTAAAGACAAATGAACAGGGGGGTATGTACCATGTAGCGTTAATGTTCACCCTGGGTAGCTGGAGAGATTATGAGCAAGCAATGCGAGTACTAGAGGCCCTTTAGTTATAAGGCGCCCTTTAATACTGGGATGCGTTACAGGGTAATTCAGCTTGTGTTGCTGAGGGGTGAGCAGACAGTCATCGGAGGCTCTGGTGACTTAGTGAGAGCCGTTTTACATTCTTCAATAACTCAGACAATCCCCTAGTCAAGGCCACAGGCCAAAAGGCCCGACTGAAGCAGCCTGCGCACTTGGAGGAGCGTAGGTGTAGAAATGCCACTCACCGGGATCAGCAGAGGGCTTGTCCGATAGCAGCCATGTTAGTTGAGTCAGACCGAAAGCGTCTGGTACCGCCTGCCAGCGTCTCTGGTGAGGGTATAGAGGCTGTGTAGAGCAGTGTTCAGGGCTGAGTCCTCATGCGCCACAAGTTTTAGGCCCCCGATGATGCAGCGGCTGTACGTGCTCTCTCCGTGTAAAGAGCTCTAGAATGGCCTGTTCAGGTCTTCTTGCCACACCGCTTGCTGGCGGACTGATAGACGATATGCTCCCCTGGGAATTGGGAAAGTTAGGGGGAAAAAATGCCTAAAATTGAGCGCATACTGTTTAGGGATTTAGGAGCTGACTTAAAACCCAGCCATCCACCTGCTTGGCTAAGCTCCGCCCCCCCCCAGTTTAGGTTTTTTAGATAGTTTTTTTTTTATTTTGTGTGTTTGGGAGGGTGGGGGTTTGTAATGTTAATGGTTATTTGTACTTTTTTTTTTCAGAAAAAGAGCTGATATCTTTAGGGCAATGCCCTACAAAAGGCCCTTTTAAGGGCCTTTGGTAGTTTATTCTAGATTAGGTTTTTTATTTTGGGGTGTTTTTTTTTTTAATGGTTATTAGAATAGGAATAATTTTTATTATTTTTGATAATTTGTTTGTTATTTTGTGTAATGTATTTTTTTAGGGGGTGTTTGGTTTTTTTTTTTGTAGCAAAAGAGCTGTTTAACTTAGGGCAAAGCCCTACAAAAGGCCCTTTTTAAGCCCCCCCCAAAAGTCCCTTTTAAGGGCCCTTGGTAGTTTGGGGGGTTGTATACTGTTATGGGGTGTTTGGTTTTTTGTAGCAAAAGAGCTGTTTAACTTAGGACAATGCCCTACAAAAGGCCCTTTTTTATTTTGAGGTGTTTTTTTAAAGGGTATTAGAATAGGAATAATTTTAATTTTTTTTTTGGATATTTTTTTGTAATGGTAGGTTTTTTTATTTTTTGTAATGGTAGTTTATTTATTTTTGTAATTTTAGTGTTTTTTTTTTTTGTGATGTTAGATTTTAGTGTAAGGGAGCTTAGGTTTTATTTGACAGGTAATTTTGTATTTATTTTTACTAGGTAGCTAGTAAATCGTTAATAACTATTTACTAACTAATCTACCTAGTTAAAATAAATACAAACTTACCTGTGAAATAAAAATAAAACCTAAGCTAGCTACAAAATAACTATTAGTTATATTGTTGCTAGCTTAGGTTTTATTTCACAGTTTTTAGTTTTAAATAGATATTATTTAGTTAATAATTGTACATTTAATTTAGATCTATTTTAAATATGTTAAAGTTAGGAGGTGTTAGGGTTAGGTTAGGGTTAGGTTTAGGGTAAGGGTTAGACCGCTGCTTCATAACTGCTGTTTTCAGCAAGCCTTAAGGCTCACGCAGAAACAGGGGCCATTCAGAGCTTGATAATTCGGCCCATAGAGTCCAAGGTTTTCTACGCTAATCAAGCTTAACTCGGCTGGTATTACGCATCCTCCAGCATCAGGTTATCTAAGTACAAGGATATTTAGTAAAAAAAAAAAGAAAAAGCCAGTGTTTTATCAAAACATACGAGTATCAGAAATGGTATTATTAATACACACTGTAAATTCCATCATATGGTTCACAGATTTATTGATAAAAACAGACAATTTCTGTGTACACAGAAAAAAAGCCAAATCTGACACATGCCATGCAAAACTCCAAAAATGGACTGGATACAATTATTGGCACCTTCTCAAAATTGTAAGAAATAATTGTATTCAAAGTTTGTGATGTGCCTGTAACTTGTAATTAAACTCACCTTTGACAATTAATAGATGCAGACAATATAGAAATCACATCGGCAACCAGTTAAAATTGTAAAAAATGGACTCAACCTTTCTGTTGTGTGTCTCTGTGTGCCACACTGAGCATGGAGAAGAGAAAGAGCAGCAAAGAATTGTCTGAAGATATGAGAACAAAAATTGTGGAAAAGCATGGGCAATCTCAAGATTACAAGTCCATCTCCAGAGATCTTAATGTTCCTGTGTCCACTGTGAGCAACATTGTCAAGATGTTTACAGCCCATGGCACTTTAGCTAATCTCCCTGGACGTGGACGAAAAATTGATCAAAGATTGCCACAAATGATTGTTCGAATGGTGGATAAAGAACCTTGATCAAGACAAATTCAAGATGACCTTCAGGCACAGGGTACAAATGTGTCAGCTCGCACTTTATGTCGCCATCTGAATGAAAAGGGATGCTATGGTAGGAAACCCAGGAGGACGCCACTGCTGACACAGAAACATAAAAAAGCCAGATTGGAGTTTGCCAAAACATACCTGAGGAAGCCAAAATCCTTTTGGGAGAATGTGCTGTGGACAGATGAAACAAAATTACAGCTGTTTGGTAAAGCCCATCATTCTACTGTTTTCAGAAAAAGAAATGAGGCTTTTAAAGACAAGAATACAGTCCCTACAGTAAAACATAGTGGAGGTTACTGATGTTTTGGGGTTGCTATGCCACTTCAGGCACTGGATGTCTTGACTGTGTGCATGACATTATGAAATCTGAAGACTACCAAAGAATTCTGTTATGCAATGTAGAGCCCAGTGTCAGGAAGTTGGGTCTCCGTCAGAAGTCATGGGTCTTAGAGCAAGACAATGATCCAAAGCACACGTCAAAAAGTACCCAGAAATGGTTTAATATAAAGTGCTAGAGAGTACTGAACTGGCCAGCAATGAGTCCAGATTTCAATCCCATAGAGCACCTGTGGAGAGATCTAAAAAAAAAAGCAGTTGGGAAAAGGAGCCCTTCCAAACTAAAAGACCTGGAGCAGTTGGCAACAGAAGAGTGGTCCAAAATTCCAGTGGATAGGTGTAAAAAACTAATTGATCGTTACAGGAACCGATCAATTTCAGTTATTTTTTCCAAGGGGGGTGCTACCAAATATTAAATTGAGGGTGCAAATAATTTTGTCCAGTCCATTTTTGGAGTTTTGCATGGAATGTGTCAGATTTGGCTTTTTTCCCCTCCACTTTTTGTGTCTTACCAATACAAACAAAAGAAATAAATATTGCAACAATTTTCTAGGTGAAGTGGTGCATTATCCGACAGGGGTACCAATATTTTTGCCCATGACTGTATATATATATATATATATAT
Source organism: Bombina bombina (assembly GCF_027579735.1). NCBI lineage: Eukaryota > Metazoa > Chordata > Amphibia > Anura > Bombinatoridae > Bombina > Bombina bombina. The sequence goes on from NC_069504.1 coordinate 415,519,728, forward strand.
ATATATATATATATATATATAAAAGTATTATTATTGTTGTTTTTGTTATGTTTTTTTTTTTTTTATATGTGAAACAAATACTGCACTCCTGACTAAACAGTTAATCCAAAACTTTGAAATCAACGTTTTCAGAGGTAACTCAGAGGTCTGCATGCCTGGATGTATGTCTATCTATTTAGGTTTATTTAATACAGTATATTCTATTTATCTCTTTGAAAAATCACTCTGTTAACAAACAAGGATACTTAATAAAACAGAATTATAGATGCAATAAATGAGGTAATAATATATTTATTCTGCACATATTTACAGGTATATTAATTCATGGATAAGTTATGAACTAAAAGTTAATTTCTCAGTGAGCAAAGTTTTGTTTGATAAAGTAAAATTAAATTCTATTAACCATTGCTAATACACTGAATTTTATAGATTGATATTTAGATCAATAGATAGATATATAGAGCTCTAAAGAAATAACGTATTAAATTAACCCCCTAGAAATATAAAAATATATAAATGATATAATAAAGCATTCAGTAAAATAAAGAGCACATGAGCTGTGTAACGTGTACTGTTAGATAATTGTTCAGAAGTGATCCAGAGTCAATGGGATCACTGATCAGTTGTAACTGGAGTTACACAAGACTCTAGTATAGGAAGGTGACATGGCCATGTAGAAGAGACTTACTCAGGAGTAGTATTGGCTTGGTCATTTAGTAAACAGAGGTACTTGGACAGAGTAACATGTAAGTGTAAACATAAGGAAATACATGTTTGGCTGCAGTCATCACTAGATAAGTTTTAAGATCATGGATTTGTGCATGCGCAGTATTAGGTTGCATTGTACATGCACATTAGCTATGTTTGGTTCATGCAATACTTAAATGACTTTTTAACATTGGAATTTAGTAAAAAAAAATATGTAATGGTTAAATGTTTAGTGAATGCTGTTTTTCTAAAAGGAAAGTTAGTAAAATAGAAGTTGAAGTTTTCAGTGTGTAAATTAAGACATATGGAAAATCAATGGAAAAAACATCTTCATTAATACAAATTCTCAACTTAAAGTTTTTTTCAGCTCCTACAACTTTTTCAATCATAATATTAAACCTTAACTAAATTAAGGAGGGTTTGTAAAAGGAAGCGTCACTTGTCTTTGCATACATCTGGAGCATATCTATCAAGCTCCGAATGGACCTTGACTCCCAGTGTCTCTGGTCTAAAGACCACTGCTCCATAACCTGTCCGCCTGCTCTGATGAGGCTTACAGGAATCGCCGGAATTCAACCTGATCGAGTATGATCGGGTTGTTTGACACCCCCCTGCTGGCGGCCGCAAGTCTGCAGGGGGCGGCGTTGCGCCAGCAGCTCACAAGAGAGCTCTCTGCATTCAGCGAAGTCTGTCGGACCTGATCCGCACTGTCGGATCAGGTCCGACAGACATTTCATAAATAGGCCTCATTATCTGGGAAGCAGAATGTTGAGTTTTTCCACATAAGTGCAGAGCAGAAACATAAAACACAAAAGGTTTCTTTCATGATTCAGGTAGATCATGCAATTTTAAACAACTTTCCAATTTACTTATATTGTCTAATTGCCTTTGTTCTGCTGGTATCCTTATTTGAAAATCAGGGACGTACACTCAGGAGTACGCACATGTCTGCAGCACAATCTGGAAGCAGTTTTCTAAGAATGTTATACATATGCAATAGCACTAGATGCTAGCACTTTTTCCTGGCATGTAGTGCTCCAGACATTTGCACGCTACCTACCTGAGGACAAATGTGATAATAAAAGTTAGAAACTTAAAAAAAGTATATGATCTGCCTGAATCACACAAACAAAAAAGTGTCATGTCCCTTTAAGTGCAGTCTCCTCCTCTGTTTTCCCTATGGAATGTGGAGGACATCTCTTTGTTGTACCCCTCTTCACAAGCTGCTTACTATGGTATTTTCATATTTACCAGCTACTGGCGCTCACTGTCATAATGGACTTTGTCAAGAGCATGGCAAGAACATCACTGCATATTTACCTGGTGATATGTGAGCCAGATACACAGACATGATGGGTGAAATAGTAGAGTGGAGGGGTGGTACATTTAAATCCCTAATTAGGTAGACAAATTACCTTTTTTCAAAATAAATAAATAAAAAACAAAACACTTTTTTGTTCAGGAGGAAGTCTCTTATTTAAAGATCTAAAATGTTTACAGACTCCAAAATCTCAAAATTTAAATATTACAGACCCATATTTACTTCACACCCCGGGTTCCAGAAAAATTTTTTTGGGACAGTATGGAAAATAGAAAAAAACCAAAAAGAGTTATTTGAAAATTCAATTCACCCTGTACTATATTGAAAACACATTATTAACACATTATGTGATTTTTTTTTTTTTTACTTTGTGAATTTAATACATTTTTGAAAATATACACTCATTTCAAATCCTATGACTGCAACACGTTCCCAAAAAGTTGGGACAGGGGCAGTTTAGGACTAATAGTGATTTGACAAGTTGACATAAGAAGGTGATTTGAAACAGCTAAGGCAATCTTGTAATGATTGTATATAAGGAGCCTCCAAAAAATGGCCTAGTCCTTCAAAAGCAAGGATTGGTTGATGCTCGCCAATCAGCCAAAAGATGCATCAGTGAATAATCCAACACTTTGAGAACTACATTCCCTAAAGACAAATCGGTAGGATTTTGGGCACTTTACCTTTTACAGTGCTCAATATAATTAAAAGATTCAAGGTTGCGTAAGCAGAGAGCACGGGTGCTAGCATGGCCTGCCTGCAGTCCTGACCTGTCTCTGATTGAGAATGTGTGGCGCATTATGAAGTGCAAAAAAAGGCAACAAAGGCCCTGTACAGTTGCGCAACTGAAGACATGCATGATGGATGAATTGGGAAAAATTATGCTTGCTAAACTTAACCAACTGGTATCTTCAGCGCCCAAATGCTTAATAAGTGTTATTAAAAGAAAAAGTGATGTTACACAGAGGTAAACAGTCGCCCGCCCCCACTTTTTTGGAGTGTGTTGCAATCATTAGATTTGAAATGAGTGTATATTTTAAAAAATTCAATAAATTCACAAATTAAAGCATCAATTAATGTGTTAATAATGTGTTTTTAATATAGTACAGGGTGAATTGAATGTTTGTTTTTTTTGCATTTTCCATACCGTTCCAAATTTTTAGGAATTGGGGATGTACACTATATAGATACCTACATACACTGTATATATACTGTATATATACTATATATATACATACATATACATATATACATATATAACCAGTTTAAAGAGCAGAGCTGATCTTTACCTTGCAGAATTATATTATGATTTATACTTTTATAGATGGAGAGATCATTGATCATATTTTCTTTTTCTGTGCAAGGTCATTTATGACTTTATGTTTTTCACATTTCTCATAACAACATTTCTTATTATATCAGACATCTAAGTCATCTTCCTCGTGTCTGCTATTCCGTGGGTGATAAGATCAGAGGAAAAGAACAACAAAATCCAGCAGCTCTTCAGGTACTCCTTGAAACCACAAGGTGTTTCCTATTTGCTCATTTTCTGCAGCTCAAGTACAGAAACATCCTTAAGCAGAAAAAAAGGAAACAAAAAAAAATATATAAAGCATGGTGTACAGAAATAATTGTTCAGTTACTACAGCCAATTTTCTCTATTTTACGTTAGAATGATTACCGTCACTTCAGAGCTCTGGTTAACTGTTACGCGAGTCAAAAAAGTGTCACAACACACATAAAAAATACATTTAAAAGTAGAGTTACACCCATAATAACGCTATCTAATAAAAATTATTTTTATAAAAATTGCATTCAAAAGTTAAAAGGGCACAAACATATGGGGTCTTATGGGACTGCAAAGGGATTTAAAATGTCAAAATATGTATATGTGTGTATTTATATATATATATATATATATATATATATACTGTATATATATGTTTATATGTGTGTACATAACTATGACTAAGTGCCAAGTATGGGCACGAAACGCATAAGGAACGCTAGATAATGTTGCCTATATGTACCTGACTTTTATCTGTCTTATTAAAAGTTAATTTTTAACTTACCATGTCTGTCGAGTGCAGCCGTTTTCTCTTTTTTGTCTATATGTGTGTACATACTACAGACCCAGATGGAATACACCCAAGGGTTTTAAGGGAACTTAGCACTGTTATAGACAAGCCTCTACTCTTATTTCTTCAAGACTTATTATCCTCAGGAATAGTACCACAGGACTGGTGTAAATCTAATGTGGTGCCACTCTTTAAAAGGGAAACAGGGCTGATCCAAGTAGCTATAGTCCTGTTAGTCTGACATCAATAGTGGGGACTATACTTAAAGGGATTATAAAGGAATATGTTGTTGAGTATATTCGTGTAAACAAGATTATGAGTTAAAATCAGCATGGTTTTATAAGATAATCAGATAAGGTGAATACTATGCTTGAGGAAACGGCCTTATAGCACCGAGAAACGCATTGCATGTATAGGGGATATTTGAAAACCCTTATTCCAATCTTTGTATTTTGTTTTAAACCTTTTTAAACCTTTTTAATAAATATATTTTTTTTATAAAAAGCTAAATTTGAGTGGTAACGCCTTACCTACCTGTGTTGACTGATATCCTATTGGAGTACAATCATCAGTACTTCCCTGCACCTGGATCCTGTACATTGGGAGAACCTTAGTGGGGTGAGCTGATACACCTTTCCTAAATTTGTCAGCCTGCTTCTACCAGCACATGGGTGTGCTTGGTCAGTATGTGAGTACCCATTTGGCATTTACAATTATGTATGTTTATACTCTGATTGATCTGCACATATATTGCTTTTTGTCTATGCTTCATATATTTACTGCAGCACACGAAAAATCCTAGCTGTGGGTGAGCTGTTACACCCGATAATTCTACAGCCTGCACCTACTAGTTCATTGGTGTGCTCTACTAATATGTGAGTACCAATTTGGCTCATATTATATCATGTTCATATATGTATTTGATGATCCTGCACATGAGGCACCCCTCTGTTCTTCTCTATATTCTACTGATCTAAAAATCCAGCATAAAACTTTTTAAAAACTTACTTAGAAGCTCCCAGTTTAGTACTGTTGATGAGGTTAGGCTGGAACACCCAGTATTAGGGTCTAGGAAAGCAGGAAGAGCAGATACTCCCCCCTTCCCCTGCATATGAAAAATCAGATTACAAAAACAAGGGCAGCAGGAATCTGTAGACTTTAGTCTACATCTTATACTTTGGGGCTTGGTTAGGAGTCTGAAAATCAGCACAATTTTATTAATAAAATAAGCAAAAACACTTTATAGCCCAGATGGGCTATAAAAATGTATCATCTACAAAACATTTATGCAAAGAAAAATATTGGCCTAGATTGCGAGTTGTGCGTTACTAGGTTAAAAAGCAGCGTTGGTCGGTCCCAACGCTGCTTTTTAATGCCTGCTGGTATTACGAGTCTTGAAGGTACAGGTGTACCGCTCACTTTTTTAGCCAGACTTGGAAATACCGCAAATCCACTTACGTCAATTGCGTATCCTATATTTCCAATGGGACTTGCATAGCGCCGGTATTACGAGTCTGACCAAAAGTGAGCGGTACACCCTCTCCTGTCAAGACTGGTACCGCATTTAAAAGTCAATAGTTAAGAGTTTTACACTACAACGCCGTAGCATAAAACTCTTAACTAAAGTGCTAAAAAGTACACTAACACCCATAAACTACCTATTAACCCCTAACCGAGGCCCCCCCCCACATCGCAAACACTAAAATAAATATTTTAACCCCTAATCTGCTGAACCGGACATCGCCGCCACTATAATAAATATATTAACCCCTAACCCGCCGCACTCCCGCATCGCAAACACTAGTTAAATATTATTAACCCCTAATTTGCCAGCCCTAACATCGCCGCCACCTACCTGCATTTATTAACCCCTAATCTGCCGCCCCCAATGTCGCCGCCACTATATTAAATGTATTAACCCCTAAACCTAAGTCTAACCCTAACCCTAACCCCCCTAACTTAAATATAATTACAATAAATCTAAATAAAATTACTATAATTAACTAAATAATTCCTATTTAAAACTAAATACTTAACTATAAAATAAACCCTAAGCTAGCTACAATATAACTAATAGTTACATTGTATCTAGCTTAGGGTTTATTTTTATTTTACAGGCAAGTTTGTATTTATTTTAACTAAGTAGATTCGTTATTAAATAGTTATTAACTATTTAATAACTACCTAGTTAAAATAAATACAAAGTTGCCTGTAAAATAAAACCTAACCTAAGTTACAATTACACCTAACACTACACTATAATTAAATTATTTCCTAAAATTAAATACAATTAATTACAATTAAATAAAATTATCTAAAGTACGAAACCCCCCCCACTAAATTACAGAAAATAATAAAGAAATTACAAGATTTCTAAACTAATTACACCTAATCTAATCCCCCTAACAAAATAAAAAAGCCCCCCAAAATAAAAAAAGCCCTGCCCTACACTAAATTACAAATAGCCCTTAAAAGGGCCTTTTACAGGGCATTGTCCCAAAGTAATCAGCTCTTTTACCTGTAAAAAAAAATTACAAATCCCCCCCAACATTAAAACCCACCACCCACACAGCCAACCCTACTCTAAAACCCACCCAATCCCCCCTTTAAAAAAACTAACACTAACCCCCTGAAGATCACCTTACCGGGAGACGTTTTCACTAAACCGGTCCGAAGTCCTCAACGAAGCCGGGAGAAGTCTTCATCCAACTGGGCAGAAGTGGTCCTGCAGACGGGCAGAAGTCTTCATCCAGACGGCATCTTCTATCTTCATCCATCTGGCGCGGAGCGGGTCCATCTTCAAGACATCCGACGCGGAGCATCCTCTTCTTTCCACGGCCGACGAATGAATGAAGGTTCCTTTAAATGACGTCATCCAAGATGGCGTCCCTTCAATTCCGATTGGCTGATTGGAATTAAGGTTCCAATCAGCCAATAGAATGCCAGTTCAATCCTATTGGCTGATTGCATCAGCCAATAGGATATTTTCTACCTTAATTCCGATTGGCTGATAGAATTCTATCAGCCAATCGGAATGATAGTGTTCATTATCCCTAACTTCTAACTCACAAAAACTTCTAACTCACAAAAACATTCATTACAAAAAGCTACTTACAAATTAAATACCCTCTATTGTAGGCAAAAAAAATAAGGAAACATAATTTATATCCCTTTAAATGTCACTTCTCCTTTGATGATTTTTTTGTATTTAGAAATAGGGGTTCACAATGCACTAAGAACATATAATAAATACTAAGTCAGAATAAGTATAATACATATGCTATTACATGCTTACAATTTGACATGCAAATTCAGTAACATCATGGGTGAGATTACATATGCGGCGCAAGCTTCAGCGCAACTGCTGAAACCTGCGCATTTCATAATTTCACCTCAGACATTGGGGTATCACATAAACCTCGCCGGCAGTTCATAAAGTGCCGTAAGACGGATAAACTAGCTATGTCCAGACATGAGCTTAAATACAAATTTCTAGAGTAGCCAGTGATTTATGGCACTTTAGAAACTGCCGGCACCTACGAAAATAAAAATGTAAAATCTCCCGTAAAAGTCTAACACACCTCCCAAAAATAAACCTGACACGTATTATTATTATTATTGGTTATTTGTAGAGCGCCAACAGATTCCGCGTAAAACCCCTATATCCACTATCAAAGCCACATCGGAACTAATAATAAAAGTATTACCCCAAAACCGACAACCCCCCACAACGCAATATGCCTAATTAAACTATTAACCCCTAATCTGCCATTAACCCACATCGCAAAGTACCTATTAAAACAATTAACCCCTAATCCTTCCATTAACCCACATTGCAACAAACCTTTTAAATCTATTAACCCCTAATCTGCCAAACCCACACAACGCAATAATCCTAATAAAACTATTAATTTGATTTGAACAGCCAATAAGATTTCAGTAGCTCTACAGTAGCTCTCATCCTATTGGCCGATTTGAATTTGAAGACTCAAATCAGCCAATAGGAATGCAAGGTATGCAATATTTAAATGCATACCTTGAATTCAATCCTCAGTGTGCGGCGGTGTTCGTACAAAAAGGATCTTCACACTCCATGGCTCCACGGTTGCTGGTCTTCAGTTCCGCCATCGCTGGTCTTCAGTTTCGTGGTCACCAAACTTCAGTTCCGCGCTCCGCTCCACGCCGGCTTGTTCCTGGAAGAAGATAGAAGATATCGCCACTTGGAAGTAGACTTTACTGCCGGACTTCAGGAACCATGAGTACCTATCTGGGGGTTAGACTTGGGCTTTTTTTTTTTTTTTAGATTAGGGATTTAATGGGTCTTTGAAAAAGAGCTGAATGCCCTTTTACAGGCAGTAAAAGAGCTGAATGCCCTTTTAAGGGCAATGCCCATGGTTTATTATTTTATGTAATATTAGAATTTTTTATTTTTTGTTTTCTTAAATTAATTTAATCTAAGTTTTTTTTATTTTCAAGTAATATTAGCTTTTTTATTTTAATTGTTTGTAACTTAGTATTTTTTAATTTAGGTAACTGGGGTTAATTTAGGGGGTGTTATGTTAGGGGGCTTGTAATTTAATTAGTTATTTTTGTTGTGGGGGTTTGGCAGATTAGGCGTTAATAGGTTAATTAAGTTTATTGCGTTGGTGGGGGATGGCGGTTTAGGGGTTAATAGTTTTAATAGGTACTTTGCGATATGGGTGAATGGCGGATTAGGGGTTAATAGTTTATTAAGGTATATTGTGTTGTGGGGTAATCACTTTATTAGGTGTATAGCGTTGTGGGGGGTTGTGGATTATGGGTTAATAGGTTAATTAGCTGTTTTTCTATGTGGGGGTTGGCGAATTAGGGGTTAATATAGTTTATTAGTTATTGCGGTGGGGGTTGGCGGTTGACAGGTAGATAGATATTGCGCATGCGTTAGGTGTTAGTATTTTCAGGGGGTTACGGTACTCACATAATAAGTGCAAGTCTTGCTGCGCCTGCATATGTGTGGCGAGGTGAAAATGGAGTAAAATATCTAAATTTTCGCTGCATAAGTCCTTGCGCTGAATATGTGATACCGATTTGCGACGTGGTTCTATGTTAGCTTATAGGAGTAAAAATTGCAAGCGACGGGGGATATATACTCGCCGCATATATATGCAATACCAAAACCGTGTGAAAATCGGCGTCGCTGGCTTTTGCGGGCGACGCCGCATATGTGATCTTACCCCATAACATCATTAAAAAAAAAAAAAAATAGCACATTATTATTTGCTACAGTACATTTTTAGCACTTTTCCATCTCATTGTCAGAATCTCTTGGTCCTTAGCTTAAATAAATAAACACACAATTATTGCATAGAAAAACATGTCCCTAATCTATTCTAAGTACTGTGAACACAACAAATTTTACAGAGCAGGAAGATATATAAAACGTCATCTAACGCTTTACAGAAAAATGTGTCATTATATAATCATTTTTTTTTTTTTATCTAGAACTATGTTTCCATCTGCTTTTGCAGTTATTGTAAAGTAACTATGGAAACCAGAGACTTAACACTTTACATCCATAACAGAAAGCTTTGAGAGCAATACAAATTGTTGATAGCTATGTAGCCTGCTAATGTGTTAATGTATCTCTGAAGCACATATGTAGAATTTATGACAGTAGTATCTCTGAAAGTCAATTTTGAGTAATGCAGATTTCAGCTAAAATTAATGCTATGATTAAATTGTTATCTCAGTAATTCTTTGCTTCCTTCTTATTCACCAGGAATTAGATGGTTGCATTAAATAATTATTGCTGTTACACTTTTACAAACCCTATTCTCTGTTTTGTTCAAAACAGAATATAAAGCCTCCCACTGATTTCTGACCTAAGGAGAAAATGACATAAAAAGAACAAAAAGTGTTATAATTTCAGGATGAAAGAGAACAAATGGCATGAGATAAAAGGGGATTCAGTTGTTTTCAGTAGTTTAAACATGTCCTAGAGAGAATGTTGTTACTGGATGATGTGTTTACCTTCAGTTTTTTGGTAACTAGAGTAGACTAACATCTATGTAATTATTTTTTGGATATACTTGTTCTTCAGACACAGCAGTTGTTTCCATATCAAGTCCACACATCTCCCAAATGTAAAAAAAATACTTTGGCACAGCTCGATGAATTATCTTTGTAATTATTTAGGTTTTGCCTTTAGTATAATGTTAGTCACATTCCACTGTAACACACTCGTAAAACAAACACACGAACACGCACACACACGCACACACACATATATATATATATATATTTATATATATGTGAATCTTAGGGGTAGATTTAACAAGCAGTGGATGCTGCTTTCTACGCCTGAAGTTTCCGGCTCGCTGGAAACTTCAGTTAAGAAGCAGCGGTCGTAAGACTGCTGCTCCTTAACTTGTCCGCCACCTTTTAGGACTGCAATCATCCCGATCTGATATGATCGGGATGATTGACACCCCCTGCTAGCGACCGATTGACCGTGAATGTGCAGGGGGCGGCATTGTACAAGCATTTCACAAGAAATGCTTGTGCAATGTTAAATGGTGACAGCGTATGCTGTCTGCATTTAGCAATGTCAGGTGGACATAATTCCCTATATATATATACATATACAGACACTACATGCACCCGTCGGGTTGAAAGTAAAAGGCTATAGTGCTTGCGCTTACACAAAGCAGACAAGAAGTCGAACTTACAATATTGCATGCGCAATAACCTATTCCCCCTAGAAGTCAATGGAGAAAAAAAACTTACACCCCACTTGTGCACAACCCGATCACATATTCTCCTATGCGCTAATCCAACATGAATATATGAATATTTCACATTCCAAAGTTCTTCATATACAAGAATATGTTCTTTTTATTCATACATACATATTTCTATTTCTATCTGATGCTATTTTTGAACAATATACATCTATACCTATATATATATATATATATATATATATATATATATATATATATGATTATATATAGGTATATATATATATATATATATATGTATATATGTATATATATATATATATATATATATAGGAATATCTATTTATAAATAAACAGAACATATTCTGCTATGTGCAGAACATTGGAATGTTAAATATTTGCACTTATATAAATGTCCATATATGCGTATTTATGTGTTAATATGTGTATATATGTCTGTAAAAGCCCGTGTGCTGCACTCTCTCTCCAACCAAGTGGCAAGGCTGTCACATATTTCACTATTTGAATTTTAAAGGATTTTTCAATAAAGATATATTTTTTACGGAGTGTGGTACTACTATCTTTCTTTCCGAAATGTAAATACATATATACACATATAAATACATATGAACACATATATAGACATATATACATACATATCCATCTTTAGAGATGTATATGTATGTGTATGTATCTCAATGTGTATGTATCTCAATGTTAAAGCTCTTTGTCTGCCTTTTTTTCTAACACCTGAGATCTCATATCTTTGAACCCTTATAACTTTTTTGTGCAATATTTGAATTTAATAATTTTTATTAGATGGTGTTATTATGAATGTAACTGTAATTTTGTATGTGTTTTGTACGTCTTTTATGTTTTGCAAAAAGGTTAACCAGAGCTCTGAAGTTGCGGTAATCATTCTATTGAAAATCTCAATTGCGCTAAAGTGACTGCGTTTACTTTCAACTAGGAATACTAATATAACCTATGTGCATACAATCGCTAAAACCCGATACCGCTTGTGCTCAAATGTTTGCGCTCCACTTGTAATCTGGCCCTATATGTACAAAAACATATACTACATGCACATAAACACACACACAGGTTTATTGGATTAACAGATTAGCAGAAAATGTGCAATATGCATCAAAACGAAATTAGACAGGTGCATACATTTGGGCACCCTTGTCATTTTGATGATTTGAATACCTGTAACTACCTAGCACTGAATAATTGGAACACACAATTGGTTTGGGGAGCCCATTAAGCCTTGAACTTCATAGACAGGTGCATCCAATCATGAGAAAAGGTATTTAAGGTGGCCAATTGTAAGTTGTTGTTCTCTTTGACTCTCCTTTTGAAGAGTGGAAACATGGGGGCCTCAAAACAACTCTCAAATGACCTGAAAACAATGATTTTTAACATTAAGGTTTAGGGGAAGGCTACAAAAAGCTATTGCTGAAATTTAAGCTGTCAGTGTCCACTGTGAGGAACATAGTGAGGAAATGGAAGACCACAGGCACTGTTCTTGTTAAGGCCAGAAGTAAAATATCAGAGAGGCAAAGGATGGTGAGAACGGTCAAAAGCAGCCCACAGACCACCTCCAAAGACCTACAACATCATCTTGCTGCAAATGGTGTCACTGTGCATCGTTCAACAATTCAGCGTGTTGGAGAGAGTCGCTTGAGGTATGCAAACGCACATTTGGACAAGCCAGCTTCATTTTTGAAGAAGGTGCTGTGGAGTGATGAAACAAAGATTGACAGCCAGATTACGAGTTTGTCGTCACTACCTACATTACACTTATTAACCCCTAATCTGCCGCCCCCAATGTTGCCACAACCTACATAAATTTATTAACCCAAAAGAAGCAATGATCTGAGCACTCGGGGGCAAGTAAAATCGTTAGTAAATCTTTATTGAAGTAAGAGTAAAAACTGCATCTCAATGCATCTAAATTTATTAACCCCTAATCTGCCGCCCCCAACGTCGCCGCCGCCACTATGATTGGAACAGCCAATAGAATGCAAGCTCAATCCTATTGGCTGATTGGATCAGCCAATAGGATTGAAGCTCAATCCTATTGGCTGATTGCATCAGCCAATAGGATTTTTTCACCTTTAATTCCGATCGGCTGATAGAATTATATCTGCCAATCAAAATTCAAGGGACGCAATCTTGGATGACGTCATTTAAAGGAACCTTCAGTGTACGGCTGGGACCGTATGAAGAGGATGCTCCGTGCCAGATGTCTTGAAGATGGAGCCACTCTGCATCGGAAGGATCAAGATAGAAGATGCCGCCTGGATGAAGACTTCTGCCTGCCTGGAGGACGACTTCTTGCTGCTTGGATGAAGAATTCTCCCGGCTTCATTGAGGACTTCTGCCCGCTAGGATGAAGACTTCTCCCGGCTTGATGAGGATGGATGTCCGGTCTTCAAAAACTGTAAGTGGATCTTCGGGGTTAGTGTTAGGTTTTTTAAGGGTTTATTGGGTGGGTTTTATTTTTAAATTAGGGGTTTCGGCAAAGAAAAATAGCTAAATGCCTTTTTAAGGGCAATGCCCATCCAAATGCCCTTTCAGGGCAATGGGGAGCTTAGGCTTTTTAGATAGGATTTTATTTGGGGGGTTGGTTGTGTGGGTGGGCGGTTTTACTGTTGGGTGGTTGTTTGTATTTTTTTTTACAGGTAAAAGAGGTGATTTCTTTGGGGAAATGCCCCGCAAAAGGCCCTGTTTTTTTTTTTTTATACAAGTAATCAATATATTTGTTATAATGTCAAGGATCAACATTGTTTAAAAATATACAATTAAGCAACATGAAATGATGAAGTTGTATTTAGAATTATTATTATTTTTTATTTTTTTTAAAGGCTTTATTGAATGACCAGAATCGGAAGTTTTACAAACATTGATAAGCAGACAGGGGTTACAAATTAAATATTTCTTGTTATGTAACAGTGCAGATAATACAGTGACAGTATTCTTTTATCAGTACTCAGACATCTGGTACATTGTTCACAATTGTCAGTGCAACATTTTACAATAAAGCTTTCGAATTATCCAATTTTCAAAGTGATAAAGTAGCTCAGTTATTAAGTCATACCCAGTCTAATAAATAAAAGAAGAAAAAGAGGAGACGAGAAGGAAGAAATGGGGCGGGGGGAGAGGGGAAAGGGGAAGGAGAGAGAGAAGAGAAAGAGAGAAAGTAAAAGAGGAGTTTGAGGAGGGGGGACAGGGGGGAGGGTCATTGCTACGAGTTTATTTCAGGGTTTTTGATCTCATAATTCCCTATATCTCATATCCCTCCCATAGTAGCAGCAGACATGTGCACCCCCAGGCTTCACGGCTCTGTGCCAAATGAGTTAGTCCTTTTCTCTGTGGGTTTTCAAATATTTTTACTTTCCCAAATCAGGCTCATATGCTCATGTAAGGCTAGTTTACCGGTCTTAAGGTAGTGATACCTCTCCAGACTAAGCAGATCCCTGACCCCATGTTTCCACTCATTTAAGCTCGGGACCTTCACTATTTTGGTATTAGGCTCTTTGCGCAGTTCAGCATCAGTAGGAAGAGCCTATGTTTTGCTTCTTCCACGATCTTAGGGAGAGCATGGTATATCAAGTATTGCGGATTCGGGGGTACAATCACCCCGAGAAGCCGACTGCTCTCCATAAATACTCTTTCCCAGAATTCCCGTATTCGTGGGCATGTCCACCAAATATGTAGGATGGATCCCATCTCTCCACAACCTCTCCAACACTCTCCATTTGTCAACGGGTAGATCTTATGCAGCCTTTGAGGGGTCAAATACCACCGGCTCAAGAATTTAAAGTGCATCTCTTGCAGTCTCATAGAAACAGTAACCAATCTTTGGGGGTAATATTTAAGTCAAGATCCACTTGCCATGACTCTATATAGGAGGGCAGTGTCTCGTCATTACTTGTCAGCAATAGCTTATACAGGCAGGAGTTTAAATGACCAGGCATCTGGGTCATTGTGCATATGCTTTCAAAGGGAGTCTTCTCTCTTGTGAGGGAAGCCACCTCTCTATGTCCATTAATATAATGATGGAACTGTGCGACTCTGAACCAGGAGGAGAAGAGCCACTGATCCCACTTCATTAAATTCTCTTGAGTTTGGATCTTGCCTTCATGAAAGGCATTGAGCATGGCAGCTTCCGCTAAGGTATAGGTGTGTCTCGGGGATTGTACTCTGTTTACTAAGGCATTGTCTGGATTTTCAAAAACCGTTGTTACCGGTGATGGTTTAGAAGATATACATTTGTCTTGTATGACCCAGGAGTACCACTCACAAAAGACATCGTTTAGTAGAGGGTACTGTTGAATCAGTGAGGACTGATTCTCGGCCGATATCCATGCAAGCGCGCCTACATTACCTCTCTGTAGGATATCCCGGTCTAAGGCGACCCATGCTTTGTCCGCTTTGTTGTGACACCAGTGGACTAGTCGTTGGGCGTTTATTGCTTTGAAATACATTTTTAATAGGGGGACTCCTGCTCCTCCCCTGTCTCTGGGCAGGTACATTGTTTTCTTCCTAATTCTTGGCCTTACGCCATTCCAGACGTATGCCTCTATTTCTGATTGGATCTGATGGATTAGGGGTACAGCTGATAAGAGTGGAAGTGCTTGCATAACATAGAGAACCCTAGGCAAAACATTCATTTTGACCGCATGGATTCAACCCATCCATGAGATAGATTTGTTTTTCCATTTGGCCATATCCTCTGTCACTGCATCTCTGATTAGCTTATAATTCATATCAACTATGTCAGTGATGACCGGGGTCAGGAAGATCCTGAGATATTTCAAGCGATGTGGCGCTACACTAAGTGGGCAGGCATCACATGTCTCACGAAAGGTGTCGACCGGTACCGACACATTCATAATCTCAGACTTAGACAAATTAAGTAGAAAGTCCGAAACCCTTCCAAACTCCGCAAATTTGGCTAATAAGGCTGACAATGAGATGGATGTATTGGACAGCATCACCAGCATGTCATCCGCATACATGGCTAGTTTGTGTTCTTTGTTACCAGCTACCAGTCCAGAAATGTTTGGGTTACTGTGGATCTTACATGCCAGAGTTTCTATTACCAGAGCAAATAGCAAGGGTGACAGGGGACACCCCTGTCTTGTCCCGTTAGTAATCTGAAAAGGTTTTGAGAACATCCCGTTGACTCGCACCCTAGCACTCGGTGTTGAGTACAGTGAGAAGATTGTGCGTATAGTACCGTTGCCAAATCCCAGTTTAGCCAAAGTGTGTCACATAAACAACCAATTGACCCGATCAAAAGATTTTTCAGCGTCCGTTGACACTAGTGCCAACAGCGCTGAATTGTTATGTGCGTAAGATATCAATTGTATTACTCTAAGGCCTAGATTTAGAGTTCGGCGGTAGCCGTCAAAACCAGCGTTAGAGGCTCCTAACGCGGGTTTTTTACGCACTCCGGTATTTAGAGTTTATTTACCGCGACTCAAAATACACCTAACGCTCAACTTTCTACCGCCACCTCAGACCCAGTAGTAAACATATACCGCACAAAAAAACATCCACGAATCACAAAACAAATATTACACAAAGTACACTTACACTCATACAAACACAACACTATCTTTATTTTTCGTATTTTTTATTTTTTCTTTAAAATACAAAGGATTAAAGTTGCGAGATCTCGGGTGTTTGAAAAAAATCCACACAAATCCATTTTCCCATTGACTTACATGGACATACGGGAAAAGACCCTCATATACCTACATCTAACGAATAACATTATCACAAACATACACTCATCGATGCATACAAACAATATACACCACATTACATACACAAAATATTTATTTATTACAAAAAGAACACGATTTAGTTACTTTTTCACACAAGCTCATGACGTCACTCACTTTACGAGGAAAACCAGTCTTAGAAAAAAAAATATAGAAATCTTTGGAGCCTCCATTGACTTCTATTGGGAAGACGTGCTCGTGCACGCGAAACCCTCATTTCCCTAACGCACGCAAATAGCGTAGACTGAAAAACTCCAAATACCAGCGCTAGAAAATACATGATTTCATGCGTTAGACCCAGCTATGATAAATAGATCAAGAAATGACTATTTCCCTATGGTGGACTTATGTTTTTTAATATTAAATATTCACCACACCATAAATATTTTTAACACTTTTAGATTACATCAACTACAAATCCCCATCACTAGTAACACATTATTATTTCAATAAAATTACATTTACAATTAAAATAAAATTCAATACACATTTCTGGATTCACAAACACTACACAATGGGAAACATCTCTCATTTACCTTTATTATTGCATTTCTGTTATTCAACTCATATGCTTGCAGCAACTGCATATCTACATAGGCTTAACACATGATCACTCATGGATGCACATACATTACTTTTAACATTCAATCATACATGTGCATTCAAATGATGGGGGAAAAACACATTACATTCTCTCGAGGAATCACAAAACACAACATATGGATTTTACTTTACTTTTAACATCATGATTCCATCACAATAAACCATTAGGAATTACGTACAACAAGAACATCATTACACCAGATTACAGATGTCACTTTATGGGAAGGAACAACAATGCCAGACCGCTATATAGAAGTCAGCATATGTGGGACACAATCACAATATATACGTACATGTACATAACACGCATCACCCATCACGCAACCACAAAGCACACATTTAGATTTTATTCAGCACACAATAACAATGTAGCACAATACAACAACACAATGAGGATTTCACAACTACATAGGCAGGTTAATAATATCATGACGTCATTACAAGATTCAACCATACACATCACAGATTCACCACTGTACCGCCCCTTTAGGAACTTTAACACTCAATACTACAATACAACATATACGTAAAACACACTTTTGAACAGCATTATTATGGAGATTTCAATGGGACAATTAAGAAATATTGTCAGATCGCACATCAATTATATATATAATACTACAGATGACAGCCGGAAGTTATTCAGTATTCGTGCAATTTTTATGGGACGCATACAATATCGTCAGATCGAAAATCACTTATATATACAATACTACAGATGACAGCCGGAAGTTATTCAGTATTAGTGCGATTTGAAAGGGACGCGTACAATATTCACATCTCGGCAATCACTTATATATACAATACTACAGATGACAGCCGGAAGTTATTCAGTATTATTGCGATTTTACAGGGACGCATACAATATTGACAGCTCGGCAATCACTTATATATACAATACTACAGATGACAGCCGGAAGTTATTCAGTATTAGTGCGATTTGAAAGGGACGCGTACAATATTCACATCTCGGCAATCACTTATATATACAATACTACAGATGACAGCCGGAAGTTATTCAGTATTATTGCGATTTTACAGGGACGCATACAATATTGACAGCTCGGCAATCACTTATATATACAATACTACAGATGGCAGACGGGAAGTTATTCAGTATTATTGCGATTTTACAGGGACGCATACAATATTGACATCTCGGCAATCACTTATATATACAATACTACAGATGGCAGACGGGAAGTTCTGAATTATTATTGTGATTTTAAAGGGACGCATACAATATTGACAGCTCGGCAATCACTTATATATACAATACTACAGATGACAGCCGGAAGTTATTCAGTATTAGTGCGATTTGAAAGGGACGCGTACAATATTCACATCTCGGCAATCACTTATATATACAATACTACAGATGACAGCCGGAAGTTATTCAGTATTATTGCGATTTTACAGGGACGCATACAATATTGACAGCTCGGCAATCACTTATATATACAATACTACAGATGGCAGACGGGAAGTTATTCAGTATTATTGCGATTTTACAGGGACGCATACAATATTGACATCTCGGCAATCACTTATATATACAATACTACAGATGGCAGACGGGAAGTTCTGAATTATTATTGTGATTTTAAAGGGACGCATACAATATTGACAGCTCGGCAATCACTTATATATACAATACTACAGATGGCAGACGGGAAGTTCGGAATTATTATTGCGATTTGAAAGGGACGCGTACAATATTGACAGCTCGGCAATCACTTATATATACAATACTACAGATGGCAGACGGGAAGTTCGGAATTATTATTGTGATTTTAAAGGGACGCATACAATATTGACAGCTCGGCAATCACTTATATATACAATACTACAGATGGCAGACGGGAAGTTCGGAATTATTATTGCGATTTTAAAGGGACGCATACAATATTGACAGCTCGGCAATCACTTATATATACAATACTACAGATGGCAGACGGGAAGTTCGGAATTATTATTGCGATTGTAATGGGACGCATACAGTATTGACAGCTCGGCAATCACTTATATATACAATACTACAGATGGCAGCTGTTACTTTATCGTTTACAAACAATATTGCAGCAACATTGATCGATCACATTCGATGCACATTATACACAACTATGCACTTTCATTCATGTTAGCCTGGACGTGTGCTTGTTACTATAACATCGCGTTTAGGAAATATTGATTACGCATATGATCAAACATTACAAACATGCACTGTATGTGTGATATTTGACACTTTCACATTGAGAATCATTGTTTGAAACTAACATTTCAGCAAACAACAAATAAACGCCCACTGTCAAAGCATTCGCGCCGCTCACATACAAACAGGTGAATACAATCAGCAATCATTACAAACTCACTACCATTGGACTAATTGTACTATAAATCCCCCAAACAACATGGCCAATGCATCACTTGTGATCCACATCAGATCAAGTGCTTACCTTGTTACGCTGTTTTGAAAGATGGATGACGATGACATGGTAGACGCTGCTGGTGGTGCTATTGGCGAACTAGCTGTTGGTCGAATCAGGCAGCCTCGGCGGCTCAGACCGAGACGAAGGGGTCGTCTGGTTCGAGGTCCTCGTGTCTACAGGGTGAGACCCACCTTGGAAAACATGAGTGACTTTGAGGTTTTTGATAAGTATCGGCTCGATCGCGAACAGCTCATTGGCCTTTACGATCTTCTTAAACCTCATTTGGAGCCACGTATACAAATAAGGACTGCTGTTCCCCCCATGAGTAAGATGCTAAGCTGTCTATACGTCCTGGCCTCCGGGAGTTTTCAATCAGGAGAACTGTACATGCATGGCCTGGCTCAAGGTACATTCTCTGGGGTGTTTGATAACTTTCTGAACGCCATGGTACGTATCAGTAAGCAATACATAGGATTCCCACAGAATGATGGTGATTGGAGGCGCCTGAAGCGGGAATTCTTTGATATTGCTCAATTGCCCAATGTCTTGGGAGCCATTGATTGTACCCACATTGCGCTGTGTGCTCCAATTGATGACTTGCCCTTCAGAAATCGCAAACATTTTCATAGCCTCAACGTGCAGTATGTTTGTGACGCACGGATGAGGATTATGCATGTGTATGCGAATTTTGGAGGTGCTTGTCATGATGCCCGCATCCTCTCTCTGTCGTCCCTGTGGAGACAGTTTGAGGAAAGACAAATGCCCCCTGGTTATCTCGTTGGTGAGTATTTGTGCACAACATGGTTAATTATTTTGACAATTGCCCCTGTATTTTTTAACTGTTAGCGTCATGTTCAGCTATAGGATTAAATTTAACCATTTGTTATTTACCGACGCTAATGTCTATTTTTATTGAAATGCAGATATGTAGCATGTCTTACCTTAAGTGTTCAGATAGAGAATGCAATGTAAACATGTAGTTAGCATTTTATACAAGGTTTGTTTTAGGAGAAATATGCATATGTAGCATGTCTTAGATGAAATGGCAAGATATTATCTCATGCAATTTAACCCTGTCATTGTCTTTTTCTGCTAATGTCTATTTTTATTGAAATGCAGATATGTAGCATGTCTTACCTTAAGTGTTCATATAGAGAATGCAATGTAAACATGTAGTTAGCATTTTACACAAGGTTTGGTTTAGGAGAAATACGCATATGTAGCATGTCTTAGATGAAATGGCAAGATATTATCTCATGCAATTTAACCCTGTCATTGTCTTTTTCTGCTAATGTCTATTTTTATTGAAATGCAGATATGTAGCATGTCTTACCTTAAGTGTTCATATAGAGAATGCAATGTAAACATGTAGTTAGCATTTTACACAAGGTTTGGTTTAGGAGAAATACGCATATGTAGCATGTCTTAGATGAAATGGCAAGATATTATCTCATGCAATTTAACCCTGTCATTGTCTTTTTCTGCTAATGTCTATTTTTATTGAAATGCAGATATGTAGCATGTCTTAACTTAAGTGTTCATATAGAGAATGCAATGTAAACATGTAGTTAGCATTTTACACAAGGTTTGGTTTAGGAGAAATACGCATATGTAGCATGTCTTAGATGAAATGGCAAGATATTATCTCATGCAATTTAACCCTGTCATTGTCTTTTTCTGCTAATGTCTAGTTTTATTGAAATGCAGATATGTAGCATGTCTTACCTTAAGTGTTCAGATAGAGAATGCAATGTAAACATGTAGTTAGCATTTTACACAAGGTTTGGTTTAGGAGAAATACGCATATGTAGCATGTCTTAGATGAAATGGCTAGATACAGATTTATATATAATTTTTTTTTTTTTTTTTATGTTTCTGACAACTTTTAATATGGATTATGGTTTTTAAAAAATATATTTATACAACAATATACTAGTTTAAGTATTCTGTTTGAATTATGTTCTGTTCTAAATTTATAGGTGATTCTGGGTACATGAGCCGGCCTTGGCTCATTACCCCCCTTGCGTAGCCCAACTGATGTGTCTGAGGAGCGCTACAATAGGGCTCATAAGAGAACCAGGGCGGTGGTTGAAAGGATGTTCGGCCTCCTGAAGATGAGATTCAGGTGCCTGGACCGTTCTGGAGGAGCACTCCAGTACAACCCAAAGAAGGTGGCTAAGATCGTTGTAGCCTGTAGCGTCCTGCATAATATTGCACAGCGGGCTGGGATGCTGCAGGCCGTCCCGGTGGACAGAGACCTCCTCAGAGATGAGGAGGATGATCCTGTTCTAGAGGGGGAATTCCAGGACGAGGGACTTGATGTCAGAGCAGACGTCATCAACCGCCACTTTAGACGGTAAATAATAGAAGTTACACTGGAGTATTTTCAATAGATGTGAACTCTAGGGAAATGACAAGTAGAGAATTGTGCAAACATGTTAGTATTGATCAAATGTTATAATAATATTTTTTTCTCATAATATAGGTGATGCTCTGGGCATTGGGTCCTATAGCGAGTCTTTGCCACCTGGTTTTTATAGAGGACATCAGATGGTAAGTAGAAATGTATGGACTGTTGCTGGCATGATTTGTACACAAATACATAATATGGCATACATTTTTAAAAATATAACTTTGTTTACACATTACTTATGTACATAATCAGAAAGGGATACTCTAGAATGACTATGGTTCAATGTCACACAGAGGTTTGTTCTGCTCAATATGACTCATCTTCACACTTGATAGAAAATAACACATGTTCATACACAGGCTTAGTAAGCTAGTGATAGATATTTATTATGAAATGGGGGGTGGGAGAGGGGTACAGAACTGATTCACACACTTGTATGAAATCTTTATATATAATTTCTTACATTAGGGAGATGACTTAATATAAAGACTGAAAGGGAACAATTTGAAGCCTGACAGTGAAGATTTCCAAGACTGACAGTGGGGAAAAAGCCAAGATTGAAATTGAAGTATACCAATGGGATCATGTCTGGCATATTTAAATTCTGCTGACCTTGAAAACCATACAAAGACATGTTCACATGGTAAGTGCAAACTATTTGATAGAATAAGGCTGTGGAGACATCCTATTGGAGACACTTAGATGATTTTCTATTTTGTAGATGGTATTTCCCAGTCCTCTATTTAATGAACTGATGAATAAGACACCTATTGAAGATCAACTGTTTACCCCTGAATTGACATTCAAAGACCATGCATTGTCCAGGTTGGTGTACCAATGCATGCTAGTGAAGACTGTAGAATATTAGTAGCTTACATACATTAGTCATATTTAGTTCTTAATTAGATATTTAGGGATCACAATCAGACACTTAGATGATTTTCCTTTTTAGATGGTATTTCCCAGTCCTCTATTTAATGAACTGATGAATAAGACACCTATTGAAGATCAACTGTTTACCCCTGAATTGACATTCAAAGACCATGCATTGTCCAGGTTGGTGTACCAATGCATGCTAGTGAAGACTGTAGAATATTAGTAGCTTACATACATTAGTCATATTTAGTTCTTAATTAGATATTTAGGGATCACAATCAGACACTTAGATGATTTTACTTTTTTAGATGGTATTTCCCAGTCCTCTATTTAATGAACTGATGAATAAGACACCTATTGAAGATCAACTGTTTACCCCTGAATTGACTTTCAAAGACCATGCATTGTCCAGGTTGGTGTACCAATGCATGCTAGTGAAGACTGTAGAATATTAGTAGCTTACATACATTAGTCATATTTAGTTCTTAATTAGATATTTAGGGATCACAATCAGACACTTAGATGATTTTACTTTTTTAGATGGTATTTCCCAGTCCTCTATTTAATGAACTGATGAATAAGACACCTATTGAAGATCAACTGTTTACCCCTGAATTGACTTTCAAAGACCATGCATTGTCCAGGTTGGTGTACCAATGCATGCTAGTGAAGACTGTAGAATATTAGTAGCTTACATACATTAGTCATATTTAGTTCTTAATTAGATATTTAGGGATCACAATCAGAAAAAGGAATACATATTATAGTTGATATAGAGGTATTTGAATGGACATGAAATATTACATTTATGTTCAGCATACATATATTGTTTACATGTGATATACATTATTATGTATAAATTTAATTTTTGAAATTTAAATATTATTTTTAATCAACAATATAATGGTGTATGTATTTCATTAATTTAAAATGAATGTAATGATTATCTTTAAAAAATGTTGATCAAAGTTAGAGCATAGACACCATATGATTTTAAATGTATTTTATGAATATTTTACAACGTGTGTATTAACTTTGTTCCATTTTTATTATTTGTCATTTCAGATTGGCATCTGATGACTTCATGGAATATTTAATTATTTTCTATTAAATAAATTTAATTTTTTTAGCAGATTCTAATATATATCAATATAATCTGTAAATAAATAAAACTTGGACTCCCATGACTGGTAGTTGGCTATTTGACAAGCACATGCATAAGAGAAAATAATGCATTAATAGTAGAAAATAAAATTCTTCAGAGAATATTAAAATATATATTTTAACATTAATTGGGGAGTCATATTCTTCAATGCTTTTATATTGAAAAAGTATATATTAAAAATATTTAGGATATGTATTAATATTATGATTGTTTTAACATTTAATAAGGTGAAGTGGTTCAATTACATGAAAGTGACAGTGTTGTTGAATGTAAAAAGAATTGTATAAGATCATGTATCTTCCTTAGGTATCTCAAAACATTATTAGAAAATATTTTACAATTATTACATTTATAAATGGTAGGTCATTTAACTTTATAATTTTTAATAATTAGTTATTGGATGCCAGGTTAATCTATGTAATTTTCTAGTGGAGTCATTTAACTATACTTAGTAATATTATGTATTTATTACAATCTTACCTCTTGGGTTAGACATCAAATATCTATATAGAATGTAATTTCCCCTTTAGTTTATTTTGTCAATGTTAAATCAAAATACAATATGTTTGGGTCCTTAAAGGGGTCATTCAAAATGTATATTTTGTATACATTGTTACAAATATCATACAAGAATTTAAACATATTTAGAATGTACTATAGAATTACATTCAGTCTTTAAATATACTTGTTAAAATAAAAATAAATGCACATATCTTAGTCAATGATATAAGGCATCTATATGCAAACAACAATCAGCATCAAAATAGCCTATGTAGAGATGTATTTAATCCACGAATATATATATAATTACAATATAATGATTGAATAACAAAACATATTAAGTTGGTCAAATATAAGATTATGATACAAAATGCATACATAACATATAGCTTAATGTCCCTCTACGCTGAAGGCTAAAAAAGACCTCATTTAATAAATATATTTCAGTCAGTGTGTAAAAGAATCTAGAAGTTAATCTAAATTTGCTTTACTCATATGTTAGACTCATTTAGCAAAAGGAAGGTGCCTAGGTTTATGATATATTAAGCATTATTGTGAAATGTTTATTTAAAGGGACATGAACTCAAAATATACTTAAAGGTAGCCATTTAAAAAAACAATGATTTATACATTCTGAATGAGTATTCTATTTTAATCAACTTTAAAACTTGTCTCATATTATGAATGCTCATTGTGATGTTGCTATCATTACTTTAGAAATAAGGCAGTAAATAGCTAATTTATTTGCTTCAGTACTCTGGACAGAACTTGATAGTTTGGAATAATTGATGCAACAATCGTCAAGGACAACCCAGGTTTTTATTAAACAATTGTCCGTAATATAAAATATCATTATTGATTTTCAAAGAAACATAACAAGATAACTTAACATTTGATAATCGTATTAAATAATAAAGTTGATTAACATTTCATGCTCAATCACCAATGGTAAATTTGTTTGGACAGTGTCCCTTTAAGAGCTTGAAATAGTGTATTTACTTCTCTTCCTATCTTGACATACTTTGCTTGAAAAGCATATCGAGATAGGCTCAGTAGATGAAGATTGGTGGATGCACAGAGATGCCTTATGTGATTGGCTCAACCATGTGCATTTAAATTTCTTATGTTGAGGATATATAAATACTAAGAGAAAATGATTTACATTTTAAAGTCTAAACAATCTTCTATCTCTACAGATCATTTGATACAATTGTTTGTAATGTCTCTTTAAAACTAAAGACCCCATTGCACAATAACATATATGAGCACTTCAGACAAATACAAGCTCGAGGTTTATTTGCGAATAACAAAGCTGTAGTTTAACATTTATAAACAGATTATCAAAGTTACTGACATTCTTCCCGGAATTTTAACATTAATAAATATTGCGTGGGAAACGCATCTTCAAACACCAGATTAGCATATTTAAACATTAGTGTAATGTCACGCAATAGCACACAATCAATGTGCATTATAAATACATTTAATAGAGCAATGTCAATACTTCACAATAAATTTATTTAAAGAACAATAAAGACATACAATATTAAATGTGTATTTGTATTAAAGAAACAGACCGTTATTAAACCGAGAAATGTCTACAACATTAATAATGTGACAGGATTAGATTTTAAAGAGTATTTAATCATTAATATTTCACGGATCACGGATATTAAATATGCGTCACACATATCCGCATGACAGGCCCATGAGTTACAAATAAGTCTACATGAAAAATGAAGTTACAGCACCACCATGAGGTATGTGTAAGGAAGTTACTAAGATATGAAACATTAAGGAACGGCCAATCAGAGTTCATCACACAAACACAACTTGAGTCAGGATGGTCTCACAGACATTATAACAATATTTCAAACTTTTATCCAATCAGATGTACAGATAAATTGTCCCATGGTGCATCTCATGTTTACTTCACCATATAAAAGTCCATTACACGTTGCCATCTTTGTCAGTTCTCTAATGCCTGCAGGCGTACTAGATATATTTTTATATATATATATATATTTGAGAAGACAACCCAGCAGGCATGTCAGTTCCCAGGTTCACCAAGGAGGAGAGCGCTGCACTGGTCCACGCCGTCAAGGACTTTTATCCCCAGCTGTTTGGGAACAAGAGGAGCTCGACAGATGCGCCTGTTAAGAAGGCCCTCTGGGAGTCTATCACCAATGCGGTTAGATTGGTGTGTGACGTCCAGAGGACCCAGGATCAGATCATGAGGAGATTCGGAGATATGAGGTTGCGTTTATCGAAAAAAGTCAACCTCATAAGGGACTGGGTACAAGCCCGTAAAAGAGGGGGCCAAAGAAAGGCCCCGCGGAAACTGTACCTACTCCCTTATGAGGTGACTTTATGCGAGCTCCTCAATCTCCGGGTCCCCAAAAGATTTAGATCCTCGCCATCCTCGGCCTCCTCTTCTTCCCTCCCAGCTGCGGGATCTGAAAGTCCTGACGCGGGGGACAGGGCAGATGCTTCTCCGTCCGGTGGCCTGGGAGGACCCGATAGAGAATCTGAACCAGGTAATTATCCAACTTCATATAATATTTATAATGTTAAAAATCCAAAATGTGTATTTAGTCAGATACTAAACCTATACAGATCTCACAACATACACTACATATGATGTTTCGATATCTGATTTTACATTAGTGATACATGAAATTGGAATGATGTTTCTTGCGCTCTACAGAATATGCGTCACAGAGCGGAAATGTAATTTCGCATCCACGTTAACATGGGTTTGCGGAAAGTGGCATTGCTTTATACATGTTGTTAAAATGACGGATGCGTAATTCCGCTTGGAATCATTGCGCAATGATCGCGAAAATGGCATTTCTCATCCACGTTAACATGGGTTTGCGGAAAGTGGCATTGCTTTATACATGTTGTTAAAAATTAAATGGAAAATCTTAGATTAGTGAAGAATACAGTATTCTTATTTTAAATATTATATCTAATAAAAAACGAATAATACTAATAAATTATAACATATGGCCATCAATTGATGATTATGTAATAACAAGCATATATTCTTAAAGATACAGTAAACAACACAACTGATTGAAAATAAGAGTCCAGGATATATTTATCATTCATTTAATTGCGGAAACTATTAACTCATGGGACTACCAAAGGATTAATATTTTTCTATTGATTTGTTATTAATGTAAATATTTTAAACATGGCATGATTAGTATTAATGATATGCAATCCTCATTTAATATATTACAGATATGGATGTGGCTGCTGGATCCTCAAGCCAGGGCTTGTCACAGTATGGTATGTCTCATTTTAATTGACATTTGTCTTAGAAACATGGAATGAACATTACATACTAAATACACATTGTTCAATATTTATATGTAATGTCTATTTAATAGATGAAAATTATATAATTATTCGGATATACTTAAATAACATATTTGATTTTAATTGCATGCTCAATACCATTCATTACATCAACATATGGAGTAGATAATTCATTAACAAACAACAACATTGTGGAATCTATTTAATTTTAGATTAAAGGGATACTGAACTACAATTATTAATATTGTCTTTCACATACAGTATGCAATATTAATAAACATAAAATATAATACTATCATCATATGTGACATATTCTATTGCTAAATGTATTTTAAAATAAAGAAAGTACGTTTATGTGCATCTAAATATTTGTTGACCAACCTGGGTTTATATTGATGATTGGTGGATACCTTCAACAAAAAATATTTATTGAATCCAATATTCCTTATCTGCCTTTAAGATTAATATCGAACAACATTCGAATTATAATAGGAGTCAATGTTAAATTATTTTTTACAGTTTGAATATAGAAATCAATTATTTAAATTAATCATGTCAGTGTCCCTTTAAGACAAAATAGATTCATTCATCATTACATTATTTTTATTACAAACTATTGATATATAAATCTAATTATCTGTTGGAGTTACTTTATATATATCTGCATACTCTAACAGCACCATGATTACATATTTGTAATAATAAAGTTTGTAATGTATTGTGATAAATATGTGTTGTGTCCTAAACAAGATTACTGTACATTGAAAAAATGGGTCGATGTGACACATGTTTGTTTAGATTTGTCAACAGATGCTCCTCAATATGTGGTTTGTGTGTATTCTTGTAACTTCTTAAGGACATATGACGGAATTATTCCGTCATAAAACAATTGAGCTAAGTGAAAGCTGTGTCCTTAAAGGGTTAAGAACATTGATCATTGGGTATATTTAGATATGCAATAGCAGCATCTGAGATGAATTTGATGTCTAATGTAGTCTGACATTAAACATATGTTGAATACAGATATGTTTACAGAATCCCCTTGATTCAATCAAGCATTTTCTGGTGTAATGACTGCTCTATTCTTCACATTTTAAAGTTGATTAATGTTAAAATTCTAGACAGATGTGATTTAGTGATATCCAAAATGTGTTTAATAATATATATCTATATCATTCATAGAGAGAGTTGGTGTGGGGAGCCCACAGGAATCCAGCAGTGACATAGAGCCGCCTTTGCGGTCTCCTGGTAAGTCCATTGACTCATTTATATGTAATTGAAGGTGTATTGCTAATCAATATTATGATCATGATTCCGATGAAGCATAACATTATAAAAAATCATAGAATTTATCTTCTGATTATATATTTTTTTTTTTATATTGAGCGATTAATAATTTCTACTTTATTATTCTACACATTTGTTATTCATAAGATGTCTAACATATGTTTTTTTCATTTTTTATTATTTTTTAACAACAGTCATCAAGTGATACACACATGAGAAATCTTAAATGTTCTATGTACTATGCTTTTATGAATTTAACATTAAGACAAACAATACATAAATATTCTGATTTATTGACAATAACAAATCTATTGTCATTTGTATGCTCCATCAAAATGATGTAAATCATAACTTTGTGTGTGTATATCTTTAATGCAACATTGATGTGCGTATTTGAGCAACAGTAACATATGTTATAATATCTGATCTTAAGGTGTACACAACATGTTATGTTTTACAGAGATTGATGTCACATGTGGGATGGAGGAGGAAGAGGCTGCCTTGGAGTCTGATGGTATGTGAAATCTATCTATCATGTTTCCAACATGTTTCTTATTTTGAAATCATTTTATTGAAGACATTCAAAGTCTACAGCTTTTTCCCTTTAAAAAGGAATATTATTTGTCTGTTCAAATACACTACTGCCCCCTTTCTATATCAGGCAGCATGAAAATCTGCTTGTATATATTTTTTTAAGAATATATAATTCATGCCATCATTATGTCACATGCATATTCCATGCCAAAACACAATAATAAGTTTCACATTGTACAGACAGTCATTGAGATTCATCTGAGTGCCTATATAGATACCATATCCTCATTTCAGAATAGTTTACAGATTCAAACACACTTCGAGGTATATTGAAAACATAATCAATTTTAAATGCGTTGATTTGATGTCAGGATGTATGAGATGTTAATATATTTCTTTTACATTTTCAGATGGATCCACCACTTCTGGTCATCTGGATTCCGCCCCTGCCCAGTCACAGACCCCTCCCCGTGCACACACCCCTGACCATGGCCACACCTCTGCACACACCCAGAGCCCTTCCCATCACCAAACCCATGACCATGCCCCGACCACTGCCAGCCCTTCCCATATTTCATATCCTGTCCCTCCCAAAAAACGCCCATACACCCCCCTTCGCCGCTCTCCCCGTATTCTGGCCCGTACAGCTGCCCAGACCCAAACTCCCCACTCCCCAGCTGTACGGCCTACCCTGGAGCAGCAGCTCACCACTCCCCAAGCCATTCCCATCCCTCCCCGAGCCAATCCCATCCCTCCCCCCTGTTTAAACCTTCATTGTCCTGGGTGTCAGATTGTCCTTCCCAGGCACAGCTGTAAGTATCATTCTAAATACACTTTATAAGATACTTAAAGGTACAGTGAAGTTAAATTGGTTAAATTGTGATTCAAATCCAGCATGCAATGTTAAGCCAATGTATAATAGAATACTCTTATGAATTATTCGTCATTCTCTTGATATATTTATTGAAAACAACTTATTCCTATAATTAGTTTAAACAATAAAATAAATGTGGCCATCATTTCTTTATTGTTGGATGAATGTATCCATCAACCAGCATGCACAAACAAGGTTCATCAACAAATATTGGCTTCCATAAAAACCAACATTCTTGCATTCAAAATATAGCTTGACAATTAAAACATATAATGAATATGTGTAATTTCTAAAGATTTGTCATGTCATGCTCTATCTGAATCAGTCCATTAAATATTTAGGTTCAGTGTCCCTTTAATTGGATATCACTACATATACCAAACACCACTACTTGTATCCAAAATTTTATGTCCAAATGTGGATACATTATCTCTTGTCTAACCCAGTGGGAATGTAATTTCTTCTGGTTGCTATGTTTACACAGCTTGTCCTCAATGCCAAAATGTTTAAGGATAGGTGTGCCTACCACAGTCTAAATAGAATTTTTAAATTGCTGATGTAAGTACAATGTAAATCCTTTAACAAGATTTGATACACTCAAGCTGTATAAGTGGATCATCTAAAACCAATTAAAGGGTTCAACATGTTTGAGTAACATGAGCCTTTAATGATTTCTGTCTGTCTGAATAACCTAATTCATGTGTAAAGAATATATGAAAAATAATTGATGTAAATAATTATTTGTCTTTATGATGACAATGTATGTATTAAAATCTTTTATTCTGTTGTGTAATTATCCTTAATATTAATTTTTATTTTATTTTAGGCTGTGACTCAGCATGGCTCATGCTAGAAGGGATAGCAAGAGTAGAGCAGGCCGTGTTGAGGAACGCAGCTGTCCTGAGAGGGATGAACGACACCATGCAGGCCCAGCTCCGGGTTCAGGACTTGACTCTGCGTGAAATTATGCAATTACGTTCAAGGCCTGAATCTGGAGCTGGACATGCACAGGACAATGAAGAGGATGACCAGTAAGTGGAGGATCTGGATATGCTCCATGGTGGCAGATAATAATCCTCAGTCCACATGTTGAATTTGTATTTATATTGTTGCCATTTGGCCTTTTTATCAGTTTTTTGTTGTGCCTGTTGCACTCTTTTACCTTGTCATGTGTCTCCAATGAGGCTATGCTGGCCCTTGGCAACTCTCTTCATGGACTGTGATGCACTGTGTTACCTTGTCATGTGTCTCCAATGAGGCTATGCTGGCCCTTGGCAACTCTCTTCATGGACTGTGATGCACTGTGTTACCTTGTCATGTGTCTCCAATGAGGCTATGCTGGCCCTTGGCAACTCTCTTCATGGACTGTGATGCACTGTGTTACCTTGCCATGTGTCTCCAATGAGGCTATGCTGGCCCTTGGCAACTCTCTTCATGGACTGTGATGCACTGTGTTACCTTGTCATGTGTCTCCAATGGGGCTATGCTGGCCCTTGGCAACTCTCTTCATGGACTGTGATGCACTGTGTTACCTTGTCATGTGTCTCCAATGAGGCTATGCTGGCCCTTGGCAACTCTCTTCATGGACTGTGATGCACTGTGTTACCTTGTCATGTGTCTCCAATGAGGCTATGCTGGCCCTTGGCAACTCTCTTCATGGACTGTGATGCACTGTGTTACCTTGCCATGTGTCTCCAATGAGGCTATGCTGGCCCTTGGCAACTCTCTTCATGGACTGTGATGCACTGTGTTACCTTGTCATATGGCTCATATATTCCTTATTTTTACAAGATTATTTATAAACGTTGTGTATGTTTTCTTACATACTAATAAAATACATTTTATTTCACCAATCTTTGTCCTCATTCTTCCTGTTATTTTTTTCAAGCTCTAGTTTATGTTGTTTATCCTTAAAGGGACCTAACAAATCTATTTGTTATAATGAAATCATATATGTAAGACAATAGTAAATGACTTTAAGATTAACATCTCCAATGTAATCTTATTATTTGTGTTTATATTATTTTCTCTTAGCTCTATCATTGCCTGATTATGATTAGCAGAGTAATTTCTTTATATATGTATATATATTTTTGTATTTGTGTATATATGTATATTAAAATGTTCATATCCATGTGTGTATTTATAAACTCTGCATGAATTGATGCACCTTTACCAAATGATCTGAGTATTGATACAATGATATAATCCCTGTAAAGTGTTCATTTTATTTAAATAGTATTGACTATGTGTATGCTCTTTTTAAAAACAAAATAATGTCCCTTTAAGTGATGTTGATCACTATTGTAAATGAATGTATTTCCATTTGTAAAGCGTTTTTGTCCTTTTTACAAGAACAAGGACATATAATTTTATTAATAAACAATCTTATTGTAATGTTGACAGCACCTGTATTTCATTTTCAAATCTATATTATTGTCAAAGTGTAACCAAATCAATCTCTGTGTGTAATACAAATAATGTAGATGATGAATATTAGTTAACTAATATGTTAACAAAATACATCTCCTCCCATATATGGCTATAGGTAGGCTGACCATAATTAAACTTGAATAAATGACACGTTTAATCAATACATGTATAACTATTGTTATTCAACAACAATCCAAACATATCTTAAAACATCAATGGCATATGTATTTCTCATGTGTATCTTTTAAATGTTAAAGATATACACCATAGCTATAGTTCAAGGGACAGTCAAGTCCGAAAAGATGATTCATGATTTGGTGACATTCCTAGATAGCAATCTACACACATACTAG
This sequence comes from Bombina bombina, assembly GCF_027579735.1. NCBI lineage: Eukaryota > Metazoa > Chordata > Amphibia > Anura > Bombinatoridae > Bombina > Bombina bombina. Next base: position 415,553,147 of record NC_069504.1, read on the forward strand.
TTCCTAAAATATAAATACGTTTCTTAATGATATGCCAAGATGTCACAGAGTCCTTGTATTGTCTGCGGTTTTTCAGCGATCTCGGATGCGCCATGTTGCTTAAGACGTCACCTGCCAGGCTGTCCAATGATTCCTTGTATTGACTGACGTTCTTACGTGATCAGGAATATGCCTTTTATTGGATTGCGTTTTGACGCGATCAAGGATGCGCCTTTTTTTTTTGGGCGTTCTTACGTGATCAATAATGTGCCTTTCATTGGATGGCGTTCTTACGTGATCAAGGAAGCGCCATGTTAAGACGGCACATGTAAAGTTAAAAAAACGTGTGATTGGATTGCGTAGTCCCGCAATATTTGTGCACGTTAAAAACGTTTGTGACTGCATGCAATTTTAAAAAGCTTGCGAATATGTATTATTTGCATCATGTTACATTGTTGACCCGTAGCTGATAAAGACCAACACATTCTCTTTTGCTGGATGTCTGGTTGAATCAACGAACGAAAGCAAAATGTTTTCATGCATAGGATATTTCTAGGCAAGTGCAAATCTCTACAGTCCATGTTTAATATGTTTGTCAACAATGTTCCTTTTTCTTAAAAATTAATGTTGTGTTTAATGTTGAACATATCTAATTAATAAATATGCGCTATTGTGTTTGAATAAAGTAATCAATATGCATTTATCATATGCTAAATATATGATGCCGACTTCTTCTAAATGTAATTTCGTTGTATATTTTATGAAAGGTTCATTAGACACTCACATTATAAATAAAAATATTTGATTTTGTCTCTAGTTAGATAGTCCATTGTTTAACCAATAGGTTTATTTTGTCTTGTGTTGTAAGAAAATGTAAGTAATTTTCTTACTCCTCGCAAAGCCAATGAGTTTCATGTGAGTACCATCTCCAGCTTTGTCCAGTTTGTGTAAAGGTTCTTTTCATATGTTAATGATGGGGTATTGTGTTTTACGGTTGTAATGGTGGTTCATCTATATTTAAAATATAGCTAACCCTATTTTATTTGCAAGTGTTTGAAGCTTTTTAATATTGCTATCAGTATATGTTAATCTTGTTGTTTGTAGTAGTGTCTATTACATACAGTTATGTAAAAAATATAGGATACTGTCCCTTGAATGCAAATGTTGTTTTTTTGTATCATGTATGAGATCCACATAGTTTAATCTTCAAATATATTTTTGTTAGCATATTTCACCCCCCCACTCCTAAAAGGACTTTAAACCATATTCATTGTTAAAATAAAAATAGTTACAATAAAATATTAACACAATAATGTCTCTTAAAGAAAATAGACTTTATTTAACACGTCAATATAAATGTGATTTTCAAATTTTTTTTTTTGACAAAGTACATGTAGATATAGCAACAAGCTTAAAATGTGTTAGCATATGTAATGTTGTTAAAGGGACAGTTTCGAAAATAATTTTTTTAACATTATTCGAAAAGTCAATTCTGTAATAACAAGGATATCAAATGTTGCTCAACAATTGAACATTTGTCTGGGTTTATTTAAATTTGCTATCTAAACCTATGAGGTTGGTGTGCTCATTTCTTCAATCTTGAAGAGTGCTTGTAATCATTATACAATTTGAGCACTAGAGGGCATTTGGATAGCATTTGTATATGTAAAACCTTGTGCTCATACAGCATATTATTGACCATGTATTGATCATTGATATCTAAAATGTTGTTATGTCAGAACAACAAATAAGTGGTCATTTTTCATAGTCATAGATACAAGGGTAAGCACATAAGTCACACATGTATTTCTCCATGTTTTGTTGTTTCAAACTTTATAATGCGTAATACAGTGTTTTCTTTGTAATCAATAATTTTCTGACTGTCCCTTTAAGCTGTGTTATTGGCATTCAAACAGTAATATGCCATCATGGATAATTGTTATGGTAATTTAGTTAGCGATTCGGGAAACAGTTTGGACATCACATCACAGAAACCAATCAATATCATGAACAAGGATAGGTATGTGATGATGTGGTTTTCACACACTTATAACCCACACTCTGCAAAGAATCTTCCTCCATGGACCCGGTCCCATAGAAGTCGATTATATACAGAGTGTGGTCCACAAGTGTATGAAAACAACATCATCACATACCTATCCATTACCCAAAAAAAAAAATTTAAGATGGAAAAAAATACTTACTTCCTCTTCCTTCCCCTCTTCCCACGGGGCTGAGGCTCTGGGAGAGGCAACTGCCGACTCCGAAGAGTCCTCCTTGGAGCTGTTGTGGGAGGAGTGGAAGGAAGAGTACTGGGACGACCAAGGTGAGGAGTAGATGGCTGAGGAGGAGGAGAAGATGGATGAGGAGGAGAAGATGGCTGAGGAGGAGGAGGAGTAGATGGCTGAGGAGGAGGAGGAGTAGATGGCTGAGGAGGAGGATGAGATGGGCCGGCAGGAGGAGATGGCCCAGCAGCAAGAGGCCCAGCAACAAGAGGCCCAGCAACAGGAGGTAGACCAGCATGCGCCTCCCGGAAAAATGTGAACATTTCCTGATGAAGATTGAACATTCTTGTTTGTCCTTCTTGTATTGTATTCAGTATACTGATTATTTCATTTTGGCCTTGAATTATTTGATTCTGCCCATCAAGTATTCTGCGCCGTCCTTCTATGTTTTCTATCCGGGAGGTACGCATCTGGTCTATGTACTCCAGTAGAACCCGCACCTCCGCTATTTCTTCTTGTTGTGCCTGTTGAACCCGTGCACGGCGGGGTGCCCGTGCACGGCGGAGTGCGGGTCTTTGAGGGACCTCATGTTCCGCGGGTTCAGCGGGATCCTCCTGTGCTTCCGGGGCCTCTTGATCATCTCCCGTGCGCTGTTCGTCACGGGGGGCCTCTTCCCTCCGAAGTGGGAATTCCTCACCACCACTCTCATCCCGGGGAGATGCAGGAGGCTGTGCTGCCTCGTCCCCAGACTCTGTATATTAAAAAAAAAAGAAAAAAAGAAATGTATATATTAGCATATTTGCAAATAAAGGTTTAAATGACTTAGCTTACGATACAATTACAAATGCAGAATCATTAATCCACTTTGAAATCTAACAAACAATCAATTCTATTTCCGCTTTTTCTAAACAGTGTTTGTGATATCTGGTCAATGTGAATGTTTTTGCGTTTGTTTTCAGTCTGTTTAAATGCACACCTAACCTATAGCCTAGATACTGATGTAACCGCTAAGTAATAGAATGCGTGTAAACAGCGTAATAGCATTAATCTGATCCTTAACACATGAAACCCAATGTTTTATCTTTCATGATTTATAAGCATACATTTAGTATCAACTTTCGAATGTACTTTTGTTATCTAATTAGCTTCATTCTCTGGATATTCTTTGCTGAAAAGCATATCTAAATATGTTTATAAGATTCTGATTGTTAGCTGAATATAGCTGCCTCCTGTGATTGTTTCACCGTGTGCATGGCTATTTCTTCATTAAAATATATCTCAAGAATGAATCAAATTATGTAATATAAGTACATTTGAATGTTTTGTCAAATTGTATTCGCTACCTCAATCATGAAAGTAAATGTTTGCGTATAGTGTCCATTGAAATACATTCGTATGTGAAATTATTGTTCAATGAGCTTACCGTCAGATGAGAGTGGCAGGTTCCCGGTATCGATTCCTCCGATACCGACTACTTCCACCTCGGAGATGCTGGGCCGCAACATTTCCTCCCATCTGCAGTACTCCATTTCAAGGGCAGGGCCGCCACCGGTCCCTGCGGCATGTCGGGCCTCCAGGCTTAACTTTTTTTTAAGTTCAAGTTTACAGTCCCGGTACCGATGTTTGATGGAATCCATATCCCGGTTCCGGCCACCCACTGCATTGACTGCATTCCGAATATCGTTCCAGAGCCTCCTCCTGTCAGTCGGGGTAGTCTTCTGGTGCTGCAGCATCCTATACCTGGCCATATAGGCCTCTACGAGGGCCTCCTTCTCCTCCATCGTAAACCTCGCCTCCCTAGTCGCCTTGGCCTTCCCCTGTGACGATGCCCTCTGTTTCCCGGACTGTGAAGCCCTACTCTGACCGCCACTGGGCCCAGCCACTTGGTCATCTTGAACCAAGTGGCTGGGTCCACCCACCGCTTCCACCCCCGCTTCCTGCCCCCCTTCCTGCCCCCCTTCCTGCCCTGTTCCTCTCCCCCTCCCTCTACTCCCCCCTCTACCTGTCCCCTGCCTGGCCTCCATCTCCTCCCTAAACTAAACCCCAAATAATCAAAAAAAAGTGAGTGTGATGAAATGAAAGGGGGTCAAAATAAAGAACTAAAAAGACAAAAAAGGTGCTTAAAGTGTGAGGGATGTAAAAAAAAAAAGAGGGTAAGGAGTATTTAAATAAACGAAAAGAAGAAGACTAAAAGGAGGATATGTAAACTAAATGTAACTAGGGGATGGGTATGGGATGGGTATGGGGTATGGGATAAGAGTAAATGGGATGAAAGGGAATGGGACTACAAGGAATGGGGTATGGAGTGTAGTATGAGGGGGTAGGGGGTATGGAGTGTATGTAGTGTTATTGATAAGTGTATGTATGTATTGAATGTGTTTGCGTGTAAATGTGTTAAGTGTACAGATAAATCACTCGCTCGCTAACTCACACTACTTCTAATTCTCACTAACAAACACTCCCACTAACGCTCACTAACTACCACTAACTGACGCTCACACTAACAACTATCACTAATAACTCCCACTAACTCACTCACGCTCCCACTAACAGACTCTCTCCCACTCTCGCTAACTCCCACTAACTCACTCACTCTCTCACGCTAACACTACCAACTGACTATCTCACGCTAACACTACCAACTGACTATCTCACGCTAACACTACCAACTGACTCTCTCACGCTAACACTACCAACTGACTCTCTCACACTAACACTAACTCACTCTCAAAAATTCGCAAAATCTCTATTCTTAAATCTCCAAAGACCCACCAGCAACACAGTCAAAGAAGCCCTGCTTGTGTGGTGCTTATATACCCTGTGTAAATGTTTAATGATGTCCCAATTTCCATTGTAATTAGTGTTCAGGTGTGCTTTATTAGCAATTAATATTATTGCAATGTGTATTAGGTGTGTTAATTTGCGCATGCTCATTTTGAGTTGGTATTTGTGGAATGTGTAGAATGCGATGATGTCATAGTGGTCGTTTTCTCAAACATTGTCCAATAGTATTCTTTTTAAATGTGAATTTGCGATGGTGTGTTCTTCGTGAAGTGTTGTATATGTATGTTTTTCATAATATATAATGATATTGAATGCGATTTTTTTTTTAGTGTATGTATATATTTTTAAATCCTTGTTGTTATTGTGCGATTTTCCGCATCTTAAAGTATATGCGTATTCCCCGTATAAATAGTATTAAAACTTCCCCCGCTTGTGAATGTGTAATGCTTGTGTGCTTTGTTGATTGATTGATGTTGTGACATTTGCGGCGTGTTATTGTTGTGCATGATGTGGTATGCGTCATATGACCGAGCTGTGCGTATTCTCGCGAGATCGAGTGTTAGGTAAAAAAAGCTATTTTTTGACTTTCCCATTGATCTCTATGGGAGACTGTCTAACGCGGGCAGGATTACGCGTGTGACATACACGCGTTAGGAGCATCGTTAGATGGTCTTATATTAACTCTAAATACCGGAGTCAAACAATGACGTGCGTTAGACATAAAACACGCGTGGCGTTAACAGCCCATCTACCGCCGAACTCTAAATCTAGCCGTATGAATGTTATCCCGTGCCTCTCTTCCCGGGATAAACCCCACTTGGTCTGTGGAGATCAGCTGCGGTAGAAGCCTGGCAAGGCGGTTGGCTATGACCTTTGCCAAAATTTTGACGTCCGAGTTAAGGAGCGATATCGGTCTATAGCTACTGGGCAGGTTTTCAGGTTTCCCTGGCTTGTGTATGACTGAGAGATGTGCCTCAAGCATAGATCCCGGCAATAAAGACCCCTCTGATAATTGATTAAACATCTTAAGTAAGCGGGATGCCAATTGATCCTGGAATACCTTATAATAATGCATTCCGAATCCATCTGGGCCGGGGCTTTTACCCCCCGGAAGGAGTTTAATGGCCTGTTGGATCTCCTTTATAGAGAATGGGGCCACAAGTTGATCTGCCTCCTCCTGTGTCAGGCCAGGCATCTCTATCCCATTTAAATAGTCTAGGATAGCTTGCTCTTGAGAGTCTCTAGAGGCTTGATCTTGTTGTTCTAAGTCCGCAGGGCGCAGATTATATAAGGTTTCATAAAAATGTCCAAATGTGTCTGCAATGGCGGACCCCTCCCGATGCTCTTTACCAGAATGGTCAACGACCTCGTATACATAGGTTTTAAGTCTCTGACGCGCTAATGCCCGCGCCAATAGTTTCCTGGCTTTATTACTTTGTTCAAAGTAATATTGTCTAAGCCTAAGAGCTTTTGTTTGTTGCTCAGCCTGGACATAGTTTAGAAGGGCTGACCTGGCATCTGCAAGATCAGTTTGCAATGCACCATCCGTCGGTCGCTCCTTATGTACAGTTTCGGCTTGTACCACTTTCTCGAGGAGAGCAGCATAGCGAGATCGTTGTTCCCGACGCAGGGCTGATACATGTCTAATCAGAACGCCCCTTAAGACACACTTATGCGCCTCCCACACTGTAGTGTCTGCCAGGTCCCCTTATTGCTAAAATATTCTTCAATGGTTCCGTTTAGCTTTTGTTTTAATATTTGATCATCTAGCAAGGACTCATCCAAGCACCATACATATGGAGTGACCGGCATCTCAGGCCACTCAATAGTGCATCTCACTGGTGCATGATCACACCAAGTGATTTGGCCTATATTGCTACTGGATACGATCGATAGTCCCGCCGGGTCTGTGAAGATGTAATCGATTCTCGTATATTTTCCATGAGGATGGGAGTAAAATGAATAATTCCTGATAGTCGGTTGCATTGTGCGCCAAACATCATGGAGGACCAGGTCTCTCATACATTTAGTTATTTGTTTCACCACTTTGTGTTTAGTGCTAGATAAGCCATCCAAGGTATCCAATGTGGGACAAAATGAAACATTAAAATCACAGCCCAAAAAGATAATGCCCCTTTGGGTTTTTAGAATTTCATTCGTTAGTTTTTTAAAAAAAGGTTTCTTGTGCCACATTCGGAGCGTAGGCGTTGACAAAAGTTACATATTTTCGGTACAAGGTTCCGATTAAAATCAGATACCTGCCATCTGGGTCTTTTATAGTCTGCTCCATCCGGAAAGGCACACCAGCCCCAAATAGGATTCCCACCCCATTTTTTTTGTCGGACCAGAGGCAAAGTACCCCAATGGGAATCGTTGATTATACCACTTGGGCTCTCTATATTTGGAGAAGTGCGTCTCCTGGTGGTACACAATGTCCCCACCCATCCTCTGAAGGTCTCTGGTAACGATAGATCTTTTCCCAGGGCTGTTAAAACCCTTCACATTAATCGTGATAAGGTCAACTGTAAGATTTCCGGGACCCCCCAATGTTTTAATTAGGGATACCAGGCAGATCAGATCAGATGATGGATTTAATGGGTAAGGGAAGGTGAGCGGTAATTAGGTGATTACAGAAGGGGGGAGAGAGAAAGAAGAGGGAGAGAGAGAAAAAAAAAAAGGGAGGGGGGTGGTGGAAGGCAAAGAGATTGGGCTATGAAATTGACCTAAAGAGGTCAATGTGTAGCACAGGCAGGGGGCAGAGTACAGAAGGGTAAGTGTGAAGAAAGGGAATCAAAACTATCCCCAATGAAATTATAGGGACAGTAAGGATTTAGAAAGTTTGATATAATAACAAAGTGGAGAGTATTGAGTCAAACTCCACTTAGGAAAAAGTACTAGTAGTCTAGCAAAAGGGGGGTAGTAACCCCTTTGCTCCCAGCAAATGAATTAAACTTTTTTAACTATATAACTTGTGGGCAAACACAACAAATAGTACATTAAACGCATACTATTAATTTACCTTGTCAATTAAACTAAGTACGCTCTATGAATATCCGCCCATGGGCTGTCTGAGATGTCTAAGGGGATGCCCGGCGCCGCAGGATTCCCACAATGACCCCTAGTTGGCCAGCAAGGGTGCTTCATCTAGTGTGATATTGTCAATGCTATCTCAGCTTAATGCGCAATACTAATTGGCTATTTTTATATGACATTTCTCTAGATGGTAGCTAATACTATGGGGTTACTCCCTCATGCCATAGATAGTGATTAAAATGTTTAATTCTAGTCTGCGCTTAGGTAAGCCCACCATTATATCAGTTGTGCTACTAGTGACTTCATATAGCGGTTGGGTGGTAGCGTAATAAGGGACCATTATATCTTAATGTGGGATATGGGGCCTGCGGGCCAGGGCATTGGGTCAAATCATGGTGGCATTATGTCTAGAGCCAGAGCGTACAATTATTAAACCTTAATCTGCAACATGTCATATTGAACACTATAAACTGAGAGTAACTTAGTTTAAACAATGACAGCAGACATTTAAACAATGCAGTAAACAATGTAGTGACTATGTTGATACAATGTCCCAAGCAGCACCCCCTCCACAGACGCCCACTGTTCGTCCAAGAACAATTAATATCTGTCCAGCATAACAAAGTTCAGCCAGTATGGAGTTTCGGCTATGATGTTGCATTTATTTGGAGCATCTGTGGTAAAGTGCAGCTATTACTACTTGCAAATTTAGCTGTACAACCTAGAAGTTAATAACCTAGCATATTAGACAATAAACATTGTAGTGGGATAAGCATTGACTCTGATAGCAACATGCCTGTTTTCAAGTCCAGAGGGCTGATAACCCCCCTACACTTGAAGGCCTCATGGATACCTTCAATGTAAGAAAAATGTCACAGAACAACTTTATGAATAGCATAATAACAATGTACAGTCACATCAATCAGTATACTAAGCTACCGGATGTGAGGATCATAGTCTCGAACGTGGTGTCTGCTATAGATGGAGTGCAGCAAACTCAGCTGTTCTGTCCATGTTCTTGTATCACAACTGTTTAATGTAGGAATAGAAGGTTCAGGGATGTCCCCTGCCCTGGGGAACCCTTTCTTCACTGCGGTTGTCTCCTCCTTGTGCCGGGTCTGCTACAGGTCCTATATGCCGGATCTGTATTCCAGTGCTTGGTTAAAGGCTGATAGGTCAGATAGCGTATGATATGTGGCTGTGGCTCCATCTTTGGACAATATGAAACAGGTGTGGAAGCTTCATCTATATGGGATCCCTTGCTCCTTGAGGTTCGAAGTGATAAAGCGCATCTCTCTCCTCTTTTGCAGAGTTGCAGGGCATAGATCCGTGTATACCTGGATTTCCACTCCCTCATGTGTTAGGGGCTGTTTGATTCTGGCGTGTCTGAGGATATCCTCTCTATCCCTATATGACAAGAGCTTAACAATAATATCTCTAGGCGGTGCTCTGGCAGGCGGCTTAGGTCTTAAGGCTCTATGAGCCCTTTCCACATGTATATCTTCATCTTCAAGGTTATTTTTAATGTCTTTAAAGAGCTTTTGAACATATTCATTGATTTCTGTCGGGGCCACCTTCTCAGGAACACCTCTTAATCCTTTCATTTAAATTCAGGATGGTCGTTTCTTGTGTTTGTATGCAGCTGGAGTTATGTTGTACATCAGAGCGCAGCGCCTCTTGAGATTGTTCTACAAGCGTGACTCTGTGATCTATATTAGCAATGTCCTTTTTGAGTTCGCCAAACATATTTCTCATCTCTAGAATGGCTTCCTTTATATCACGGGTGTCAAACACAAGGCCCGCGGGCCGAATCCGGCCCACCAGACCTCGTCATGTGGCCCGTGTAGCCACCGCCAGCCTTCACTTGCATACAGTGGCTGTGAGACTGAGTATCCACTTACAGTCGCTGTATGTAGGAGAGACAGGTGCTGCTGGCTGCGCTATGGATCCTGAACAGGGGCTTCCGAGATCTGGCTGGTAGGAAGTGACTGAGTGAGAACAAGACACTGACCTCCTGCTCCCTCATCACTTCCTCCCAGCTTCTATCTGCACGCGCGGGAAAAAGGCTAGCAGCAGAGACCAGAGAGGCAGCAGGCACACAGCGGGGCTGGTAAGAAAAACATGTTTTTTTTAAATAATATGACAGCAGGACAATTCTAAGTAAACAGCCGTTCTGAGGCTCTGTCTCTGCAGATTGTCTTATTCTGCTCTCAGCCTTCCCTAGGTAATAAATCAATCACTTGTACTGTCTGTGACTGATTTGTAGTCTGCACAGATTTTATTAACCTTATCCCTGCCTGTTATGCTTGCATGCATGGGAAAACATATTCACACTGCATTATCATTAGTTTATTGCCCACCTAAATCAGAGCAGTAATAAAGTTTTTGTGTGTGTGTAAATGTGTGAATGTATGTTTGTGTGTGTAAGTATGTGTGTGTAAATATGTGTATGTGTGTTTGTGTGTAAATGTGTGTTTGTGTGTAAATGTGTGAATGTATGTTTGTGTGTAAATGCTTGTTATTACTTACACATTATTAGAAAAAACAGTAATAATTGAATGCAGTGACAATAATTTATTATGATAATAAAGAGTGGACACATAGTCCTAGATACAACCGGCCCTTTTGAGGCCCTTTGAGGGTGACCAAACTGCTGATGCGGCCCCCGAGTAATTTGAGTTTGATACCCCTGCTTTATATCACTTTTGGATGATAGGTGTCTTATGTCGTCTTTCGTGACATAGCTATTCTGTTTGGGTTCTGTACTGCGGGAGGGAACTGTCTCCTGCGAGCTTGCAGGGTCCATTATATCTTTATGTGAACCCTGGCCTGAGTCTGTTGATATGAGGTAGCTGTCTATATTAGATGAATGTAAGGCCTTGTGTGGTTTGGGGCCTCTCTTAGTTGACATGTTTATAGTGCTCACCACATTCGTTCCAACATACAGTTTTATCCACGCTGGCCCCAGTAAGCAGATGTAAGAGTTTTAGTAGATGCGTAGTAGTGGTGTGTGTAGAGGCCTAGTGACTTCCGTTATTTCTCAGCCACGTGGCGTACACTTTTATGTCCCAATCGTCTTATGCCCCTTATATATTAAAACCACCCTGTAGATATGCTTTCACAGGCTTTAGTCTCCCACATATGCGTTATTGCTAGTTCATCGGCGATTTTGTATGCTTTATGCTGCCGTGCTTTATGTGACCCAGGCCTAGGTATGCTAAGCATCAAGGGACGCCACTTACCGCTCACCAGCTAGATCTCTCCTCCTGCAGCAGGCCACTGACACTCGTGTATCCCCCCGCCATGGCAAAGGCAGCCGCCGGGATGTACCAGGGCCCCACTACAGCTCCAACGGCCGTCAGTCACCTCAGGCCGTGCTCCGGTAAGTGTTTCTCTGTGGATGCTTCCTCAGAGTCAAGGGGTGTCCTCCCAGTTGCCGCTCAGTGCTCCGTTCATATAATGCGTTTGCTGTTGCTGACCTCCGCAGGTAGTCTGTGAGTCCTAGTGATGTAGTAAAGCACGGAGTCTCGCAGGCCACAGCTCAGACCTGTCTTTTCTGTAGGCCTCACCGGAGCGCAAGGTTCAGACCGGACACCATGTCAGATTTTGTTTCAACTCTTATAAAGTCATGCACCTAGATTAAGTGTGCTTGTTTATGACAAGTTTCATGCTTTTCGTTGTGTTTAGCCTTGTGCTGGGAGCATTAGGGTATCAGAGCACTCTCAGTGTGCAGCCATCAGCTTTCGTGGCTACTCTCCGCCCCCCGCAAAAGGCCCTTTTAAGGGCTATTGGCAGTTTAGTTTAGGCTAGGTTTTTTTTTAATTTTTTTTTTGGGGGGGGGGGGGTTATTTTGATAGGGCTATTAGATTAGGTGTTAATAGTTTAAATATTTGATAATTTCTTTTTTATTTTGTGTAATTTAGTGTTCTTTTTGTAATTTAGTTAATTGTATTTAATTAATGTAATTTATTTAATTGTAATGTAATGTTAGGTGTTAGTGTAAGACAGGTTAGGTTTTATTTTACAGGTACATTTGTATTTATTTTAACTAGGTAGTTATTAAATAGTTAATAACTATTTACTAACTAGTCTACCTAGTTAAAATAAATAAAAACTTAGCTGTAAAATAAAAATTAAACCTAAGATAGCTACAATGTAACTATTAGTTATATTGTAGCTAGCTTTGGGTTTATTTTACAGGTAAGTATTTAGTTTTAAATAGGAATTATTTAGTTAATGATAGTAATTTTTATTTAGATTTATTTTAATTATATTAAAGTTAAGGGTGTTAGGGTTAGACTTAGGGTTATGGTTAGGTTCAGGGATTAATAACTTTAGTATAGTGGCGGCAGTGACGTTGGGGGTGGCAGATTAGGGGTTAATAATATTTAATTAGTGTTTGCGATGCAGGAGTGCGGCGGTTTAGGGGTTAATATGTTTATTATAGTGGCGTTGATGTCCGGAGCAGCAGCTTAGGGGTTAATCATTTTATTTTAGTGTTTGCGATGCGGGAGGGCCTCGGTTTAGGGGTTAATAGGTAGTTTATGGGTTTTAGTGTACTTTGTAACTCTTTAGTTATGAGTTTTATGCTACAGCTTTGTAGCGCAAAACCCATAACTACTGACTTTAGATGGCGGTACGAATCTTGTCAGTATAGGATGTACCACTCACTTTTTGGCCTCCCAGGCAAAACTCGTAATACCGGCGCTATGAAAGTCCCATTGAAAAAGGACTTTTTTAATGGTGCGGTAGTTATGTTGCGTTACGGCCAAAAATGTGTGCGGTACAGCTATTCTGACAAGACTTGTAATAGCAGCGGTAGTGAAAAAGCAGCGTTATAAGGCTTTTTCACTCATAACGCAAAACTCGTAATCTAACCGTGAGTTATTTGGTCATAACAAGGGGTATTATGCATGGCGACAAAAGAACACAGCGTTCCAAGACAAAGTGCCGGTACTGGGAATCTTGTTAAAGTTGAGGGTCGCATGGATTCCACTCAATATCAGCAGATACTTGAGAATAATGTTGAGGAATCAGTCACAAAGTTGAAGTTACGCCGGAGCTGGATATTTCAACAAGACAAGACCCAAAACACTGTTTAAAAGCTACTCTGGCATTTATGCAGAGGAACAAGTTCAATGGCCATCCAAGTCCCCAGACCTGAATATCATTGAAAATCTGTGCAGTGATTTGAAGCAGGCTGTCCATGCTTGGCAACCATCAAACTTAACTGAACTGGAGATGTTTTGCATGGAGGAATGGTCCAAAATACCTTCATCCAGAATCCAAACACTCATTACAAGCAATAGTAAGTGTCTAGAGGCTGTTATTTCTGCTAAAGGAGGCTCTACTAAATATTGATGCAATATTTCTGTTGGGGTGCCCAAATGTATGCACCTGTCTAATTTCGTTTTGATGCATATTGCACATTTTCTGTTAATCCAATAAACCTCATTTCACTACTGAAATATTACAGTGTCCTTAAGTTATTTAATAGATCAAAATGAAATTGCTGATCCAAACACCCAATTATTTATTAATGAAAATCATGGAAATTGTTAGGGGTGCCTAAACTTTTGCATATGACTGTACACGTATATATATATTTATATATATATATATTTACACACATATATATATATATATATATATATATATATATATATATATATATATATATATATATATATATATATATATAAAAACACACACATACACACTAAACATACCTACACAGAGACACAAACAATACATGCACACACAGACGTTTCATAGTCAAACACACAAGTATTTGTACAGATATATACATACATAAATCTGTATATTCTTTATAGCCAATTGATGTCCCATTGAGCTGAAAGTTTTACTTTGAGTCTGCTACTTTTTGGAGATCTTTATTATTATTATTATTATTATTATTGTTATATATATATATATATATATAAATATATATATATATATATACACATGTATAAAAGTGAGGAAACACTAGTGGACTATACCAAAATATATATATACTGTTCCTTGAGAAATGTTGGTGCATGTAATCTCTGTAATCTCCACTGCACAACATAAAACAATATATGTAATTGCATATGTTATATACCTTATCAAAAAGGTATAAGTCCAAATCCATACAAGACACTTTTTTAACCCCTGATAGATGATAATGTAAGTTTTGGCTTAGCCGTCTTTACCATATTATTACATACATTTAGGACGGGAGTAATTTCAAATGTGAGCAATCTGCGCTCTGCAGCTAGTAGCTGCATCAACTCACCGTCACCTCGTACAGTCTATCTCCGTGTGTCTGTGCTTTCAAACGCCCAGGAGTCTGGAGGGTAGATGCATGTATGCAGCGTGCTGTCCAACACACACCTGGAAACACGGTAAATTGTTTCTTTTTCACTTCCTCTTCTCCTTGATTACACAGCGTCCACAGATGGTTTAGATCAAAACACTGGGAGACTCCGGGGGGAGGTGTGTCTTGTCCACAGCCAATCACGCTCCTTGTAGATCGGTACTTTTGAACTCTCAAAGGAACAGCTGGGGAGCTCTGTCAGCCTAACGAATCCTGGTCAGTAGAAGTATTGTGATACAAAGCAAAATAGAATCATAGGCTGATGTAGTAAAAAAAAAAAACTGTTCTTTATTCATCCAAAAAATGGTAAAAAGACCAAGGAGGTCTACAGCAAACAGGTTACAACACACTCAGCAGTGAGCATTGAAATGCTGACATGTTTCGGCCTGGGGCCGTAATTGTAGCTATTCAATACACCTGCACTAAAAGTATTTAAAAGCAGTGCTCAATGTCTATTGGTCAATATATGATCCGATCAAATATATGAAGTTGGGGGTGTGTTGCAGTTTACACTTATGTGGACCAATTAACCTCTGACCCTACGAAGTCTTATCAGAGAGAAATTAAATCTCTTCTTGATGATGGTCTAGAAGAAGGTTTCTTTGATTTGGCAACATATGACTACCTGTTAATTGAGCATCAAGTGGTTCCTATTTTTCACCTGTTCCCTAAGGTGCATAAATCTACCATTAATGTACAGGGATGCCCAATAGTGAGCGGTATAGGCTCCATGTCTGAACATCTTTCACAATGTCTAGATGCCATATTGAACCCTTTTGTTCTATCACTACTAAGCTATTTAAGAGACACAAAGCATGTGATCAAATTGATGGAAACTGTGTCCTGGGAGAAAGGAAGGTATGTGTGGGTGACAGTGGATGTTGTTGCTTTATATTCGTCAATCCCGCACAATGAGGGATTGAAGGCTGTTGAGTTTTTTCAGAGATTTTGTGCTGAGAGCAACGAGGTTCATGCTCACCCACAACTACTTCAAATTTGAGGGAGAGTTCTACCTCCAGAGATGTGGGACAGCAATAAAGGCAAAATTTGCCCCCTCCTATGCCAACCTGTTCATGGGTTGTTGGGAGCTGTCCCACATCTATGGAGATGAGAACCCCTATAAAGACAACATAGACTTTTTAAATGCTATATTGATGACTTGATACTTATATGGAAAGGATCTGACCTTGACCTTAAAGAGTTCTTTGAACGCAAATGATAATGATGTAGGACTGAGGTTTACATCAGAAACACATAGACACCATATTAATTTTCTAGATCTCACCTTGGAAATAAGTGATGAAGGAAGAATTATATGTGACATCTATAGGAAACCGATCACCAAAATGTCCCTTTTACACGCCACTAGTTGCCACCCTAAGAATGTTCCCTTCGCAGTGGCGAAGGGTCATCTAATAAGGGTAAAGAGGAACTGTACATTGGACACTACCTACAAAACACAAAGCAAGGCAATGAGAACACACCTACAACAGAGAGGGTACTCCAAACACACTGTAGATAGAGCACAGCGACAAGTGGATCTGATTGACAAGGATACACTCCTGGCCAATAAAAATAAGGAAAACAGTGCATTCATAAAGTCACTTTTGTAACTGACTACAGTACAGACTATAATGCCATCTGCAATGTTGTCAAAAACATTTTAGACTTCTAGCAGCAGACACTAAGTTGTTTCAATGTGTAAATAATGGTTTACGCTGTTCGTACAGAAAATTTAAAACATTAGGGAATGTTCTTTCCCCTTCCGAATTACCCATAGAATCACCATCAAACAAAGGTTCCTGGCTAACACATAGAGGAATGTATAGGTATGGGAGAACTAAATGCAGACCTTGTGATTTTGGATTTTTTTCAGACAAGTTTGTTTCATCAGTTACTGGTAAAACATATCAAATTGATAAATGTGTTAATTGCACATCATCTTACATCATATATGTCATTACTTGCATTGAATGCCATCTTCAGTATGTAGGATTAACGACAAATGATGCCAACACTCGCATGAGGAACCATTTGTTGACAATCACAAAGGGTGAGGCCAGTACCCCTTTAGTCAAACACTTTAGAGTCCATCAAAAAAGAATAGATACTCTAAAATGGCAAATAATTGAACAAATTAGATCACCCCCTAGAGGTGGTGACAAAAACAAGATCCTACGAAAGAGAGAGATGTTTTGGATCTTTAAACTAAAAACAAGAGTTCCTACAGGCTTAACTTTAGAATATGATCTGATTAATTACTGGAAATAAGTATGCCTGGACATTCTCTCTCCTATACTGGAATACCACATTAACATTATTCTTTACAGATAGAGAAAAAGGGGTATCAATGGCACTACCGTGTGATGTAATTCACTATGACTGTACCCTCATGGTATTAAATAGCTTGTATGCTAAGTTACAACTGGGGTCAGTGGTGCTGTGTATTAAATAAATAATTAGAAACAAAAGAAAAATGGGAAGAGTCCCATTCTAGAATACACTTGTAGCACTCATTGTAGGCATAGGATTCAAATAATATTCAAACTTAGAAATGATCAACAAAAGGAATCACAAGATCTCAGGCCTAAATAAAACATAACTTTTAATTGGAACACATAAAAATAGGAGTTAAAAATTAAGGGATGTGCAACTTAAAAACAATTGCTCACACTAGGGTGATATAGTACCTATATGTCACAAATTATGGTTCAAAAGGTTCAAATGAATATATGTTATATGTGAACCTATATGGATCTCTAGGTATGTTAGATCCAAGTCACTTGCTCTATCTAGGACTATTTAGCTTTAGTTCATTAATATCGGATACCTCAGATGGTGTCCATGATCAGTTGAGGATTATTTTTGGGTATCTACGTGATAACAAGAGCTTGACTGTACTTGCGGTCACAGAGTTAACGTTACACGGGAGCTTACTACCTATGCCTATCATTTGACACAAAGACTGGTATGCTGTGATTTAACGATCCTTAAGTTTAAAAATAACCATACACCTTGAAGATACTTGATGGGTTAATATCAGAACCTGTGAATACGCTGACTCACATTAATCTTAGTCTGGTGGTTAATCAGCTAGATTAAGTGTTAACCCCTGGTGTACGTGCAGCTAACATTTGATTACGAATGCAGCTGTCTTAACTTTGCAGTCAAACAAAGAATTCAAGAGAACTCTCAATGCTGTAGTGATATTGCTGCTTTAAATTTGCAGTCAATCGTAAATACATAAGATACATTAAAACAAAACGAATTGACTAGGTTTATACACAGCGACAGTGTTGTTGAGATCTTTATATGATTTTGTTTGTATTTGACTAGAACTGCCCAGTGAAAGACAATCTATTTCACGCACCAATACTATATCTTTAGGAGTTATACTCATGCTCATGCAGGTCCTGAAGAATCTATCTTTACCATAATCACCTAACAATTCAGGGAAGTATTAACCCTGCATAGCATTCACAAGTCATTGTAACATCATTTGGTATAGAACTATACGTATGTGCCAGACCAATATGAACTAACAGGTGCTCAAGTAATTACATAGAAATACCTGGTAACTGGGACATTATCCAGCCATTTTCAAAAATTCTTAATATACTCAGCTACATGACCTTTAAAATAACCAGGATTTAGGAGAACACTGCAATATTAGATTGTGGATCAATCACATTGCAATGTGATATCCAAGTGGAATCTTGTTCTTAGTATTTGAACGGTTAAGTGGAATAAATCCACCAATCCAGCTACCCTCAAGGTTTTAGGCTCTGCTGGAATATTACAGTTTACACCAACCACACTGACATAGAATATCCAAGCACAATCGTGTTCTCACGTTGATAAGAGTGTAATGGTAGTAACTCACAATCCTAGCTATCAGTATTTATAAGCAACCCTATGGCCAAGCTACGCTGGCATATCTAAGTATGCACCAACACACTACAATGTGATACCCAAGTACACAGCCAACATTCTAATCACTATTAGCTTTGTGGATACCTTAGTATGTCCAACATATATACTGATCTATAAATATCTTTCTGTAATGAACTAATCTTACTGATATTAGTTACCTGTACAAATAGTCAACAGACCCTCACAATCCAAGAGGTTCATAAGTGTTATTACTCTCTAATTTAGTACAGCTTATTATGTGACTTGGATCTAACATACCTAGAGATCCATATAGGTTCACATATAACATATATTCATTTGAACCTTTTGAACCATAATTTGTGACATATAGGTACTATATCACCCTAGTGTGAGCAATTGTTTTTAAGTTGCACATCCCTTAATTTTTAACTCCTATTTTTATGTGTTCCAATTAAAAGTTATGTTTTATTTAGGCCTGAGATCTTGTGATTCCTTTTGTTGATCATTTCTAAGTTTGAATATTATTTGAATCCTATGCCTACAATGAGTGCTACAAGTGTATTCTAGAATGGGACTCTTCCCATTTTTCTTTTGTTTCTAATTATTCTTTACAGACATTGTAATATCCCCCATCTAAAGGTACACTACACTGTATGATATCTTCTCCAGCGATAAGTTGACTCCACCCCCATTTTCTGGGCATTGTTTGTTTTCCCTCGCTTAGTCAAGTATTCAAAAAGGTTCAAAAAGGTTTAAAACTTATTTTTGATAATGTAACATACTTTACTTTAGTCCATGTTTCAGTTGAAATATTACACATATGGATATGCTCAGGTAAACTCTTCATTGCTTTACAAAATTCTAAAAATCGCATTAAACCTGATATGGTAGGATATTGCATTTTTCTACTGCATATATTTGATACATATGTTAGTATGCCACTAAATGAACAGATAGATATATGTGATAAATTGTGGGGACATGGTTCCTTTAACACAACGATTACTATACATTTATGTGCTTATTTGTATATTATCTACCTATATTTACCCACATGTATTTATTCATCTAGTTTTTATAAGTTCTGTGCATTTATATATATACATATATTCAAGCACTTGTTAACACGCATTGGAAAATTCTAGTTAACATTTATTTTAAGGTGCTGTTTAATTGGTCAACATAAGTGTAGACTGCAACACACCCCCAACTTCATATATTTGATTGGATCATATATTGACCAATAGACATTGAGCACTGCTTTTAAATACTATTAGTGCAGGTGTATTGAATAGCTACAATTACGGCCCAAGGCCAAAACATGTCAGCATTTCAATGCTCACTGCTGAGTGTGTTGTAACCTGTTTGCTGTAGACCTCCTTGGTCTTTTTACCATTTTTTGAATGAATAAATAACAGTTTTTTACTACATCAGCTTACAATACTCTTTTGCTTTGTATCACTATATACATATATATATATATATATATATATATATATGTATATATATATAGTTCCAAAGTGAAACGGCACACACTTTATCCATAAAACCACCTGGTGCTCTGCCACAGAAAAACACAGCAAGGGATGTAATGAATCCCACGAACGGTCTCCTCAGTACAAGAGGACTCGATACACAACAGGCACAGCAGGCTTTGAAGCAATCCGTTTTAATGATGGTATAGAAGGAAACCAGATGTTTCGGCTCTCGCAGAAGCCTTTTTCAATGGTAGCCAAACCGGACTTAACATACAGAACATAAGCTCTTACCTAAATACCCACCCATCCCAGTGCACTAACCAATCAGACTGCTCAACCGTCTCACACCCACCTACATAATGTGAGAGACCGGACTCCAAACACTGCTTGTCGGGTTAGGCGCGGACTGACGTCATCACGCCTCCTACGTCTGAGTCGACAGCAGAAGCCCCGGTTGCCATGGAGACAAACGTAAACAACAACTGCATTATTCTCCAATAGGCGATTGCAGTGGGCGGAGGCACGGATGTTCAGCTGACAGGTGAAAAACACACAGTAAGGCCACAGACGGGCCAAATGCATACAATCATATATACAAAATAAACAGTATCTTATATTGCGAAATTTGATTCCCAAAACCCTAACATTTTATTGAATAAACATTAAAGCTAGCTCCCACAACCATCTAAACACAAGGTACCAAGGCTGAGAGGCTGCCATAGGGGTAAAGACCCCAAGTAATAACCTATTAGAGACTGGTATACAAGTGCATCATACACTCAAGGGATAGGTAGAAACTAAATCAGGACGACTCCCAGTCAATGCGACTTATCTGGCCCTATAGCAGCAGCCAAAGTCAATATTGGTATTAAGACCCCGAGGGGCAACTGTGTCCAAAGTAAATATCCAGCGGGCTTCCAGCCTCAGTAATGCCAGTCCTCTGTCACCCCCACGCCTGTGGTTGGGCACATGATCAATGAGCATTGTGCGTAGAGAGGAGACAGTATGTCCCGCAGACAAGAAATGGAATGCAACAGGCTTGTCAGAACGTCCTTTATCAAGAGCCTGGCGAATAGCTGATTTATGGTTTGCCAGACGTTCTCTGAACGACGTCACCATCTTGCCTATGTAATATCTCGAACATGGACAGATGATGGCATAGATGACAAACTCTGAAGTACATGTGAGCCTGTGTTTAATCATGAATCGTCTATTGGTATGTGGATGCTGAAATGAATTTCCTGTAATCAGACTGTTACATGTTACACAATTTCCACACTTGTAACATCCAGGTTTACCTCTAGGGAGCCACGTCTGTTTATCATAACAGTGTATGGGGTCGTTTAGCACCAATAGATCCCTCAGATTACTCGCTCTCTTATATACCATACGTGGTACCGGAGAATCCACAAAGGGAAGGCTCGTATCCTTAGAGAGCATCATCCAGTTCTTTTTGATACTAGTGTTCACAAGTTTGGACCCTGGGGTATACGTAGTTAGGAAATTCAGCTAAATTCAATAAAATGTTAGGGTTTTGGGAATCAAATTTCCCAATATAAGATACCATTTATTTTGTATATATGATTGTATGCATTTGGCCAGTCTGTGGCCTCACTGTGTGTTTTTCACCTGTTAGCTGAACATCCGTGCCTCCGCCCACTGCGATCACCTACTGGAGAATAATGCAGGTGTTGTTTACGTTTGTCTCCATGGCAACTGGGGCTTCTGCTGTTGACTCAGACGTAGGAGGCGTGATGACGTCAGTCCGCGCCTAACCCGACAAGCAGTGTTTGGAGTCCGGTCTCTCGCATTAAGTAGGTGGGTGTGAGACGGTTGAGCACTCTGATTGGTTAGTGCACTGGGATGGGTGGATATTTAGGTAAGAGCTTGTGTTCTGTATGTTATGTCCGGTTTGGATACCATTGAAAAAGGCTCCTGCGAGAGCCGAAACGCCTGGTTTCCTTCTATACCATCATTAAAACGGATTGCTTCAAAGCCTGCTGTGCGTGTTGTGTATCGAGTCCTCTTGTACCGCGGAGACCGTTCATGGGACTCATTACATCCCTTGCTATATATATTTACTGTAGATACCTAGATACCTGTATATATATATATGTGTGTGTGTATATATATATATATATATATATATATATCTCAAAATAGTAATTTTCTTGGTATTCTTGTTTATATTTAGACCCACAATAACTAGGCAATTTCCAAAAGAAAAGACCTTAAATTAAGTTATAGGGATTTGCAAGTTAATGACGTATCGGTCATCCTCCAATCAGTATCTGATTCAACGCCATGATTGGAGGAAACCGGATTGCTCATTTTAGACCCAGGAAGAGGTTTTGCGATGGGCGGAGGAAGTCATGCAGCGGCTGTCAAGGTTAAGAGGTAAGTATTTTCACAACACAAGTGAAATGTAAATTTTGATGAATTAAAGTGCCCCTGTTTTTAATCAAATTTTTAAAAACCGGGCACTTTATCATCAAAATTTACATTCACTTTAAGCTCAACGGCGGATGAATAATTTTTGGTGTATATTTTCATTAATATGTTGCAATATTTATATTACTATTGAAATTCTTAAAAGGCAGATTTTGTTACATGGGCGGTCCCTGCACATCTGTATGTGAAGGAAAGACAAGTCCAGTAAATATAGCACTGCATGACAGAGTTCTGCTGCACTTACATATATATATATATATATATATATATATATATATATATATATATATATATATATAGAGAGAGAGAGAGAGAGAGAGAGAGAGAGAGAGAGAGAAGAGTAATTCTTGTTTATATTTAGACCCACAGTAAAGAGGCAATTTGCAAAAGAAAAGGCCTTAAATTAAGTTATGGGGATTTGCAAGTTAATTTTCATAGGATCAAGTGGGCATCAAGTCCTCAGTTGGTCATAAGCCTTATTGTTGCACATCTCAAAAAAAATATATATTATTAGAATTTAAAAAACGTAAAAACAAAAATTTAATTATTTGAGTTTTTAAGTACACATTTTGTTTTTGAGAAAAAAATAATTTTACATAACTACTCAAGCCAACCTAATCAGATTGAGGCTTATGACCATTTAAGGATGAACATTTTTTTCCATATAGCTCAGAAACTTCAAACATGTGCGTTTACTAGTACTGTTAGGACCTATTTTATAAAGAATTCACAAATCATTATTCATTATATACAAAATTCTATTTGTAGATATACAGCTATGTACTACATATGCTGTCCAAAATAAATAAAACTTGTATTTTATGGTATACAATGTCATACTACATCTGTATATTATCAGAGAGAATGCAGAGGACATTTCTTATTCAGCCACATAGCTTCATACTTGCATTGTGTAATGCACTTACAGAAGCAGATAATAGGGCAAACAAGCTTTAATAGATCTATTCCTAACTATGAGTAAATTATAATTTGATTATATAGGGGTATTTGGAACTTCAAATCATTCACCCACTATGTTAAAGTGAATGTAAACTTTTATGATAAAGTGCCCGGTTTTACAGTGGCACTTTAATTCATAAAAATTTACATTTCAATTGTGTTGTGAAAATATTTACCTTTTAATTTTGACAGCCGCTCCAGCTTCCCACGGTAGTCGCAAGACTCTTCCTACGTCAGAAATGATGGATTGGTCATCCTCCAATCATGGCTTCCCCCCTGGGGGAATCAGTGTCTGATTCAACGCCGTGATTGGAGGAAGCCGGATTCCTAATTTTAGACCCAGTAAGAGGCTTTGAGAAGGGCGGAGGAAGCGATGCAGCGGCTTTCAAGATTAAAAGTTAAGTATTTTCACAACACGAGTGAAATGTAAATTTTGATGAATTAAAGTGTCCCTGTTTTTAATCGAATTTTTAAAAACCGGGCACTTTATCATCAAAATTTACATTCACTTTAAGCTCAACGGTGGATGAATCATTTTTGCTGTATATTTTCATTAATATGTTGCAATATTTATATTACTCATTGGTACATTTATTGAACCTGTTCCAAGTGCACTTCAGAGAAAAGATGCATATTAATTTCACTCTTAGGCCTGATGATATAAAGCTCTCCGCTCAGATAAGATGATATAAAATGCTCCAGCACTGCAAATTTTGTTATATGGGCGTTTCCTGCAATTCTGTATACGAAGGAAAGACAAGCCCTGTGAATATAACACTGCATGACAGAGTTCTGCTGCATTTACACTTGGTGCTTTGTATTTTATATTACTTTACACTTCAGATTAAGTTGTATTACATTTAATCTTTGAACTTTCTATTTTGCATTTACTTTGCATACAGCATTTTATTTAGGATCGGGTTTTACAAATTCTAAGTATGCTTTCACAGTTTCTGTGTAACTTTAACACATTATGCTCATACTCTATATTTACGTGTATATTTTACAAATTACATTGCACTTTGCATTTCTTCTATTTTAAACTGAAAAACTGACAGATTAACTTTCCCAGAGAGCTCCATCATTTTCTATGGGGCCCTATAAGCAGAGATTATCTAGATTGGAGAGAAAATATTATGCAGACTTCAATAAGAAAAAGGAAAGAACCTGGAAGTCCCAGAGATATGAGAGATGCCTTCCATAGAAAGTAATTAGGCTCTGGGAGACAGAATTTCACCTGAGAGAGAGAAGTTAACAGGAGAACCCCTGGGTCTTATATAAAGTCTCAGTATGCAACAAATACAAATTAAACTGAAATGTTTTCACTACAATTCAACTTACTTTTGCCTATAGTTTGGTACATATTACTTTCTGTCAATTAAATAAGTGTTTTGTGAATTTTGAGCAAACTTCACCTGCACACAGCTAGTGAGATAATTCAGTGAGACCAGCTTCTTTAAAATGCTTACAGCATTTCACAAGTCTTGTGAGAAAGCTTCAGACATACCCTGGGAACTCCCCTGTTCAGCCCAGGGACTTGCACTCTTTAATTTTACAATATAGAAAATACAAAGTGCAATGCAACTTGTAAAAGATATAACCAAATATAAAAAGTATGATCCTAATTTGTAAGTAACACCAAAACTTTAAAAACAAATTTGTAAAATCATTGCTGGATGTATTTAAATATAAAAAAAAATAAAACGCTTAAATGTAATAATTTCTGAAATGACCCAATCTGAAGTGTAAAGTAATATAAACTACAAAGCACAAAGTCTAAGTGTAAAAAAACCTCTCATATTGTGCAGTTCTATATTGCACTGGACTTGTCTCTTCACCTACATATATGAGAGAGATCTTGCTCTGCTGAAGGGATTCACCCCTTTTTCTTTTAGCATTCAGTGAGTACAGTCTCTGCACTACAACTTCTTTTTAAGCAGGAGAATCTTTTATCATCAGACCCTTAAACTAAAACTGGCAAAATAGATATACCACATTTAAAAAAAAAAAAAAACTTCCTAAAATATCATTGGTAAGCATTTAGCAGTATATCTCTGGAAAATACTGAATACATGCATTCATATAAAGCATCAGCAAAAATTATAAAAATATTTGGGCAATATCCAGATAATATAAAATTTCCCAACATACAGCAGTAGTCAAGATAGAATAGCTGTATCCATAAATAAAGTGATCATTATAGAATAAAAACATACTTCTTGTTCAGCAGTTATTTTAATCCCTCTAGATATCAATATCATTATGTATTGGATCCGGATCCCTTAAAGTGATGGTAAATCCAAGCATTTAACAAACGCTAGGAGTTAACATCAGTAAAAATAAACTCTAGTTTCTGTCATCAATTACCATCAAATGGGTGCTAAACTTACCCTTTCTGTGCAGAAGTATATCGCTAAAATCAGCACTCTTCTACAATGAGGTGACGTTTCCACCTCCAAACCTATAGCCGTGCATGTCAACTGCACGGCTAGAGGTGGAAACGTCACCTCATTGGTAAAGGAGCGCTGTGACGTGGGCTGCCAGAGGCGCTGATTTTAGCAATACACTTCAGCATTTTGGATAATTATTGGCATGTTAAAGGGACAGTCTACTCCAGAATTTTTATTGTTTAGAAAAATAGATAATCCCTTTATTATCCATTCCCCAGTTTTGCATAACCAACACAGTTAGATTAATATACTTTTTACCTCTGTGATTACCTTGTATCTAAGCCTCTGCAGACTGTCCCTTTATCTCAGTACTTTTTACAGACTTGCATTTTAGCCAATCAATGCAGACTCATAAATAACTCCAGGAGAGTGATCACAATGTTATCTATATTGAACAAATGAACTAGCAGTGTCTAACTGTTAAAAACTGTCAAAATGTACTTAAGACAAGAAGCAGCTCAACGGATTAAAATTAGCATATGAGCCTACCTAGGTTTAGCTTTCAACAAGTACCAAGAAAACAAAGCAAATTTGACGATAAAAGTAAATTGGAAAGTTTTTTAAAATCCCATGCCCTATCTGAATCATGAAAGTTTAATTTTGACTAGACGGTCCCTTTAAAAGCTCTAAAATTAGCCATTTTTTGCATTGACAAGATTACAATAAGCCATTTTCATTGTTTATTGGCAGAACGTTTTTCGTTATCATTAGGTGAAAAATTCCCCTATTCTTTAGATGGTTCAGTCCTGTTTTTTTAAACCATATCCAAATTCTCAAAACTTAAAGTGATGGTAAATTCACCCAAACTGCTCCACATATTTGTAAAGGTCTTCTCCTAACTAGCATATCGATATGCTTATTTATTACAAAAGTCATCAGTACACTGAAGAATGTTCGTTTTATTCCTACTAAATTACCTCAATGAATGCAGCCTCTCTCTACGATTTTTGATTATGCTTATTTGAGTGCAGCTCTTCTAGCCAATCAGAGTCTCACTATGCGCCCCATGTAAATGTATAGCAGCACGCTCCCGTGCTTGGAACTCTATTATTAACTTGAAATGCGCGTGCGCTATTTGCGCAACAGAAGAAAGTTGAAAAAACATATGTGTAAGATTGCAGATGCTTCATGAAAATGCAACAGTTTGAAGTCTTAGTTTAGATTTTTTTTTCTAAATTTTATGTTGCAGCCTCTGTGCCAGGTGTCTAAGGATAGGAATTTTAATAAGATTTTAAAAGTTATATCACACTGAGCACCTGTTGGTTCCAAAAATAATCAACCCACTGACCTAAAATCTGATTTATGTAAATGACTGTGATAAAAGGTGCAATGTTATTGTTTTTCAGTGCAGATAAATATGTTTACAAATATTATTTCAGGTGGGATTTCTGTCGTTTTCAGCAGAAAGCTCTTGATATATGTCAAAGCGAGAGGATAAAGATTTAAGAGTTTTTTTGTTCACAAGGGCACACAAAATGCTTTTTAGAAAAGAATGTATTTGTGTTTAATGGTGTTTGGCAGGTCTCGGTTAACTCTCTGTTATGAAGTTTTCTGAAAGCCCTCCAGGTGGCAGAAACAATCCACTCCCTCATCATGCATAACAAGAACTTGCTTAGAGTTCTTCTGTTTCTTCTTGAAAAATCATTCAATTTCTTTTACTGCTTTCATTGTAATAAGGAAAACAAAACATGTATGCACTCCCTGCTCCCCAAACAGAGTTTATATAGCTTATCCATACTAGAATCAAATTTGCGCAAAAAGGTGCCAGCATGACAGAACTCATAAAATGGATTTGTGAGTGCAAAAAAGCAAATATTGTATTCTGTTGGTTACCCTTGAACTCAATAAATAGTGATTTTAAGTAATGTGCTCATTTAACATATTTATTTCTGCCAGCAGTGCTTGTAGAGGAAGGAATGCGTTTTTAGATTGCATTGTGAATGTCACTATACTCTGGAGCACACATTTTAAGGCTATGATAATTGACAAAAAAAAAAGCTATGTAATCCTTTTGCCACTAAGATTAAACATTTTTTTTTAACTTCTGAGTGTGATATAATAAAAAAAACAGACTGTATGCTGCTATTCTATGATTGCACTCCCCCCATGTAACACATCATGTTAAAATGAACCATTGTTAGATACATTAATTGATGTGCTTTGCTATTCTATAGATTTAGGGTTGGTCTTCTGGCTTTATAACAACAGAAGCCACATAAACTTCCTTGTAAACGTTGGGTGGTGTATTCACATTCTAATAGATAAACAAATACATAGCTCAGGGTTTACTATCCTGCTGGATGTATTGCAGCCCCTTTGGTGCGTGCTGCTGAAAAACCACAATATATAACGATAAATAGATAATCTAATGCAAAATAAAATGCTGTAATTGGTTAGTGCATGTTATGTTATGTTATTAATTACTATCCCTTGCTAACTATGGACTTAACCACACAAAAAGGTTAAGCTAAAGTACTTCAAGCAATTTCAGAGGGTAATATAAAATGATAAACTGTATAAAAAACAAACTCTGCAATATACTTTCATTATTTATTTTGTCCCCTTTTCCTATAATTCCATTCCGAAATTGTAAGTTTTTAAGTTGCTGTTAGAAATAGAAGTGCAGAACACTGTTATATTCCATTGGCTGCACACTCTAGTATCCCATTTAAAACTGTCCCTAATTGGCCACAGCAGAGAAGGTAACCTAAGTTACAACATGGCAGCTCCCATTATTTTTTTAGACGCTAAACCTTTACACTTATTTTGTCAATATTTAAACAGCTAATGAAACTTACATAATCTTCATGTTATTCTCAGACTAATCCTTTATTTGAATGCATCATTTTATCTAGCATTTATTTAGTGCTAGATTACAAGTGGAACGATAATTTATCGCATGCCCACAAACGGGCAACGCGTGATAATTAAAGAGCCATTACAAGTGCCTGGTTATTGCTACAGCAAGCTTGCAGTAGCAATTAGTGCTCAAAATATTTACCAGAAATCCGATCTCTGGTTAATTTTCTAAAAGTGCCCCAAATGCCATCAAATTAAAGGGCATTGTAGTTTTTTTTATTAAAAAAATAAAGTAGCATTTTTTTAAATAAAAAAAAAACTGCACTAAGCAGTTTTTGGGGTCTAATATTGGTGGGAATGGGGTGTTAGAAAAAAAAAGGTACTAAAAAGTGCCTTTACATTGCCGTCTATGGGAACTGTTTATTTCCAGTATATATACAGTATATGTATATGCTTATATACATATATTTATGTGTTAATATGTTTATATACTTTACTTATGCTATCAAATTTACTTTATTCTCTTGGCATCCTTTGCTGAAAAGCATACCTAACTTGGCTGAGAAGTAGCAATGCACTACTGGGAGCTGGATGGTGATTGGTAGCTATACTTATATGCCTTGTGTCATTGGCTTACTTGATGTGTTCAGCTAGGTCCCAGTTGTACATTGCTGCTCTGGAACTGACTTTAACTATGTGTTTATTTAAAGTTTTGAACCATCTCAGAGAAACAGGATCATATTTCACAGAGCAGTTTGTGAGTAATAAGATTTTTAGCTCCTGGCATTTGCAGAGGCTTATTTACTACCCTGATGAACTGAGCCAGGGGCGGAACTACCATTGGTGCAGCAGGTGCAGTTGCACCAGGGCACAAGTGCTGGGGGCCTATAGCAGCCAAACTATTTACATAGACATGTGCAGAATGTGTGCAATCGTCATGCAGGAGAGACTTTTATTAGTGCAGGTTGCAGGTCCATCAATCTATTTATCCATACTCAAAATTACTATACAGGGCAGCATGCATATTATTACTATTGTTTACTACTGAGTTACCTTTTGGGGGCCCAGAACATTTTTGCACCAGGGCCCTCTGTGGAGTAGATCTGCTACTAAACTGAGCAGCTTCTCAGCTCTGCACATTAGAGGCAGTATCAGGTAACCAGGCATGTTAGTGAGTGACTCTCTGAATATAAGGACGTTAGTTAGGAAATAAGGGAAAACTCCTAGGTCTGTTATGTGAGTATTAGATAAGCAATAAATACACATTAAAGTTTTTCTCATTTTAGGGACTTTACCCTCAAAACTTGAAATACATGTCTATTGCTAAATTTGCCTATACATATTGCTTTATTTAACCCCTTAATGACCACAACACTTTTCCATTTTCTGTCCGTTTGGGACCAAGGCTATTTTTACATTTCTGCTGTGTTTGTGTTTAGCTGTAATTTTCCTCTTACTCATTTACTGTACCCACATATATAATATACCGTTTTTCTCGCCATTAAATGGACTTTCTAAAGATACCATTATTTTCATCATATCTTATAATTTACTATAAAAAAAATTATAAAATATGAGGAAAAATGGAAAAACACACACTTTTTCTAACTTTGACATCCAAAATCTGTTACACATCTACAACCACCAAAAAACACCCATGCTAAATAGTTTCTAAATTTTGTCCTGAGTTTAGAAATACCCAATGTTTACATCTTCTTTGCTTTTTTTGTAAGTTATACGGCCATAAATACAAGTAGCACTTTGCTCTTTCCAAACCAATATTTTTCAAAATTAGCGCTAGTTACATTAGAACACTAATATCTTTCAGGAATCTCTGAATATCCATTGACATGTCTATATTTTTTTTTAGTAGACATCCCAAAGTATTGATCTAGGCCCATTTTGGTATATTTCATGCCATCATTTCGCCGCCAAATGCTATTAAATACAAAATATCGTTCACTTTTTCTCTAATTTTTTCACAAACTTTAGGTTTCTCACTGAAATTATTTACAAACAGCTTGTGCAATTATGGCTTAAATGGTTGTAAATTCTTCTCTGGGATCCCCTTTGTTCAGAAATAGCAGACATATATGGCTTTGGCATTGCTTTTTAGCAATTAGAAGGCTGCTAAATGCCACTGCGCACTACACGTGTATTATGCCCAGCAGTGAAGGGGTTAATTAGGGAGCATGTAGGGAGCTTTTAGAGGTAATTTTAGCTTTAGTGTAGTGTAGTACACAACCCCAAGTATTGATCTAGGCCAATTTTGGTATATTTCATGCCACCATTTCACTGCCAAATGCGATCAAATTAAAAAAACTTTAAATTTTTCACAATTTTAGGTTTCTCACTGAAATCATTTACAAACAGCTTGTGCAATTATGGCACAAATGGTTGTAAATGCTTCTCTGGGATCCCCTTTGTTCAGAAATAGCAGACATATATGGCTTTGGCGTTGCTTTTTGGTAATTAGAAGGCCGCCATATGCCGCTGCGCATCACACGTGTATTATGGCTAGCAGTGATGGGGTTAATTATGTAGCTTGTAGGGAGCTTGCAGGGTTAATTTTAGCTTTAGTGTAGAGCTCAGCCTCCCACCTGAAACATCAGACCCCCTGATCCCTCCCAAACAGCTCTCTTTCCTCCCCCACCCCACAATTGTCCCCACCATCTTAAGTACTGGAAGAAACTCTGCCAGTACTAAAATAAAAGCTATATTTGTTTTTTTTTTTCTTCTTTTTCTTAGCATATTTACATATGCTACTGTGTAGGATCCCCCCTTAGCCCCCAACCTCACTGATCCCCCACCAAACAGATCTCTAACCCTCCCCCTCTGCCTTAATGGGTGCCATCTTGGGTACTGGCAGTTGTCTGCCAGTACCCAGTTTAGTAAAAAAAAGTGTTTTTTTTTTTTAATTGCCCTTTTCTGTAGTGTAGCTTCCCCCCCCAGATCAACCCCCCACCCCTTCCAGATCGCTTAGATGATTTATTTATTATTTTAAATGTTTTTTTTTTTAACTTTTATTAACCTTTATTTTTCTGCAGTGTAGCGGTTCCCTCCCGCTCCCGCGCCTTGCACGCGCCCACCCGCCGCCCGTGCGTGCTCCCGTCTGTCCCGCCCCCGATCCCGCCCCCTCCACTTCATTCGGCACATTGATGGCCGCCCACCCGCCTCCCAGACTTGCTCCCACCCACCAATGATACCGGCCACCGATGTCCGGTGCAGAGAGGGCCACAGAGTGGCTCTCTCTGCATCGGATGGCCAAGGGGGGTTATTGCAGGATGCCTCGATATCGAGGCATCACTGCAATAACCGGAAAGCAGCTGGAAGCGAGCAGGATATATTGGGCATTCCAACAAACCATACAACATAAGGTTATCATTGTTGTATATCACAGGCACAAGATTAAAATTGTTGCATATAACAGACATCGCAGATGTAGAGCTATTAAGAAATGCATCTTCATAACTAAACAATGACTTCAGTTCTAACACCTCTTTTTAATATTGTATCTTAAGGAAAAAATGTAATGCTCAGTAAGAAAAAAATATTAACTTTAACATAGTGGCACAGGTCAAAGTTGAAAGGTTCATCACAGAATAAAACTAAATGCATTTTCAAATGAGATGTAAATTGCTCTCAGTGTTATACAAGGTATTGAATGCCGTTTGCTGTGGCAATTGCCTGATCTTTCACCCTAAATTATAATTCTTCTATCTTTGTGCACTACAGATGTCAGATTGTTAGCCTGAATACTTTGCATTTCCTTTAATTGCTCACTTTGTGTTTCACTTTGCCCTATACTCTGGTCAGGTAAATTCTAGAATAGCTTCAGTAAATGCACAAGTAACCCTCTGAATACATTTTACTGTAATAAGGTAAAATACATATATATATTATTTAAAATTACATATTATTATTTAGACGCATCGCATTTACTGACGTGGGTCATGTTCAAATACATAGATCTGTCATAAATGAATTTAATTTGTAACAGCTAAATATAGTTGAGGAATGTTTTAAGTAAAAAAATTGTATTCACCAAAAGGGATTTTTCTAAAAGAAGTGTTAAATAAGTGGAGATAAAAACTCTAACTTGGAATCCATCCCAAAGCGAAAAATGGTTTTAGTGTAAGGGACCCTAAAAATACATTTAGGATTAGATTACAAGTGCAGCGATATCGTTTGTGCGCAAATGATATCGGGTTTTCATGGCCGTTTGCGTGCAAGTTAAAATTTGCTCTTATTTCAAGTTGAAAGTAAATGTGCTCGCGATTTATGCTAGAATAATTACCACAACTTCAGAGGTTTAATGTTATGCAAGCCATAAAAATTGCACAAAATACATCAAAATACATTTAACAGTTCAGTTACACTCGTAATAACACTATCTGATAAAAATGATTAAATATTGAAATATTAAAAATATTGAATAAAAAAGTTACAAGGGCTCAAAGATATGAGGTCTCAGGTGCAAATGGCTTTAACATAAAGATACATACATACACTTGTCTAAATGTATATGTATGTATGTGTATTATCTGACAGAAATGCATGACTGTATGTGTGTGTGTGTGTACATATGTATTTATGTATTTATATATGTATTTACAGACATCAGGCATATATACACATATAAGCACATAAATACACATGTACACATATACAGAAATATATATATATATATATATATATATATATATATATACTGTGTGTATATATATATATATACAGTATTATACTGTGTATTTGTAAATTTTTTACGTTCCAATGTTCTTCACATAGAGGAATATGTTTTAAGTATTTGTAAATAAATATTCCTATGTATATCTGTATATATATGCACCTATACATATTCATGTATACATGTTTATAGGTAGAAATTTATTTTTGTGCAAAAATCAATCAGATATATATTTAAATATCTCTTTAAGACTAAATAGAACATATTCTGCTTTGTGCAGAACATTGGATTAAGAAATATGCAATATTATCTTCTTAACTATGATTGTGTTTGCGTCACTTATAAGTGTTATTTTTTTCTCCAACTTTTTAGGCACCATTGAAGTCTATAAGGGAATGCGATTTTGAAGTTGCAGATTCTCAAAGTTTATTTGTTACTGCGACTTTGCAAACGCGAAAGCACCAACGTTTAACTTTCAAGTCGCAATACGAGCAAAAATCTCAGAGCTGTCTGTAAGTCGAGTGGGACCTATACATGAGCTGGATCCTTAAAAATTGTTAAAGGGATATTAAACGCAATTTTTTTCTTTCATAATTTAGAAAGAGCATGTGATTTTAAACGACTTTCTAATTTATTTCTATTAGCAATTTTTCTTTGTTTTCTTGTTATCTTTTGTTGGAAAGCAGTGATGTATGCTTAGGAGCTGGCCCATTTCTGGAGCACTATTTGGCAACAGTTTTGCAAGAATTTTATCAATTTCTAAGGGCACTAGATGGCAGCACTATTTACTACCACACAGTGCTCCAGATGCCTACCTAGGCATCTCTTCAACACAGAATATCATTGGAACATAGCAAATTTAAACCAGAACTTTTAAAATTGTATGCTCCGTCTGAATCACGAAAGAAAATGTTTGGGTTTCATATCCCTTTAAGGGCCAAATTAAGAGTGGCGCGCTAACTGTTTTGTGCAAGCAATATCGGTTTTATCACGGCTGTTTGCCCGCATCGTATTACAAGTTGAAAGTAAATGTGAATGCGGAGCGCAATCATGATTTACGCTAGAATGATTACTGCAACCTCAGAGCTCTGGTTAACTGTTACGTGAGACAAAAATATTGCACAAAACACATAAAAAATACATTTAACAGTACAGTTACACTTAAAAACACTATCTGATAAAAATGCTTAAATATTGAAATATTAAAAATATTGCATAAAAAAGGTAAAAAAATATGAGGTCCCAAGTGGTAGAAAAAAAAAATCAGACAAAAAACTTTAACATAGAGATACATACATATGCATGTCTTAATATGGATATGTATGTATATATGTGTGTATATATATATATATATATAATTCAGTGACGTGCGGTGAGGTCAGAGTTTGGTGAGGCACTAGATATGATACGCCGGAGAAACACATATACCGCGGTCCGCAAGAACACCCGACAGGGCAGATTTTAATAATAGCTGAACCAGTGCACAGGTAAAATAATCAGTTGATGGGTGAGAGCAAGTTAGTAACCGCTGTGTTACTGATCAGCTGATTACTTCACCTGTGCACTGATTAAGCTATAATGAAAACCTGGTCTGTTGGGGGTACTTGAGGACCGTGGTTGAGAAACACTGCACTAAAGCACCAGCTCATCTGAAATGTGTTAATTACCTGGAGAATAAAGCAAGCACAGCACACATACTCTGCTCACTGACACACACAGACTACACTGCCCTTGCCTAACAAGGGATTGCTATATAAAGTTTAAAAGGTGCCTAAAAACCAATACCAGCATGTAGTAAAACTAATGCATATATCTCAAATTCAGCTCCAATACCAGCAGATAAAACCATGTAGTAAAGTAATAAATATATCTCAAATTCAGTTCCAATACCAGCTCCAATATATTGATCTCCTGTATTATATTACTCACTAAATAAAGGATCTTGCACTGCACTGTGCAAACATCTGTTACTGAGAAAAAAAAAAGGCCAGAGCAAAATATATAATGTTGAACAAAAAGATTGTGGCAGGTGCAAATAAAATGCAATCAATCAAAGACTGATGCCTAGTGCAGTTTACACTATTAGGCTATGTAGCTGGATGATTCCTACTAGTACAATAAGTGTGTTAAATAGTTAAATAACCACACATTATATATAAAAAAAAGCCTGTCTTACGGCTAGATTTAGAGTTTTGTCGGTAACGACCCTCGTAGCTAACGCTGGCTTTTTTCTGGCCGCACCTTTAAAATAACTCTGGTATTGAGAGTCCACAGAATGGCTGTGTTAGGCTCCAAAAAAGGAGCATAGAGCATATTTAACGCAACTTCAACTCTCGATACCAGAGTTGCTTATGGACGCTGCCAGCCTAAAAAACGTGCTCGTGCACGATTCCCCCATAGGAAACAATGGGGCTGTTTGAGCTGAAAAAAAACCTAACACCTGCAAAAAAGCCGCGTTCAGCTCCTAACGCAGCCCCATTGTTTGCTATGGGGAAACATTTCCTATGTCTCTGCACCTAACACTCTAACATGTACCCCGAGTCTAAACACCCCTAACCTTACACTTATTAACCCCTAATCTGCCGCCCCCGCTGACCCCTGCATATTATTATTAACCCCTTATCTGCCGCTCCGTATACCGCCGCTACTTACATTATCCCTATGTACCCCTAATCTGCTGCCCCTAACACCGCCGACCCCTATATTATATTTATTAACCCCTAATCTGCCCCCCCTCCACCTGCCTACACTTATTAACCCCTAATCTGCCGACCGGACCTGAGCGCTACTATAATAAAGTTATTAACCCCTAATCCGCCTCACTAACCCTATAATAAATAGTATTAACCCCTAATCTGCCCTCCCTAACATCGCCGACACCTAACTTCAATTATTAACCCCTAATTTGCCGACTGGAGCTCACCGCTATTCTAATAAATGTATTAACCCCTAAAGCTAAGTCTAACCCTAACACTAACACCCCCCTAAATTAAATATAATTTTAATCTAACGAAATTAATTAACTCTTATTAAATAAATTATTCCTATTTAAAGTTAAATACTTACCTGTAAAATAAATCCTAATATAGCTACAATATAAATTATAATGATATTATAGCTATTTTAGGATTAATATTTATTTTACAGGTAACTTTGTAATTATTTTAACCAGGAACAATAGCTATTAAATAGTTAAGAACTATTTAATAGCTAAAATAGTTAAAATAATTACAAATTTACCTGTAAAATAAATCCTAACCTAAGTTACAATTAAACCTAACACTACACTATCAATAAATTAATTAAATAAAATACCTATAATTAACTACAATTAAACCTAACACTACACTATCAATAAATAAATTAAATACAATTCCTACAAATAAATACAATGAAATAAACTAACTAAAGTACAAAAAATAAAAAAGAACTAAGTTACAAAAAATAAAAAAATATTTACAAACATTAGAAATATATTACAACAATTTTAAACTAATTACACCTACTCTAAGCCCCCTAATAAAATAACAAAGCCCCCCAAAATAAAAATATGCCCTACCCTATTCTAAATTACTAAAGTTCAAAGCTCTTTTACCTTACCAGCCCTGAACAGGGCCCTTTGCGGGGCATGCCCAAAGAAGTTCAGCTCTTTTGCCTGTAAAAAAAAACATACAATACCCCCCCCAACATTACAACCCACCACCCACATACCCCTAATCTAACCCAAACCCCCCTTAAATAAACCTAACACTAAGCCCCTGAAGATCTCCCTACCTTGATAAAAAAATGTAGGAAAAATCTGATTGGCTGATAGAATGTGAGCTCAATCTGATTGGCTGATTGGATCAGCCAATTGGATTGAACTTGATTCTGATTGGCTGATTCCATCAGCCAATCAGATTATTCCTACCTTAATTCCGATTGGCTGATAGAATCCTATCAGCCAATCGGAATTCGAGGGAGGCCATCTTGGATGACGTCATTTAAAGGAACCGTCATTCGTCGTTCAGTCGTCGGCCAGGATGGATGTTCCGCATCGGAGGTCTTCAGGATGCTGCCGCTCCGTTCCGGATGGATGACGATAGAAGATGCCTCTTGGATGAAGACTTCAATCGGATGGAAGACCTCTTCTGCCCCGCTTGGATGAAGACTTCTACCGGATGGAGGACCTCTTCTTGCTCCGCTTGGATGAAGAATTTGGCTCGGCTGGGTGAAGACGACTCAAGGTAGGGAGATCTTCAGGGGCTTAGTGTTAGGTTTATTTAAGGGGGGTTTGGGTTAGATTAGGGGTATGTGGGTGGTGGGTTGTAATGTTGGGGGGGGGTATTGTATGTTTTTTTTTACAGGCAAAATAGCTGAACTTCTCGGGGCATGCCCCGCAAAGGGCCCTGTTCAGGGCTGGTAAGGTAAAAGAGCTTTGAACTTTAGTAATTTAGAATAGGGTAGGGCATTTTTTTATTTTGGGGGGCTTTGTTATTTTATTAGGGGGCTTAGAGTAGGTGTAATTAGTTTAAAATTGTTGTAATATATTTCTAATGTTTGTAAATATTTTTTTATTTTTTGTACTTTAGTTAGTTTATTTCATTGTATTTATTTGTAGGAATTGTATTTAATTTATTTATTGATAGTGTAGTGTTAGGTTTAATTGTAGATAATTATAGGTATTTTATTTAATTAATTTATTGATAGTGTAGTGTTAGGTTTAATTGTAACTTAGGTTAGGATTTATTTTACAGGTAAATTTGTAATTATTTTAACTATTTTAGCTATTAAATAGTTCTTAACTATTTAATAGCTATTGTACCTGGTTAAAATAAATACAAAGTTACCTGTAAAATAAATATAAATCCTAAAATAGCTATAATATAATTATAATTTATATTGTAGCTATATTAGGATTTATTTTACAGGTAAGTATTTAGCTTTAAATAGAAATAATTTATTTAATAAGAGTTAATTAATTTCGTTAGATTAAAATTATATTTAATTTAGGGGGTGTTAGTGTTAGGGTTAGACTTAGCTTTAGGGGTTAATACATTTATTAGAATAGCGGTGAGCTCCAGTCGGCAGATTAGGGGTTAATAATTGAAGTTAGTTGTCGGCGATGTTAGGGAGGGCAGATTAGGGGTTAATACTATTTATTATTGGGTTAGTGAGGCGGATTAGGGGTTAATAACTTTATTATAGTAGCGGTGCGGTCCGCTCGGCAGATTAGGGGTTAATAAGTGTAGGCAGGTGGAGGCGACGTTGAGGGGGGCAGATTAGGGGTTAATAAATATAATATAGGGGTCGGTGGTGTTAGGGGCAGCAGATTAGGGGTACATAGCTATAATGTAGGTGGTGGCTCTTTGCGGTCGGCAGATTAGGGGTTAATTATTGTAGGTAGCTGGCTGCAACGTTGTGGGGGCAGGTTAGGGGTTAATAAATATAATATAGGGGTTGGTGGTGTTAGGGGCAGCAGATTAGGGGTACATAAGTATAACGTAGGTGGCGGTCGGCAGATTAGGGGTTAAAAAATTTTAATCGAGTGTCGGCGATGTGGGGGGGCCTCGGTTTAGGGGTACATAGGTAGTTTATAGGTGTTAGTGTACTTTAGGGCACAGTAGTTAAGAGCTTTATGAACCGGCGTTAGCCCAGAAAGCTCTTAACTACTGACTTTTTTCTGCGGCTGGAGTTTTGTCGTTAGATTTCTAACGCTCACTTCAGACACGACTCTAAATACCGGAGTTAGAAAGATCCCATTGAAAAGATAGGATACGCAATTGACGTAAGGGGATCTGCGGTATGGAAAAGTCGCGGCTGAAAAGTGAGCGTTAGACCCTTTTTTGACTGACTCCAAATACCGGCGGTAGCCTAAAACCAGCGTTAGGAGCCTCTAACGCTGGTTTTCACGGCTACCGCCAAACTCCAAATCTAGGCCATAGTGTCTTAAACCTTATTTCTGTGGTAAAAACTAAAATTGAATTGCTCAGTGATGTCTCTGAAGGTATATATATATATATATATATATATATATATATATATATATATATAGGTTTATATATATAATGTGTGGTTATTCAACTATTTATTAACCCAGTTATGGTAGTAAAAATCATCCAGCTACATAGCCTAATATTGCAAACTGCACTAGGCATCA
This sequence comes from Bombina bombina, assembly GCF_027579735.1. Classification (NCBI taxonomy): domain Eukaryota; kingdom Metazoa; phylum Chordata; class Amphibia; order Anura; family Bombinatoridae; genus Bombina; species Bombina bombina. Next base: position 415,592,387 of record NC_069504.1, read on the forward strand.
GTCTTTGATTAATTGTATTTGCACATGCCACAATCTTTTTGTACATTATATATTTGATTTTGCACAGGTTGGCACTTGGCAGGCTTGCACACATTACTCTGGCCTTTCTCTCCTCAGTAGCAGAATGCAGAAGCTGGGCTTTGCAGTTTGCACAGTGCAGCATGTACAGTATTTGCAGATTTTCCACTGCCGGCTGCCCACATAGCCCAACCCTTATGGTGTACTGTAAAAACACCAATAATTAACTTAGACCCTAGGCCTAGACAACAACAAAGCAAACCCAGCAATGATTGCAATGCAATCAGTATTACTAAAGGGATAGAAAAGTCAAAATTAAACTTAAATAATTCAGATAGAGTATGTAATTTTAAGACACTTTTAAAATCACTTATATTTTCATTCAAATGTGCTTCATTCTCTTGGTAACCCTTGTTAAAAAATAATACACACATATCCTACACTAGTGGGAGCTGCTGCTGATTGGTGCCTGCACACATTTTGCTCTTGTGATTGGCTAACTAGATGAGTTCAGCTAGCTGCTAGTAGTGTAATGCTGTTCCTTCAGCAAATGATACAAAGAGAATGAAGCAAATTTGATAATATAAGTAAATTGGAAAGTTGTTTAAAATTGTATGTTCTATCCAAATAATGAAATAAAATCTTGGGGTTTCCTATCCATTTAAAAAAGAGCCTCAGGCTATAAGTACTGGGTGCCTACAGCCTATATAAGCTATAACATTTATAGCTTATATAAGCAGTAGGAACACTATTTTTATATTGACAATATAATGCTTATTTTATTGTCCAAATTAGCATTAAACAATAATCAGCCAGTCTCTATCAAGCTTTTGTAAATTAGTGTATACAGAATTTGCCTATACAGTTCATTGTGCACTGTACGGTAGAGCAAGAGTTAATAGGAGTCATGGTGTTTTTAACACAAATCCCTGGATTTCCCATTAAGTACTGTACAATCGTTTACATACATTGCTAGAGGCAATTAAAGAGTGTTTGTTTTCTTATAATTGTTACACAAAAAACTATGTAATTCTGTTTTTAAAGGTTTCATATAATTATTTATTTTTTTAACTTCATTTAGCGATCACTCTTTTGCAATTCCAATTTCACCACTTTATTTATTTATTTTTAGTGATAGTATTCTACATGCTAAATGTTTTACCTATTGCACTGCAATATCTGAACAAGGTTGTTAAAACTTGCTGTAAATGTGTCCTGGCCTTGCAGATGTACTGATCATCTAATAAAGAGGATGTCTTATTCACTAGTATTTTTTATAGAGGACATCATATAGGTCAAAGAGAACAAGTTAATTATACTGTGTGACTGTGAACCTACCAGATGGTATTGAGAGTACTCAGGGACTACTGTTGGAAATTAATCTACAATGTAGATTAATTTCTACAACAAGATCACCCAAAAACATTTGAAAAATATTTTGTAAAAGAAATATTTTGCCACTGGAGCAAATGTACAATTTCATGCACATGTAGAATCTAGTTGTGCATGAAATTGTACATTTGCTCCAGTGGCAAAATATTTCTTTTACAAAATATGTTTCAAATGTTTTTGGGTGATCTTGTTATAGAAAGATAGGGATATTTATGAAAGACAAGACAACAGCAAATCCAGTTGATAAAACTGAGCAAGCAAGCACAGCCCAGGAGGAAGGAGGGCATGGCACAGGGGACACAGGACAGTGTAGCACGGCAGATGCCAGGAAGCCAAATTTCAAGATCACATGCATACCTGAAAGTGTGCACTGCTTTGTGCTGCAGACTACACTAGCTCCCTTGTAAAATCAGTTCTTATATATATATTTGGGGACATTGGTGGAGGAAAACAAATTGAATGAAATACCTGAAAGACTTTCAGGTATTTCATTAAAAATGTTTTCCTCCACCGATGCCCCCAAATATATCTATATATAAGAATTGATTTTACAAGGGAGCTAGTGCTAGGGTCTATCATAAAAGCACTGGGGAGCAAATTTGCGACCCTCCCAGACCGCAGAATGGGAAACTATGATCTCATGAGGTCACTGAACAAGCATATTATCACATACTATTCTGAATCTTCTGAATCTGCAATGCATAGCAGCCGGTGAGATAGGAGTCACTACAAATGCGGCGCCATCTCAGTCTGCAGCACAGAGCAGTGCACACTTTCAGTGAAAGTGTGCAATGCTCTGTGCTGCAGAGATGGCGCCGCGATTGTAGTGACTCCTATCTCACCGGCTGCTATGCATTGCACTTGCAGAAGGCAGTCTGCAGAGGTTGTTTGGGGGCATCGGTGGAGGAAGGAAAATTGAATGAAATCAAATACCTGAACCAGCTGAACGTGTGCAATGCTCTCTGTGCTGCAGAGATGGCACCGCGATAGTGACTCTTATTTCACCGGCTAATTTTGAAGCAGGCTCCCTCTCTTCCCAAAGTTCCTGCGCAGCGTGACTGACGTAGATGAGACAGAGACTTCACATACTCAGTCACGTGAATCTCACACTGATGACTGGACCGCCGATTGGCTGAGGGCTCCCGAGGCTGCTTAGAAGCAGCCTCAATAGGGAGCGGTATGTCTCACAAAGAGCCTTAAGCGCCACTGGGTGGCGCTGTCTCTGGCATTTACAAAGCCATCCATGTTGCGCAATGGAGGGGAGCTGAACGGCTCACACTCACAGCCTCTCCTTCATTGCGCAATATGGATCGCAATGAATCGCTCAATCTCAGTTCTTGATGGTGGAGTCAGCGTTTGGGGGGGGCTAGGGGGGGGGGGGTAAGTTGGGGTACAATTATTTTTTTTCTGTCATAAACTTTAAGATTTTTTATTTTATTAATAAAATAGAATTTAAAAGGTGTAATGCACACATAGGACAGGTGAGGCGCTGCCTCACCTGCCTCCTATGACTGCACGTCACTGATATATATATATATATATATATATACATACACAGTATATATGTGTGTGTATACTTATGTATTTTTTATATGTGTTTTTATGTATTTACAGACAGACATATATACACACATATAAACACATAAATACATATGTATATATATATATATATATATATATATATATATATATCAAGAACATATATGAGTAAGAGAGAAGCAAAAAATATATTTTGCTTCAAAAAGACAGGGAACACAGCTCTTTAATAAACAGAGTATCAATTTATAGGTACAGAAAATTTGCTACATAGACACACTTCATCCCCTGTAAGATAAACAAGGCTCTTATAAACTGGTGCGTAGGCCAAAACAGCCTAAGCTGAAACAAAGTGTCTAGTGAAAAAGTTAATACAATATTCACATATGTTACACATAGAAAACCTGACCGGTCAGGAAAGCAAAGTACCTTCAAATACGTATCCACAATTTTAAAGCGGCTTATAGAGATGTATGTAGGAAAACCACACCCAACTGCTCACTGAACCCCCACAGTTATGAGTGGAGGATAAAACCTGGGCAGATGACCGTGGGGATCTAGGTTTCCAATTTAAACCCTATATGTTATGCAGTAGAGAATACAGTGTTAGCACATTATAGGCAGTAGGCATGCTATATAAACAATCAAAGCATGAAAATCGATCAATATATAGAGTAATGTAGTGATCCACACAACTACACCCTGCTGCTCACAGACCCCCATATAAGTATAAATGGGGCTCAGTCTGGGCAGGTAATCAATTGGGATCCAAGTTGTGGGAATAGATTACTCTATGTGTGTAAACATACAGCCTAAGTAAAAATTTAATACATCCTTAAAGCCAAATATTACATAGTCAAAGGATAGCATTAAATATAGGAAGAGTCCCTTGGTCATCCGTTATAAGTTCCTTGTAACAAACATGCACGTTTAAGCGTTGAAGGAATCATAGGGAGTTCTCCTATATTACTGAAAACAGATGTAGGCTGCGGATGCAGAGAGTGACGCCTCGATAGGCTGCGTTACTGTGGATGTAGGGTATCAACTGTAATTGTATACTACTTGTCAGCTACGGTGTCACACAATACTACACCTTCATAGTTCTGGGTAGTTGCTGCTGAAGCTAGAGGCCAAAGTCCCTCGTATTCATCTGTGTATTGTCCAGACTTGAGGCTTCACAAAGTGCCGCTGCAAGCAAACAAACCGCTCAAAATTCAAGCGGTGTTGTGGGAGGTACTGAGCGTCCCGTGTTCCAGTCAGCTGATGCCGACGCGCGTTTCACCCCCTCGACTTTTAGAAAAGGCGGGGCTTCATCAAGGCGTATGAATCAGGTAAGAGACAGTCTCTTTTATACAGACTAGGTATATCCACCCCTGCTGATAGGGGAAATATAGTAGCTATTGTCCAACCAGAATATTACTATGCCACATTGAAGAAATTTGTTGCAAGTTATCTATACATATATACATAAGCAAGTTCAAAACTTATAGTATTCAATATGCAGCTTAAAATCCATAGGGATAGTATGTATGTTGGTCTGCGCACCAGAATATCTACATATGCTCATAGCACACACATAAAATTGTGGAAAAGAACTGTCAAAAATATATAGACAGTGAAATAAATTAATGATATCTAAGACTCTATATTTCTTAGTGTCTGTTTTCTATACACTTTAGTGATATGCTGATATTTTGTATTAATAATCCCTTATTAATTATTATACCCACTATAAAATATTAACACACAATCACTAGCTTAATTAAACTACTTGTAAGGAAATGAACTCACAAGTCGTGCTTCAGCAATACAAAAACTTTTATTACAATGAGGCTAATTAAACATTATTACAATATACAGATAAAATATAATTACACATATGCAGATCACTTATAAATACACAGCACTAAACTAAACGTCAATATTACACTAATACAGTTGCCCATTCTAATGTGAGAGTATGTATGGTGTGCAGTAATTATATGTGTCAGCAAGAAATACTCATGTGATGTTTATCAGAGCAAGATCCCAAAGAAAAGAGAGCGAGCAAGTTATTTGTGTATGGTCTTATGTAAGTCTTTCATCCCTCCCACAATGATGTGGTCACTCATATGCCAGCCTCTTTTTGTCATGTCAAGGTATTTGGTTTCAGCCTTGCCATGCGGTCGGGGGAGGGAGCGCATCTGGCCACACAAAAGGGTCTCTATATAGCTTTATCATTAACCAGCTGGTCATCCTTAGGACTAAGGGTAATGTGATCTCTCTACATTCCAAAGTGACTATCTTCATCTCATTACATCTGAATGAGGAGTTAACCCCTTCCTGATTACACAGCTTAGTTCTTACAGTATTATGCCATATTACCCCTTTCTGACCATATCTAAATTCAGATCATGCCATTACAGACAGAAAATAAAAATGGAGTTTAGATTGTCAGATGAAAATCGTTTTTTTACAGGAAACAGGCCATATCAAGCTTATCATTCATTCCATTAGGAAACTGCCTAATGTAGATATCCATCTACATTCTTTCCTGAGGAGTATCTTATCGTTGTCACCTCCTCTACCATTGACAATGCCTCTGTCAATGCCTATGAACCGGAGAGAGTCAGGATTGCTAGTATGGAATTCTTCAAAATGTTTGGCCACATTTTTTATGTCATCACGATGTTCAGTTCTGCGGTCTTTGATCATTCTTTTAGTATTTCCCACATAGTATCAGGGACATGAACAAGAGAGCAGTTACACAAACCCTTCTGAGTTGCAGTTGGTAAAATGTTTAAGTTTGTAGACCTTGCCATTACTTGCTGCAAATACTCTTGTTTTTACCATGTATCTGCATGCAACACACTTTCCACATGGGTGGTTACCCACACGTTTGTTCTAAATCAGCCAGTTTTGTCCTTTAGGTTGGGACATCGACTGGCTTCTCACCAATTTGTCCCGCAAGCTAGGGGCCCTTCTTGCTGTCAGGCCTGGATGGTCCCCTACCTCACGGGCTACATTTTCATCAGTCAACAATGTATTCTAATTTTTTGCAAGGATTTGCTTAAGACCATTCCATTGGCAATTATATTCAGTAATGAATCTAATTATGGAGGTTGTATCTTTCTCTTTTGAAAATAGTAAATTGTCCCTATTAGTGCGTGCTGCATCATTTTTTGCCACCTTTACAATAATTTTTGAGTAGCCTCTCTCCACAAAGTGTTGCTCCATCACTACAGCATGTTTCAAATATTTTTCTCTAGAGGAACAATCCGTGCATAGTCTTAGAAATTGTCCTCTAGGGATATTTCTCTTAAGATGGATGGGGTGATGGCTGGAAGCCAGGAGGAGACTGTTTGTAGCCGTCTGTTTTCTGTAATTCTCTGTTACAAGGGTTCCATTTTTTTACCCTAACTTTTATGTCAAGGAAGGCTAGTTCAACCTTATTGTACAGTAAGAGAAATGTTCTTATCATTTGTTTGTTTGACTACGGCCTCTGGCTTCAGCAGCAACTACCCAGAACTATGAAGGTGTAGTATTGTGTGACACCGTAGCTGACAAGCAGTATACAATTACAGTTGATACCCTACAGCCACAGTAACGCAGCCTATCGAGGCGTCACTCTCTGCATCCGCAGCCTACATCTGTTTTCAGTAATATAGGAGAACTCCCTATGATTCCTTCAACGCTTAAACTTGCATGTTTGTTACAAGGAACTTATAACGGATGACCAAGGGACTCTTCCTATATTTAATGCTATCCTTGGCTTTAAGGATGTATGAAATTTTTACTTAGGCTGTATGTTTACACACATAGAGTAATCTATTCCCACAACTTGGATCCCAATTGATTACCTGCCCAGACTGAGCCCTGTTTAAACTTATATGGGAGTCTGTGAGCAGCAGGGTGTAGTTGTGTAGATCACTACATTACTCTATATATTGATCGATTTTCATGCTTTGATTGTTTATATAGCATGCCTACTGCCTATAATGTGCTAACACTGTATTCTCTACTGCATAGCATATAGGGTGTAAATTTGGAAACCTAGATCCCCACGGTCATCTGCCCAGGTCTTATCCTCCACTCATAACTGTGGGGGTTCTGTGAGCAGTTGGGTGTGGTTTTCCTACATACATCTCTATAAGCCGCTTTAAAATTGTGTATACGTATTTGAAGGTACTTTGCTTTCCTGACCGATCAGGTTTTCTATGTGTAACATATGTGAATATTGTATTAACTTTTTCACTAGAAACTTTGTTTCAGCTTAGGCTGTTTTGGCCTACGCACCAGTTTATAAGAGCCTTGTTTATCTTACAGGGGATGAAGTGTGTCTATGTAGCGAATTGTCTGTACCTATAAATTGATACTCTGTTTATTAAAGAGCTGTGTATCCTTTCATAAAAGAGTGCTGAATTCCCTGTCTTTTTGAAGCAAAATATATTTTTTGCTTCTCTCTTACTCATATATGTTCTTGATATATTATTTTAAAGGGTCTGCACCACAAGCCTCCCATTGACTATAGCTAGGGGTGCATATATAAATATTACTAATTTCTTTACCCCTATCTTTTCTGTACAGCTCTAGTCTAGCAATTGCTTCACACTCTGTTTTGTGCTTGATACATATGTGTGTATATATAAAAAAAAAAAATATATATATATATATATATATATATATATATATAAGTGCATTTCAGCCCCTTGCAGTCAAGTTAAAAAAAACATTAAACATATTTAAGCAATATGGCCTCCATTACATATGCAGCGTCACCCGCAAAATCCTCCGCCTCCAGATTTTACGTGATTTTGGTATTACATATACGGCGTAGCATACAATTTATGCGCTTATATTTCACCCGTCGCCCGCAATTATTACTCCCATAAGCTAACATAGAACCGCGTCGCAAATCGGTATCCAATACCCAGCGCAAGGACTTACGTGGCGAAAATGGTGAAATCTTACTCCATGTTTACCTCACCATAAAAGGCAGCCGCAGCAAGCCTTGCACTGAGTATGGGAGCACCGTAACTCCTGAAAATGCCTGCAAAAATAAACTAACACCTAACGCATGCGCAATGTCTATCTACCTGTCAACCGCAATCCCCCATCGCAATAACTAATAAAGTCTATTAACCACTATATCCACCATCAAACCCACAACGCAAGTAATAACTAAATTATTAACCCCTAAACCGCCATAGCCCACAACTCAATTAACCTATTCAAGTATTAACCCCTAAACCGCCATAGCCCACAAAGCCTATTAAATGTATTAACCCCTAATCTACCGCCGCCAACGTCGCCGCCACTATAATAAAGTTATTAACCCCTAAACTTAAGTCTAACCCTAACCCTAACACCCCCCTAACTTAAATATTATTTAAATAAATCTAAATAAATTTACTATTATTAACTAAATTATTCCTATTTAAAACTAAATACTTACCTATAAAATAAACTCTAAGATAGCTACAATATAATTAATAATTACATTATAGCTATTTTAGAATTTATTTTTATTTTATAGGCAACTTTGTATTTATTTTAACTAGGTACAATAGTTATTAAATAATTATTAACTATTTAATAGCTACCTAGTTAAAATAAATACAAATTTACCTGTAAAATAAATCCTAACCGAAGTTACAATTACACCTAACACTACACTATCATTAAATAAATTAAATTAATTAACTACAATTACCTAAAATTAAATACAATTAAATAAACTAAACTAAAGTACAAACCCCCCCCCCCCACTAAATTACAGAAAATAAAAAAAATTACAAGAAGTTTAAACTAATTACACCTAATCTAAGCCCCCGAATAAAATAAAAAAGCCCCCCAAAATAATAAAATTCCCTACCCTATACTAAATTACAAATAGCCCTTAAAAGGGCTTTTTGCAGGGCATTGTCCCAAAGTAATCAGCTCTTTTACCTGTAAAAAAAGAAATACAACCCCCCCAACATTAAAACCCACCACCCACACACCCAACCTTACTCTAAAACCCACCCAATCCCCCCTTAAAAAAACCTAACACTAACCCCTTGAAGATCACCCTACCTTGAGCCGTCTTCACCCAGCCGGGCAGAAGTCTTCATCCGATCCGGGCAGAAGTCTTCATCGAATCCGGGCAGAAGAGGTCCTCCAGACGGGCAGTAGTCTTCATCCAAGCGGTATCTTCTATCTTCTTCCATCCGACGAGGAGCTGCTCCATCTTGAAGACATCCGACGCGGAGCATCCTCTTCGTTCGACGTCCATCTGAAGAATGAAGGTTCCTTTAAATGACATCATCCAAGATGGCGTCCCTTCAATTCCGATTGGCTGATAGAATTCTATCAGCCAATCGGAATTAAGGTAGGAAAAATCCTATTGACTGATGCAATCAGCCAATAGGATTGAGCTTGCATTCTATTGGCTGATTGGAACAGCCAATAGAATGCGAGGTCAATTCTATTGGCTGATTGGATCAGCCAATCGGATTGAACTTCAATCCTATTGGCTGATTGCATCAGCCAATAGGATTTTTCCTACCTTAATTCCGATTGGCTGATAGAATTCTATCAGCCAATCAGAATTGAAGAGACACCATCTTGAATGACGTCATTTAAAGGAACCTTCATTCTTCAGTTGGACGTCAAACAAAGAGGATGCTCCACATCGGATGTCTTCAAGGTGGAGCCGCTCCTCATCGGATGGAAGAAGATAGAAGATGCCGCTTGGATGAAGACTTCTGCCCGTCTGGAGGACCTCTTCTGCCTGGATTCGATTAAGACTTCTGCCCGGATCGGATGAAGACTTCTGCCCAGCTGGGTGAAGACGGCTCAAGGTAGGGTGATCTTCAAGGGGTTAGTGTTAGGTTTTTTTAAGGGGGGATTGGGTGGGTTTTAGAGTAAGGTTGGGTGTGTGGGTGGTGGATTTTAATGTTGGGGGGGTTGTATTTCTTTTTCTACAGGTAAAAGAGCTGATTACTTTGGGGCAATGCCCCGCAAAAAGCCCCTTTAAGGGCTATTTGTAATTTAGTATAGGGTAGGGAATTTTATTATTTTGGGGGGCTTTTTAATTTTATTAGGGGGCTTAGATTAGGTGTAATTAGTTTAAACTTCTTGTAATTTTTTTTATTTTCTGTAATTTAGTGGGTTTTTTTTGTACTTTATTTTATTTTATTGTATTTAATTTTAGGTAATTGTAGTTAATTAATTTAATTTATTTAATGATAGTGTAGTGTTAGGTGTAATTGTAACTTCGGTTGGGATTTATTTTACAGGTAAATTTGTATTTATTTTAACTAGGCAGCTATTAAATAGTTAATAACTATTTAATAACTATTGTACCTAGATAAAATAAATACAAAGTTACCTGTAAAATAAAAATAAATCCTAAAATAGCTACAATGTAATTATTAATTATATTGTAACTATCTTAGGGTTTATTTTATAGGTAAGTATTTAGTTTTAAATAGGAATAATTTAGTTAATAATAGTACATTTATTTAGATTTATTTAAATAATATTTAAGTTAGGGGGGGTGTTAGGGTTAGACTTAGGTTTAGGGGTTAATAACTTTATTATAGTGGCGGCGTTGGCGGCGTCAGATTAGGGGTTAGTACATTTAATAGGCTATGTGGGCTATGGCGGTTTAGGGGTTAATACTTGAATAGGTTAATTGCGTTGTGGGCTATGGCGGTTTAGGGGTTAATAATTGAATTATTACTTGCGGTGTGGGTTTGATGGCGTATATAGTGGTTAATAGTTTAAATAGGCATATTGCCTTGTGGGGGGTTGTCGGTCTAGGGGTTAATACATTTAATATTAGTAATGAGAGGGGGGATTGCGGATATAGGGGTTTTACATGTCGGGCTTATTTTTGGGAGGCGTGTTAGACTTTTATGGGAGATTTGTTATTTTCTTTACTTTTCTTAGGCGCCGGCAGTTTCTAAAGTGCCGTAAGTCACTGGCGACTCCAGAAATTTGTATTTACGCTCATTTCTGGACATCGCTAGTTTATCCGACTTACGGCACTTTATGAACTGCCGGCGGGGTTTATGTAATTCCCCGATGTGCAAAGTGAAATTACGGGCGGCGCAGGTTCCTACGCTTGCGCCAAAATCTGCGCCGTATATTTGATTGCGCCCTATATTCATATTTAAGAAATTGTTATACTGTGTATTCTATATATATCTGTATATATTTGTACCTATATATAATCATCTTTATATTTAGGCAGAGATATACATCATATGTATGTAGAAATATGTATTTATGATTAGAAACATATATATATATTTATGTACTGTATATATGTATATATATATATGTATATATATATATCTATATATTGTATATATATATATATATATATATATATATATATATAAATAGAACATATTCTGCTATGTGAAGAACATTGGAATGTGAAATATTCAAATTTTCATGTCGGTTTAGCGCACTTGAGAAAATGTGATCTAGTTTGCTTGAGTGTAGGGTGTTTTTCCCCCACTTTTCTTGCTCCATTGACTTCTATGGGGGAATATGTTAGCGTGGCCAGGTTAGCGCTTGTGCAAAAACTTTTTACTTTCAGCTTGTAATACGCATGCTACCCGACGTGTGCAAAAAGACACTCCACTTGTAATCTATCCTAAAGTTGGGGCAGGTGATCACTATTACAATTAGAATAGCTGGCAAATTAATGAGGCATGTGGCCCCAATTTCAAATAATAAGTTTTTATAATAGCAATACTCTCTGTCAATATAAAAATCCCTTATTGCCAGTGAAGCAGGTGTTCACTATTTTTACACCATAATCTTCTGCATTAATGAAATCTGTGAAATGCAATAACTTAGTTAAAAAGTCTCAAAACAATATGGTTGATTTACTTTTGGCTAGATTACAAGTGTTGCAGTACGGCTTTTAACAGTGAAAAAATGGCCATTTCAGCCAGGAACGCATATTACGAGTCATGTCGGTATAGCTCTAATACATGAATTTTAGCCTGTAACGCAACGTCCATTCCGCAAACAAAAAAATTACGTCTTTGTGGGGGATTTTCATAGCGCTGGTGTTACAGGTTGTGCGTTGAGGCTAAAAAGCTTGCGTTACAGCCTATACCGACACGATCCATACCGCCATCTGAGAGCAGTAGTTATGGATTTTGCGAAACAGAAATGTTTCACAAAACTCATAACTAAATTGTTACAAAGTACACTATCACCCATAAACTACCTATTAATCCCTAAACCACCAACACTATTTAAAATTTATTAACCCCTAATCTGCCGCCCACCCACAATGCGACTATTAAATAAACCTAATAACCCCTAATCTGCCACCCACCCACACCTCCAACACTATTTAAATATATTAACCCCTAATCCGCCACTCCCCGACATCGCCACCACTATAATAAAGTTATTAACCCCTAAACCTCCGGGCCTCCCACATCGCCACCACTATAATAAAGTTATTAACCCCTAAACCTCCGGCCTCCCACATCGCCACCACTAAATAAACCTATTAACCCTAAACCACCGGCCCCCACATTGCAAAACACTAAATTAAACTATTAACCCCTAAACCTAACCTCCCCTAACTTTAAATTAAAATTACAATATAACTATCTTAAAATAAATAAAAACGTACAAATTTAAAAAAATCTAACACTACTAAAAAATAAAATAAAATCTAAAATTACAAAAAAATAATAAACACTAAATTACGAAAAATAAAAAACACTAAGCTTACAAAAAAATAGTAAAGGAAATTATCAAAAATAAAAACAATTACACCTAATCTTATAACCCTATAAAAATAAAAAAGCCCCCCCCCCAAACAAAATACACCCCCTAGCCAATAATAAACTACCAATAGCCCTTAAAAGGGCCTTTTGTAGGGCATTGCCATAAGTTAAACAGCTCTTTTACCTGTAAAAAAAATGCAAAGTCCCCCCAACAGTAAAACCCACCACCCAACCAACAACCCAAAATGAAAAACCTAACTCTAACAAAAACCTTAGATACCGATTGCCCCTAAAGGGGCATTTGTATGGGCATTACCCTAAAAAGGGCATTCAGCTCTTTTTCACTGTCCTTAAAAGGGCATTCAGCTCTTTTACAAAAGCCCAAACCCCTAATCTAAAAAAAAAAAAAAATGAAAAAAAGCCTAACACTAACCCCACAATATCTACCCACGGTTCCTGAAGTCCGGACATCCATCTCCATCCAGACGGTGAGAATCTTCATCCGGGCAGCGATATCTTCATCCATCCCGGGGGTGTTTTCTATCTTCATCCTGGCGGTGTGGAGCAGAGCCATCCTGGAAGCTGATCCCATCCTGAACAGAGCGTCCTCTTCATATGGTCGCCGCCGTACACTAAAGTTGAATGCAAAGTATCCATTTTAAAATGGCGTTACTTGAATTCCTATTGGCTGATTTGATTCTTCAAATTCAAAGCAGCCAATAGGATAAGAGCTTCTGAAATCTTATTGGCTGTTCTAATCAGTGGGTTTTACTGTTGGGGGGACTTTGTATTATTTTACAGGTAAAAGAGCTGTTTAACTTAGGGCAATGCCCTACAAAAGGCCCTTTTAAGGGCTATTGGTATTTTATTGTAGGCTAGGGGATGTTTTTATTTTTGGGGGGGCTTTTTTATTTTTGATAGGGCTATTAGATTAGGCGTAATTTTGTTTTTATTTTTGATAATTTTGTTTATTATTTTTTTGTAAGCTTAGTGTTTTTTATTTTTCGTAATATAATGTTCATTATTTTTTGTAATTTCAGATTTTTTAATTTTTTTTCGTAGTCTTAGGTTTTTTAAACTTGTAATTTAGATTTTTTTAATTGGTACTAATTTTTTTATTTTATTAGAATAGTAATGTTAGGTTAATTTATAGTTTAATGTTTAATTTTTATTTCACAGGTAAGTTTTTATTTATCTTAAGTTATATTGTAATTTTAATTTTAAGTTAGGGGGGTGTTAGGTTTAGGGGTTAATAGTTTAACGTGTTTTGCGATATGGGGGGGTGGTTTAGGGGTTAATAGGTTTATTCAGTAGCGGCGAAGTGGGGGCCGGAGGTTTAGGGGTTAATAGGTTTATTTAGTAGCAGTGATGTGGGAGGCCGGAGGTTTAGGGGTTAACAGTTTTATTTAGTGGCGGCGATGTGGGAGGCCGGAGGTTTAGGGGTTAATAGGTTTATTTAGTGGAGGTGATGGGGAAGGCCAGAGGTTTAGGGGTTAATAGCTTTATTATAGTGTTGGCAATGTCAGGGAGCCACGGATTAGGGGTTAATAGCTTTATTATAGTGTCAGCGATGTTTGGGAATGGCGGAATAGGGGTTAATAACTTTTATTAGTGTCTGCGATGTCGGGGGCGGCAGATTAGGGGTGTTTAGACTTGGGGTTTATGCTAGGGTGTTAGGTTTAAACGTAACTTTTTTTTCCCCATAGACATCAATGGGGTTGCATTATGGAGATTTTTCATTCCGCACTTCAGGTGTTAGGTTTTTCCTAACACTCTTCCCCCATTGATGTCTATGGGGGAAAGGGTGCACGAGCACGTCAAATCAGCCCTTGAATTTTGTGCGGTATGGAGCTTAACGCCACCGTATCGCACGCACAAGGAGGCTTTTCAGTAACTCGTAATGGCAGCGCTATGGGGACTGAAATAACGCAACTTTTTTGGCGTTAGTTTCGCACCCTGTTTAGTGCAAAACTCGTAATCTAGGTGTTTAATATTTAGTAATTTCATTTTTCTAAAGACAACCACGACAACCTACATAGAGGCCTATTTATCAAAGGTCTTGTGGACCTGATCCGACAGTACGGATCACGTTTGCAAGACCTCGCTGAATGCGGAGAGAAATACGCTCTCCGCATTTAACATTGCACCAGCAGCTCACAAGAGGCCGCCAGCCGGGAGGTGTCAATCAACCCGATCGTACTCAATTGGGTTGATTTCCTGCGATTCCTGTCTGCCTCATCAGAGCAGGCGGACAGGGTTATGGAGCAGTGGTCTTTAGACCGCTGCCTTATAACTGGTGTTTCAGGCGACTCTGAAGACTCACCAGAAACACGGGCCAACAAGCTCCGTTCGGAGCTTGATAAATGGGCCCCATGGTATTCAACCTACTAAATAAAAAGCCCCTTTTAGAGACAGGGTGCTAGAAAGAGATGTATGCCTAGATTTCATATTACCTGTTCGCATAGAGTCAGAATTGCATGTGATATTTTTATATTGATTCTGATTCCACAGAGATTTAGCGCTTCTAGATAGTAAGATACAATATTTTCTTGGCAGGAACTTAATAACATATTTTGCTTAGAGGCAAGTTTCATTGAACTTGTACACAATTACTGTTTACTGCTCTTTGCTTCACTATTTATATCCAAACATTACTTTCCTAAGCAATATACTGGTCGTAGTTAATCTGGCAGATTTCAGTATAAATTTAAACAATTATGTCTTCATTTATTAATTTCTTGATGTATATGCTTTTCTCCTAAGATGTTTTTTTGCTGTCCTAAGTAAAAATATCTGTTATAAAAAATGTTTTAAAATACATTGTGCACCAGTTTTGTAAGGCATGATTTATTTTTCTTCTGATTAACGTCAAATAGTTGTCAATTATAATAATTTAACTCAAGATAGATGCATAAACAAACACGTTGCATTTACAATATCATTTTTCATTTCACTCTATGTATATAAATAATTCATTTTTCGATGAACTACAGAGGGATATGACATGCACGGGTCATGATTTAACCTCTGGATTGAAGTTAAAAACATACTTTGAAGCATGTTTATAGATGGCCATATTTATTACCAATTGCTATGTTATTTATGGGTACTAGTTTATCAAAAGTGATAAATGTTTCATTCCCTTGCAATAACATAGCAGAAGGGCTATTTTGTGGTGTAAGATAAACATCACCATATGATTAATATATCCATTTGGATGTAATGCAGACTCCAAGCCATCCTTTTTGAGACTTGCTTTTTAAAATCACCAGGAACTGTATATCTTTTGCTTTAAAAAAAAGTCTTGAATGCTGATCTATTTAAAATGCTGGAAGTAGTCTCATCTGTCATTGAGGTGCGTAGTAAATAACAACATAGATTGCAGAAATCCTCCTTTCCTTATCATAGATACAATTCTTATTTTTGACACTGCCATTCAGTTATACATTTGCATACTTAAAGGGACAGTAAAGTAAAAATGTAACTTTTTTATGATTCAGATAGAGCATGCAATTTTAAACAAGTTTCAATTTTACTTCTGTTATCAAATTTGCTTTGTTCTCTTTGTATCTTTTATTGAGGATTCCAACTAGGGAGGCTCATAAGAGCTCAGGAGTGTGCACGTGTCTTTAATACTCTATGGCAGCAGTGTTTTGCAACATTGTATAGCAAAGCTACAAATAATGTAATAAAGTTTGCTACAATCTTTAGCATAAATTCATAGTAGGGGCCCGATTATCTACAGGTTTCTAGCACTATGATGCCCCTGCTGAAATTCTCTAAAGGCAGTTTTTATCTTGAAAATATTGTGCCTCACAAACAGGTGTGAAAGTATGTGAAGCGTATGTATATGTCACAATAAGGCTCACAACAAATTTGTAATTGAAAAATTTCATTAAAGGGACATGAAACCCCATATTTTTCTTTCATGATTCAGATAGAGAATACGATTTTAAACAACTTTCCAATTTACTTATATTATTTAAAATGCTTCCCTTTCTTGTTATCCTTTGCTGAAAGGTTTATCTAGACAAGCTTGTGAGTAGCACAGAACCTAGGTTCTAGCTGTTGATTGGTGGCTGCATATATATATATATAGATTGTGATTGGCTCATCCATGAGTTCAATTACAAACCATTAGTGCATTGCTGCTCCTTCAACAAATGTTACTAGGAGAATAAAACAAATTAGATAATAGAAGTAAATTAGAAAGTTGTTTAGAATTGTATTCTCTATCTATATATTGTGTTGTATACCAGTATTATATTACAAAATAGTATATTATGTATTTTAATTAGGTTTGTAATTTAAATTGATGCATTTTTAACGTTTAAAATGTTCTTTTCTTTTCAGGAACAAGATTTAATTTTGTGGATATTAATATCCTATAGAAGACAGTAGCTGTAGCGTGTTGCTTTACAATATTTTTTTTAAAAACTTTGCACTTTGTAAAATTAAAAATAGACGGCTTTTTTAACATTGTATTTGTATAGCCGTTATAAGTTCACACTGCACTGAATGTGTTTAGTTCTAATATCACGATTGCACTATTTTATTTACACATTTGTTACACTGCATCCGCTGTATTACAAGTAAGCCCATTTAGTATGGTGTGGAAGTTCTATGTTCTTTTTTGTGCAATATTTTCTTTTATAATAATTTTTATTAGCTGGAGTCATTATGAGTGTAACTGTACTTTGTAATTTATTTTTGAAGTGTTAACCACAGCTCTGAGATTGCAGTTAAAATTGTAGTGTAAATTGTGTTTGCGCTAGCCAAATTGCGATTTCCCTCAACTTGTAATATAAGCACAATTAAAATGGATTGCGAAAACACGATATCGCTTGCGCAATTTTTTTTTATATCTCACTTGTAATCTAGCCCTATATGTTGTGTAAAGATGCTTTAAAAACATTCATCCTCCAGACTGCTGAGATACGCATTTACTCATCTGTAAGGTGAAAATCAGACACCGTTTTTTTGTAACATTTCACCCAGCCTATGATTTGTGAGGACTGGCAAGACTGAAATGAACATTTCTTGTAGATCTGATGATCTTTTGAGCATCGGGTCCCAAATGAGAAAATGGAACAAACCACTGCATTATTTAGAACACTGTCTTATAATAACCCATGTAGCTGTCAAACAAAAGTCTGTTCTTAATTTTTAGTGATTATCCATATGCAGGATGGCGTACTACTGTCAATGATTCCTTTTAAAGGAACAGTCAACACCAGAATTTTTGTTGTTTAAAAAGATAGATAATCCCTTTATTACCCATTCACCAGTTTTTCCAAATTGTCTATAGTTTGTGAGATAATGGACACCCTTCAAATTATGATTATTTGAAAAAAGTGATATGGCCATCAAGGGAAGACATGACTGTAGGTGCAGTGAGCGTCATTAATTGGTTGAGAGAGAAAAAAAAAATCATTCTCCCACCACTCAATATCAAGCTTGGAGCCTTGGACTGATGAAGCAATTTGTTAAGGCCTTGGTCAGAGATGGTGATTACTTCAAATATATTTGCAGATCGTTCCTGAGTTTTGAAAAATTCAAATTTCACAATTTTTTTAAAAAGTGACGTTAAAGCTTCGGTCTGGTGTTATGTCTTAGTTTTCAAGAAGTTCTTGGGTAACCACAAAGCAGACAATTATGAAGACGGTGCAAATCATGCTCACTAGCTTAAAATGTGAGTACTAGCATGAGCATAAGGTACACATTCTCCATAGCCACTTAAATAGGTTTACAGATAATCTTGGTGATTTTAGTTAGGAACAAGTGGAAAGGATATAAATGTGATGGAGGAAAGGTATCAAGGCAGATGGGACAGACACATGATGGCAAACTACTGCTCTAGCCTTCAACGTGATTGTCCTAATAACCCATGTAAAAGAAAAGCAAACAAATAGAGTTTTTCTATGCATTAAGTGCCATTATCGGAAAAATCTTACTTTATTGTTATGTTATTGTACTGAATACAACACCATTCTGTATTTGTATGATTTGATTTGTTTTTGTGTGAGCAGGGGCCATATTTTCTGGGTGCATGGGTGCCTATTGGTAAGCAGATCCACATTTCCAGGGTGCTTGGGGATGATTTAGGGAGAAGAGGCCAATTTCCTAGGGTACCTGGGATCCTATTGTTTGGCATTTGCCACTTTCCCAGGGTGCCTGTGCACCAATTAGTGAGAAGAGGCCACTTTCTGGGGATGCCTTGGCACTTATGGGCTAGCAGGGACCACTCCTCCAGGGTGCCTGGACACCTATTGGTGGGCAAGTTCCATTTTCTGAGTCACCTGGGCACCTATTGATGAGCAGGGACCACTTACCCAGGATGCCTGGGCACTTAATAGCGAACAGGGGCCACTTTCCTGGGGTGCCTTGTTTTTAAAAGCTAAAAATAATGTGCACAGCTATTTTATGAAAACTATTTACCTGACTGCTAATTAGGCAAATCTGAAAAATCCTACTGCCTAGGTGAAAGCCATTTGCCTAAAATTACAATTTGCCTACCACATGAATGCAGTTTTTGCGTTGATACTAACAAAAGAGGGCTTTTTCTTTCAAAAACGACAGTCAGCATTACATGGAAAACGCAAAGGACTATGGTTACTACCTTCCGAGTTATTTGTGCACTGGTAAAAAAGACTAAATGGACCACAAAGAGGCATTTTGCAAAACAATAATTTCTATCCTTCACAACTGTCATTATATTTTAAAATACGCATGCTGCAAGAATGTATTAAAGGGACAGTATACACCAATTTTCATATAACTGCATTTAATAGACTACTACAAAGAAGAATATGCACAGATACTGATATAAAAATCCAGTATAAAATCTTTTAAAAACTTACTTAGAAGCTCCCAGTTTAGCACTGTTGATAAGGTTAGATTGGGACTCCCACTGAAAGGGGCTAAGAAACAGGTACAGGCAGACACTCCCCCTTCCCCTGCATATGAAAAGATCCATTACACAACCAGTGTCTGTATACATCAATATACATCTAAAACTTGGGGCTTGGTTAGAAGTCTGAAATATTTTAAAATAAGCAAAACTATGCATTTTTACAAAAACACTCCCAGATTGGCTATAAACATGGATCATCTACAAAACAATTATGCAAAGAAAATTTTTGTGTACAATGTCCCTTTAAGCATAGAGTAATATTTATAACGTTAAAATGCAACTTCATATAACCATATTAAGCAATTATACTTTAAAAGGAAAAAAAGCTCACTGTATAAAATAGCCAGGAACTATTTTTTCCTTATAATATTTGTGTTCTGCTTATGATAAAAAAACTGCAGTATGGGCTAGATTTATCAAAGGCTAGGCGATCTCTGTATGTGCTTCGCCTGTAACTGCGCCCCAGCTCGCCTCCGGAGTAGCGCACATGTGCGCCTGAATTTATCACAAAAATAGATGTAACTTTGCGCAGGCGAGCTGGAGCGTAATAATGATAAATTTCGCCTGTCGGAAAAAGCATTTACTCCCTATTTACTCCCTATTTATCACAGTACATCCCTATAAATATTTACGCCGCAATGTTTTGATTATTAAAAAAGCGTTTTTTAGGTAACTATTTAGCTTATATATATTATATAATGTTTCTGTGCTGTTTTTGCCATATGTTGATAATTGAAGATCACGAAAATAAATATATCAATATATTGATATATATATATATAAAACTGTTGGTACCCATATGCGCCCCTGGAAGCGCAAATTTCTTAACAGTCTGTTTTTGTCGCTGAGCTTTTGAAAAATTAGTTAAAAGAAAGTACTGCATCACAAGATATAAAGCATGTATTATAATGGTGTTCGCCTCAGTCTGTATGGCGAAATATACAACATGCAATTGAAGCCAAAATTTCAGTTCCCTATCGGCGCAAAGCAATGATGAATTCCAAACAAGTCGTATTTCTATGTCTGCATCTAAAATTACGTCTGTATCCAATGTGTATTAGCGCTGTCGGGAGCAGACCCATGCGCCTAGACGAATGCAAGCGAAGTGCGAAGAATTTTCTTTGAGTGCTGTGATGAATATGACGATCAGGTCGTATGCGCTATTCTGGACGGAATTAAAGGAGAATGGCTTTGATAAATCGACCCCTATATATTGCAAAATATTTCATTTAGATTTTGAGTTTATGTATTTGACATTAGGAACCCAGCGCTTAGCGAAAGAATTATAACTGTGTGCTTGTGCTTAGAGGACCACTGAAACAGACCTTGGCTTATACTTTGGACATTGTAAAACAGTTTAAAATAATACTTTAGTAACTATTATTATTATTATTATTATTAATATTAGCATTATTATTAGAGTTGTATTGTATTTAGTTGTATATTGTGTACAAAGACATAAAGAAATTATTTATTATTATTGATATTATTAATATTAATAATACTAATAACAATAATAACAATAAATTATATACAGTATTTTTTAAGCGAAATAAGTAATGCTTTTAATAAATAATATTCACTTGCTATAAATCTTTCAAGTTCAATAGCGATATAGCTTTTAAATAATATGATATTTCACATAGGCACACAGTTCTCCGCTACTTCAGCTAACATTTGTATAAAAAAATGACTGTTATTTTTAAAGTAAATTAAAACCGCGAGTCTATATAATTTTAAGACATAAAATATACTTTTTAAATGTCAATTGTAAAAATATGAGAACTACAACTCGGTTAAAAAATGGCAATTTTATGCATGTTTAAAGCTTAACAATTCATATTTAATGCTAGATGCACTAATGATTTTAGAGATTAAATATTGTTTTAACAGTTCTCATTACTGTTTGTTAAACAGCAATTGAAGGGAATCTTCTGAACATTAAGTACAGTGCAGCACTTATTAAGCAAATGTTAAATACTTCCTGAGCAAATAATCTCGAAAACAGTCCACATCTGTAAATGTAATTTTTTTTTGCAAATTAATTTCTAACTTGCTTAACATGAGTAGAAATATGTGTTATTGGTTAGAGTGTGATTGGAACAGGTTTTGTATAAAAAGATGAGGCATGTAAAATATTTAAATAGCTTTAATTATATTCTTCTTAAAGGGAAATTAAAGTCAAAATTGAACTTTCATGGTTCAGATAGAGCATGCAAATTTAAGAGAGTTTTCAGTTTAATTCAAATTTGCTTTATTCTCTTTGCATTATTTGTTGAAAAGCATATCTAGATAGGCTCAGGAGCAGTAGGGCACTGCTGGGAGCTAGCAGGCGACTGTGGCTACACACATATGCCTCTTGTCATTGACTAAGCAGATGTGTTTAGCTTGGTCCTAGTAATATGTTGCTGCTCTGAAGCTGCCTGTAAGTTATGTAACCATGTTCTTACCTCCTTTGGAAGGCTGAACATGTAGCAATATGCAAGCAACAGTGCAAAAAGAAAATGTTCCAACACAATAGGACAGTTCACTTTTTTCACTTGTATGTCTATTTAAAGGGACAGTAAACTTAGCAAATAATGTAATATAGTGCAGAATTATATAACATTAGCTTTGCGCCAGCTTTTTAAAGCAAAGGGTTAGAGAGATATTTACTACGAAAACAGAACGCCGCTCCTGACTTAACTTTTTCTTAATGCGTCATCTGCTTTAGCACACTTGGCTTATGACATCTTCGGGTTAGCGCACAAATAGAAGCCAGAACAGGGGTGTGTGCACCATACAAGTCTAAGGGGAGAGGGAATTAGTGTAGCCGCACTTTTTGACTTCCAAATGAGAGCATGTCTGATTCTATTGTCCAAGCAAAAATGTTTTACTTTTAATTTGTAATATCACATAAGAATAGGAGAACTGTTGATTTAACTTGAATGGTGTTAGTGCTTAATAGCTCTATTTTTTTGTGCTCCACTTGTAATCTAGGCCTATATTGATCCCCTGTTTAAATCTCTTAGACATACACTCATATCTCAATGGTTAATTGCACATGTCACTTATTAGCATCACTACATAGTATTAATAGGGATAAATAAGCAGACCCTGCTTCACCCTGTGATGTAATCACCAAAAAAATCTCCATTTTATTTGTTGTTAATGCTGCATATTTGCTTTTTGCCTTACAAAATTGGAAGGCTACTACTGATGCAGACAAAGATTTTATGTTGTTTTTGAAGGGGATAACCATTTAAAAACTTTAGTTATATTAACGGTAGAAGCATTTTAGGATTGTTGTCACTGGAAAAACGCACTGACAATAGCGACCAAAGTTATCTCCTTAAATCAAGGGCAAAATTGTGATCAACCAGTATGTGATTAGCCTTGACAATATGAATCCACAAACATTATAGGAGACCATCTGGTGATGAACTTATAGCCCTCGAGTGGGACTTTAACCTTTTTGAGAAGTTGTAACACCTAGGGGGGTAGTTATCAAGCCGTCTACTTTACCTGCCTTCGCCGGTCCAATACGCCCGCCTAAGCTCGCCTACCATTGCCGCCGCGGACCTTCAAAATTTCGCCTAAGTTACCAAAAAAAGCTGTCAAAAAGCCGCGCACCAAGTACGGGGCGATGAGCAGCGGACTGGGAGAGTTATCACTCATCCGATCTCGCTGCTCTTTGGCTTTTTGACAGCTTTATTTATACCCCTGTCACTAAGCACCCACACTAACTACACTGTTCTACCCCCTATACCGGCGCCCCCGGAGCCCCCCGCAACTCAATAAAGTTATTAACCCCTAAACCGCCGCCCCTAGACCCCGCCGCAACTCTTATAAATGTATTAACCCCTAAACCGCCGCTCCCGGACACCGCCGCCACCTACATTATACCTAGTAATCCCTATCCTGCCCCCCTATACCGCCGCCACCTATAATAAAGTTATTAACCCCTATCCTGCGGATCCTGGACCTAGCCGCAACTAAATAAATAGTTTAACCCCTAAACCGCCGCTTCTGGACCCCACCGCAACCTATATTAAACGTATTAACCCCTTAACTGCCCCCCCTACACCGTCGCCACCTATAATAAGTTTATTAACCCATATCCTGCCCCCCCTACACCGTCGCCACCTATAATAAATTTATTAACCCCTATCCTGCCCCCCTACACCGCCACCACTGTAATAAAATTATTAACCCCTAAACCTAAGTCTAACACTAACCCTAACACCCCCTAACTTAAATATTAATTAAATAAATCTAAATAATATTTCTCTTATTAACTAAATTAATCCTATTTAAAACTAAATACTTACCTTTAAAATAAACCCTAATATAGCTACAATATAAATAATAATTATATTGTAGCTATTTTAGGATTTATTTTTATTTTACAGGCAAATTTCAATTTATTTTAACTAGGTACAATAGCTATTAAATAGTTATTAACTAGGATTTATATTTATTTTACAGGTAACTTTGTATTTATTTTAGCTTGTTAGAATAGTTATTAAATAGTTATTAACTATTTAATAACTACCTAGCTAAAAGAAATACAAAATTACCTGTAAAATAAATCCTAACCTAAGTTACAATTAAACCTAACACTACACTATCATTAAATTAATTAAATAAATTACCTACAAATAACTACAATTAAATTAAATTAAACAAACTAACTAAAGTACAAAAAATAAAAAAAGCTAAGTTACAAAAAATATTACAACAATTTTAAGCTACTTACACCTAATCTAAGCCCCCTAATAAAATAACAAAGCCCCCCAAAATAAAAAAATGCCCTACCCTATTCTAAATTAAAAAGTTACTAGCTCTTTTACCTTACCAGCTCTTAAAAGGGCCTTTTGCGGGGCATGCCTCAAAGAATTCTGCTCTTTTGCCTGTAAAATAAAAATACAACCCCCCAACATTAAAACCCACCACCCACATACCCAATCAGCCAATCAGATTGAGCTCGCATTCTATTGGCTGATCGGAACAGCCAATAGAATGCAAGCTCAATCTGATTGGCTGATTGGATCAGCCAATCGGATTGAACTTCAATCTGATTGGCTGATTCAATCAGCCAATCAGATTTTTCCTACCTTAATTCCGATTGGCTGATAGAATCCTATCAGCCAATTGGAATTGAAGGGACACCATCTTGGATGACGTCCCTTAAAGGAATATCCGGCTCGTCTGAAGATGGCTCTGCGCCGCTCCAGATGGATGAAGATTGAAGACGCTGCCTGGATGAAGACTTCTATCAGATGGAATACCTCTTCAGCGCCGCCTGGATGATGACTTCATCGGATGGAAGACTTCTTCAGCACCCCTTGGATGATGACTTCTGCCGCTCCAGATCTCCTCTTCTGTTCCATCGGTGGTCGGCTGGCTGAAGACGACTCAAGGTAGGATGATCTTCAGGGGGGTAGTGTTAGGTTTATTTAAGGGGGGTTTGGGTTAGATTAGGGGTATGTGGGTGGTGGGTTTTAATGTTGGGGGGGTTGTATTTTTATTTTACAGGCAAAAGAGCAGAATTCTTTGGGGCATGCCCCGAAAAAGGCCCTTTTAAGGGCTGGTAAGGTAAAAGAGCTGGTAACTTTTTAATTTAGAATAGGGTAGGGCATTTTTTTATTTTGGGGGGCTTTGTTATTTTATTAGGGGGCTTAGATTAGGTGTAAGTAGCTTAAAATTGTTGTAATATTTTTTAAATGTTTGTAACTTATTTTTTTTATTTTTTGTAACTTAGCTTTTTTTATTTTATGTACTTTAGTTAGTTTATTTAATTTAATTTAATTGTACTTATTTGTAGGTAATTTATTTAATTAATGTAATGATAGTGTAGTGTTAGGTTTAATTGTAACTTAAGTTAGGATTTATTTTACAGGTAATTTTGTATTTCTTTTAGCTAGGTAGTTATTAAATAGTTAATAACTATTTAATAACTATTCTAACTAGCTAAAATAAATACAAAGTTACCTGTAAAATAAATATAAATCCTAAAATAGCTACAATATAATTATTATTTATATTGTAGCTATCTTAGGGTTTATTTTACAGGTAAGTATTTAGTTTTAAATAGGAATAATTTATTAAAGTATAGTGTAGTGTTAGGTGTAATTGTAACTTAGGTTAGTTTTTATTTTACAGGTAAGTTTCACTTTATTTTAGCTAGGTAGCTATTAAATAGTTAATAACTATTTAATAGCTATTGTACCTAGTTAAAATAAATTGAAAGTTGCCTGTAAAATAAAAATAAATCCTAAGATAGCTACAATATAATTATTATTTATATTGTAGCTATATTAGGGTTTATTTTAAAGGTATTTAGTTTTAAATAGGATTCATTTATTTAATAAGATAAATATTATTTAGATTTATTTAATTAATATTTAAGTTAGGGGGGTGTTAGGGTTAGTGTTAGACTTGGGTTTAGGGGTTAATAATTTTATTACAGTGGCGGCGGTGTAGGGGGGGCAGGATAGGGGTTAATAACTTTATTATAGGTGTCGACGGTATAGGGGGGGGCAGGATAGGGGTTAATAGGTATAATGTAGGTGGCGGCGGGGTCCGGGAGTGGCGGTTTAGCGGTTAACATATTTATTAGGGTGGCGGCGGGGTCTGGGAGCGGCGGTTTAGGGGTTAACATATTTATTAGAGTGGCGGCGGGGTCCGGGAGCGGCGGTTTAGGGGTTAACATATTTGTTATAGTGGCGGTGGGCTCCGGGAGCGGCGGTTTAGGGGATAATACATTTATTTATTTGTGGCGGTGTAGGGGGGGGCAGATTAGGGGCGTTTAGACTCGGGGTACATGTTAGGGGCAGACAGCTTCCATAGGAATCAATGGGATGTCTGGCAGCAGCGAACATGAACTTTCGCTATAGTCAGACTCCCATTGATTCCTATGGGATCCGCCGCCTCCAGGGCGGCGGTTTGAAAACCAGGTACGCTGGGCCGGAAAGTGCCGAGCGTACCTGCTAGTTTTTAGATAACTAGCAAAAGTAGTCAGATTATGCCGCACTTTTGTGCGGAACATCTGTAGTGACGTAAGCATCGATCTGTGTCGGACTGAGTCCGGCGGATCGAAGCTTACGTCACTAAATTCTACTTTTCCCGGTATCTAGGGCTTGATAACTAAGGCGAATGAGCCTCGCCACAAATCCCAGCGTATTTGAGGTTGACGGCTTGATAACTAGGGGCCCTAGTGTTTGATTCCAACCCTTTAAAAATGTATCTAAATATTTTCTACAGGAAATTATTGTCTTGTTTTTTTTTTCTTCTAAAGGATTGGAATCAACCCTTAACTAACAAGCATCCAATAGTTAAAGGGACAGTCTAGTCAAAATTAAACTTTTATGATTCAGATAGGACATGCAATTTTAAACAATTTTCCAATTTACTTTTATCATCAAATTTCCTTTAACATACTGTAAAAACTGATGTGCAGGGATTTATTTGTGGTTTTATATAGTAATTAATCTAATTAAAGGTTCAACTGATGCATCGTTTTTGTCAATGTTTTTAAATGAACGTGTCTTACTATTGTCGCTGAAAAAGGGCCTAACAAAAATGTTTCAGCATGGAAATATAAAAAGGAATGCACTAATACTTATCAAAATAATGGCAGCAAAATGTTTGGAAAATTGGTTTAGTATTTAGTGAGTTAGGCATATGGGAAAGTTATTATCAGCTGTAGCAAGGTAGGAATTTGACACAGGCCTATTTGTTGGCAAAAAATGGTTGTTGTTTTTTGTTCTACCAGAAATTGTTAAACTCATCAGATATGCCAGTACCTGCAGCTATTGGCCAGGCATTAAAGTGGTGACACATTTCTTTCTGGTGGTAGAGGTTATTTTTTTCCTTTTTTGTCTATAGATTCTGTATAGGTGGAGATTGGATCCTTAAAGGGACACTCAAGTCAAAATAAACTTTTATGATTCAAAAAGAGCATGCAGTTTTAAGACACTTTCCAATTTACTTCCATTATCAAATTGTGCACAGTCTTTTTATATTCACACTTTCTGGGGACCAAGCTCCCAGTGAGCATGTGCACAAGCTCACAGGGTATTCATATACTAGTTTGTGATTGGCTGATGTCTGTCACATCATTCAGGGTGCTGAAAAATGTGAGAAAAAATAAATTTGACAGGAAAAAATCTATGTATTTGAAATTAAGAGTGTCATTGCATATGCATATGCAATTCTATTGTATTGAGTGGTCCTTTAAGGAATATACCAATATTATTGAGATATGTTATTTATAAATGTGATTCTGGTTATTTAAAACCATCGGCTAGATTTACGAGTTTTGCGTTATGAGTGAAAAAGCAGCGTTATGGCTCTTTTTCACTACCGCTAGGCTTGAGCTTGCATTCTTTTGGCTGATTGGATCAACCAATAGGATTGAAGCTCAATCCTATTGGCTGATTGCATCAGCCAATAGGATTTTTTCAACTTTAATTCTGATTGGCTGATTCTATCAGCCAATCGGAATTCAAGGGACGCCATCTTGGATGACGTCCCTTAAAGGAACCTTCATTCTTCAGTAGCCGTCAAAATAAGAGGATGCTCCGCTCCGGATGTCTTGAAGATGGAGCCGTTTCCTGTCAGAAGGATGAAGATAGAAGATGCCGTCTGGATGAAGACTTCTGCCCGTCTGGAGGACCACTTCTTGCCACTTGGATGAAGACTTCTCCCGGCATCATTGAGGACTTCTTGCCGCTTGGATGAAAACTTTTCCCGGCTTCGTTGAGGATGGATGTCCGGTCTTCAAAAACTGTAAGTGGATCTTCGGGGGTTAGTTAGTTAGGGTTAAGGGTTTATTGGGTGGGTTTTATTTTTAGCTTAGTGTTTAGGCTGAAAAAGAGCTAAATGCCCTTTTAAGGGCAATGCCCATCCAAATGCCCTTTTCAGGGCAATGGGGAGCTTAGGTTTTTTAGATTTGATTTTGGTTGGGTGAGGGGGGTGTTAGTTGTGTGGGTGGTGGGTTTAACTGTTGGGGGGTTGTTTGTATTTTTTTACAGGTAAAAGAGCTGATTTCTTTGGGGCAATGCCCTGCAAAAGGCCCTTTTAAGGGCTATTGACAGTTTAGTTTAGGCTAGGTTTTTTTTTATTTTTGGGGGGCTTTTTTATTTTGATAGGGCTGTTAG
Source organism: Bombina bombina (assembly GCF_027579735.1). Taxonomy (NCBI): domain Eukaryota; kingdom Metazoa; phylum Chordata; class Amphibia; order Anura; family Bombinatoridae; genus Bombina; species Bombina bombina. The sequence goes on from NC_069504.1 coordinate 415,621,117, forward strand.
ATTAGGTGTAATTAGTTTAAATATTTGATCTTTTCTTTTTTATTTTGTGTAATTTAGTGTGTTTTTTATTGTAATTTAGTTAATTGTATTTATTTAATGTAATTTATTTAATTTTAGTGTAAGGTTTGGTGTTAGTGTAAGGCAGGTTAGGTTTTATTTTACAGGTAAATTTGTATTTATTTTAACTAGGTAGTTAGTAAATAGTTAATAACTATTTCCTAACTATTCTACCTATTAAAATAAATACAAACTTGCCTGCGAAATCAAAATAATATTATATAAAATAATATTATATTATAATATTAGTTATATTGTAGCTAGCTTAGGGTTTATTTTACAGGTATTTAGTTTTAAATAGGAATTATTTAGTTAATGATAGTAATTTTTATTTAGATTTATTTTAATTATATTAAAGTTAGTGGGTGTTAGGGTTAGACTTAGGGTTAGGTTTAGGGGTTAATAACTTTAGTATAGTGGTGGGGACATTGGGGGCAACAGATTAGGGGTTAATAAGTGTATGTAGGTAGAGACAACATTGGGGGCAGCAGATTAGGGGTTAATAAGTGTAGGTAGGTGGCGGCGATGTTGGGGGCGGCAGATTGGGGGTTAATAAGTGTAATGTAGGTGTTGGCGATGTCGGGGGCAGCAGATTAGGGGTGTTTAGACTCAGGGTTTATGTTAGGGTGTTAGGTGTAAACATAAATTTCCTTTCCCCATAGGAATCAATGGGGCTGCATTACGGAGCTTTACGCTCCTTTATTGCAGGTGTTAGGCTTCTTTTTTGCCGGCTCTCCCCATTGATGTCTATGGGTAAATCGTGCACGAGCACGTAAAAACAGCTCAAAGCAGCGCTGGTATTTGGGTGCGGTATGGAGCTCAATGGAGCTCAACGCTGACATATTGCTGGCTAATGCCGGGGTTTTGCAAACCTGTAATAGCAGCTCTATAGGGAGGTGAGCGGTGACAATAACACCGAGCCGCTCATAACGCAAAACTCGTAATCTAGCCGCATATTTTTAATAACACTAACAACAACAATAATAATAATAATATATGAATTTATGCCATAGTAAAAAAATCCATTGAATGACTGCCTGAAATATGCTGTGTAAGTAATGTAGAAAGAACAGTCTAGCAACTTATAAGAAATCTTTTATCTTAAAAAACTCAGAATAGAAGTTAAATATTTTCAGTCCAGCAGACCTTGCATTTATGAGCATAGATTAAAAAAACAAGATAGATGGTTTTATTAAAACAAAGAAGACAATCAGTAAGATATATAATTTCAGCAAAAGGTTTCCTTATTACTACACTATTGAATAGTATTCTATTGTGAATTTGAGTCTACATAATTGTCAGATATATAGTATTGTAACCTAGATGGAGTCATTGTTAGGTATAAATATATTATTTTTGTTGCAGACATTTAGGAAATTTCAAACTTGTAAACAAGCCCATCTTATTTCAGACTTGACAGGCAAGAGTGAACGTTGCTGTATTTATTTACATATCCTAACTCTTTAATACACAGTTCAATTTAATAAAAAAAACCTTCATAAAAGAAAAAAACAATACTTAAAGGGACAGTCTACACCAGAATTGTTATTGTTTTAAAAGATAGATAATCCCTTTATTACCCATTCCCCAGTTTTGCATAACCAACACAGTTATAATAATATACTTTTAACCTCTATGATTATCTTGAATCTAAGCCTCTGCAAACTGCCCATTTTTTCAGTTCTTTTGACAGACTTGCAGTCTAGCCAATCAGTGATGGCTCCCAGATAACTTCACATGTACGAGCACAGTGTTATCTATATGAAATATGTGAACTAACACCCTCTAGTGGTGAAAAACTGTTAAAATGCAATCTGAAAGAGGTGGGCTTCAAGGTCTAAGAAATTAGCATATGAAGCTCCTAGATTAAGCTTTCAACTAAGAATACCAAGCGAACAAAGCAAAATTGGTGATAAAAATAAATTGGAAAATTGTTTAAAATTACATGCTCTATCTGAATCATGAAAGTTTATTTTGGCCTAGACAGTCCCTTTAAAGGAACACCAAACCCAAATTTTTTATTTCATGATTCAAATACGGCATGCAATTTTAAGGAACTTTCTAATTTACACTTTTTATGAATTTTTCTCCGTTCTCTTGCTATCTTTATTTAAAAAGCAGGAATATGATGCATAGGAGCCGGCCCATTTTTGGTTGAGAACGTGGGTTATGCTTGATTACTGGTGGGTAAATGTAAGCCTACAATAAGCAAGTGCTATCCATGTTGCTGAACCTAAAATAGGCTCACTGCTATGATTTACATTCCTGCTTTTAAAATAAAGATAGCAAGAGAACGAAGAACAATTGATAATAGGCGTAAACTAGAAAGTTGTTTAAAATGTCATGCTCTGTCTGAATCATGAAAGAAAAAAATGTGGGTTCAGTGTCCCTTTAACACACAAAATATTACTGAACATGCACAAATAGTAGATGATAAAAAAAATCTTTCTATACTAGACTATTAAATTGCTATACAATGTATTTAGTTTACCTGTTCTAAGCTGAATATATTGACCAACAACATTCATTAAAGGGACACTGAACCCAATTTTTTTTCTTTCGTTATTCAGATAGAGTATGAAATTTTAAGCAACTTTCTAATTTACTCCTATTATCAAATTTTCTTTATTCTCTTGGTATCTTTATTTGAAATGCAAGAATTAAAGTTTAGATGCCGGCCCATTTTTGGTGAACAACCTGGGTTGTCCTTGCTGATAAATTCATCCACCAATAAAAAATTGCTGTGCAGAGTGCTAAACTAAGAAAAAAAGCTTAGATGCCTTCTTTTCCAAATAAAGATAGCAAGAGAATGAAGACAAATTGATAATAGGAGTAAATTAGAAAGTTGCTTAAAATTCCATGCTGTATCTGAATCACAAAAGAAAAAAATTGGGTTCAGTGTCCCTTTAACTATCAATAAATAACAATTGTATTGAACACAGGTGGTTGAAGCTGTATCACTGATGAAAAACATGTGATGTGTTCTTTTAAAGGAAAATTAAACTTAATTTTTTTCATGATTTAGAAAGATCATGCAATTTTAAACAACTTTTTAATTTATTTCTATTATCTAATTTGATTCATTCTCTTGATATCCCTTGTAGAAAATCATATATAAATAGGCTCAGTAGCTGCTGATTGCTGGCTGCACATAGATGCCTTGTGTGATTGGCTCACCCATATGCATTGCTATTTCTTCAGTAAAGGATGCCAAGAGAATGAAGCAAATTTAATAGTAGAAGTAAATTGTAATCTTGTTTAAAATTGTATTCTCTATCTGAATCATGTCCCTTTAAACTAATAACATTTTAATTTAGATTCACAGGCCACTTTATATCTATGGACTTTTTTCCCCTAACAATCTCAAAACTAGTTCACCATTATCACCTTTTTATATAATCTTCAACTGCAATTATTTCTAAAAACAGCCTTGAATGTGAGAGAACATTTATATAGGCCACAATTATGCCCACATTACTGGCAAACACTTAAACATTGATCTCAAATCTGTGATTCACAATTAAGCTAATCATATGTTCATTTTCTTCCAATGACTAACGTTATTTTCCTGATTTTTTCTCTCCAAATACCATATATTTAAAACTGCCTAATATGTTAAAGTAAAATGATTGTGTCTTTTAATGCTTGTGGCTGTTTTAAATGCCAGTAATCTATCAAACAGCTTTAACAACTATTGTATAATCCCCAAAGAAAATGAATCATTTAAACTTTGGCCGGTTTTCTGTTTATGACTATTCTGTGAAAGTCATCCAAAATCCTTGCAAAACCATTCCAGTTATTTTGCTTAGATTTAAGCTTTTAGCTTAGAGAACTGTTTTAACTCCTTTTTTGCTGTGTTCTTTCCCCCAACAGATACTGTCCTACATTCATAGATGTGATGTGACTGTGAAATTCATTGAGCATTGCTTCCCCTATATTTATTGGTTTCACCTATATTCATTAGTTGGCTCTGGATATAAGTTGCCCCAGAGACCTTGTGGATATAAACAAGGAGTTGACTGTGGGAGTTTCAGGGGTTTGATTCCTATTTTTCACCAAAATTAAAGCCAAACTTGCATAGTTTATAAAGTATATACTGTCTTTGTAAAGTATCTCCACTTGCAATGTCTTCTTGATGGTGGTCAAAGCACCTACAGGATCCTGTCACTTAATAACAATGATGTCCATTGATCATGTTGCCAAAATATAACCAATAAGAGTAATCTTTTGTCCTTAGTTTTTATTTCATAGAGGAGCTATTATTGAGCCTTTCTTTTAAAATGGCTGGAAATTTAGCATGTTAATAGGCCCTGATAAAATATTGCAATTCATTTTTAAATTAGACTATACAATGAGTAACATTTTTCAGTTTTTAGTTGATTACATTTATTCATATTAAAACCAAATTTGATTAAAAGTCTGCATATTTAATTGGATTCTTGATTCACACATTGTTGTCACTGAAGTTATTTTTTTTTTATCTATTTTACACAAGTGTGTATTGTACTTTATATGCTCAAATACATGATGTAATTATTTCTCTGAAATATTAAAGTTTATCCAGTTATAGCCCTTTTCCTACACCAGTGACTGTCAACCAATATATCTGGTGAGCCCCAGCTCCTGTGTGATGGCGTTAGAGTTGGTTTATAGTATTCACTATATTAACATCTTGCCTTAAAATACACGTGAGCCTGAGTGCTAAGTCTTTAATGTGTATAATGTTGTGATGAGTGAAAGAACACATCATTTTATTTTACATTAACTACAAATGTTTTAAACACAGGAATGTTAACATTAATCATAATTCAATACTTTTTTTTTATAGTACCTGAATTCTGGTGCAATAATATTGCTAAACATCATAAGAAAAATATTCTTTGAAGCCAAAACAATACAGGATATTCATCAATGTAATGAATGTAGAATAATTGCAGCACAGGTGTCAGAGAGCTAATAACTGTTAGTCTAGTCTGAACTATTCATTACATCCCATATTCTGTTTGTGAATGCATAAAACAATTTTCCTTGACACTCTGAAGCTCTCTGTTTGTGAAGTGTGTTAATTATTTCATGTAGTTTGTAAGGCAGAGATGATTACTGAACCTCAAATATGAATAAACTTCAAAGAAAGTCCTGAGATGAAATGACGCACATACATAATAATTTGTCTAAATAATAGAAAAGCCAGTATATTTAAATTTGGTATTATGAAAAAAATGCTAAGTTAACTATCATATCATATTAGCTATAGCACTTCATATACAGTTTTTAGGAAATAAAAAGGTAGGTATAACCTCCAGTGACAAATAATGAGCTACAGAGATAGCGAAATGGAAACGCAGAAGAGAAATGGCCACTGCTAATGCTGACTTTGAACTTAGTGCCAAATTGAACAGAAGGCAGGAAATGAATGCTGTACTACCCAACCGGGCACAAGTTTTCACCCCGTATATAGAATACAAGGAGTTCTCCTTAAAACAGATCAAGGACATGGATGCTCTTGTTATAAGTAAGGCAAATAAAGGGGATGGGGGACTGGTATGGAAGGGGCAGTTGTCACTGCTTTTGAGGTTTTGTGTGACATATACACGTGTATAGTAAAACATTTTGTTAGTCTATTAAAAACTATAACATCTCCCTGTATAAATGGTTTAGATTCCTTAAAGCTTTATTTCATCCCTATTGTATAGTCCATCTGTATAGGCAGGATACACACATACAAATGTAAATGTATTGAGTTTGTGATATTCTGTATAGCTAAGGGGATCTTCAGGAAAAGTGAGATGAGAACATCAACATCTAGAAATGGCATGTAGCAATCTCTTTCTGTAAATGTGTGCTTATAATTCACACTTGCATTGCTGTGATTGTCAATTTCAGTATAGGCATCTTTATACCCAGGCCTTTAACAGAGAATAACATAGTAAATCATAATTAGCTGCCGGACTTGTCCATTGGAGAGTTGCTTATTACATTTACAACATTTAGTTTTTTGATAATTATAAAAAAATGAATAGTAAAATAAATACATATAAAACTGTAAATGCAGCTATCTTACAAAGAAGAAGAACAGTTTATAAATTAAAGAGACAGCTCATAAATATTTAGGAAATGTGTTAATTAAATTTAAAAATCATAAAACAAACTTTAAACATAAGGGAAGATGTTTCCCAACAGTAGCTTGTCTGACTAAACAGTAACCACAAAACATTTCAGAGCCCATGCCCGTTCCTTAGGTAGCTAAACTCAAGAATAAAAGCACACACATTTTAGTCACTTGGCCAAAAATTACACATGCCACAATTTTGCACACTGCTCAAAATAATTAAAGGGGCATTGTTCTACAAGCAATAAAGGAAAGGAAATGTATCTTCTTTTGTATTTATAATTATATTATTTTATATAATTTATACATTTTCCCTATGAATTGTCTTTTACATTATTTGTATATTTTTTGCACTGATATATACTATTTTTACACATAAAGTGATTATGTTTTTTTTTTATAATTTAGCATGTGTATACATAATTACTTTTATTTTATGCTTATAATATAGACTGAAGTTTATATTAATATGATTCAGCATTATTTTTTTAATTTCACATTCCTTGTGATTGTTTATTATTACTATTAAACCTTTACACTAAAATAAAAAAATATTGTTAATGATTATCTTTTGTTGACACTACTTAAGTTATAAGTGCCACCTTTCATTTTTCTTTGTAGTGTTTTTACAAATTTGGTGAATCTGTGGCACAATTAGCTTCAGGGTTTCTGTTGATCAAAAAGTGTGGGTTGGTACATAATTCATCATAAGTTATTTTAGATAGCTGGGTTCCTTATCCTTATATGTAGTGTTTTGTAATATAGAAGGCCAATCTTAAATATTATGTACAATTTTATTTACAACCAGTATAGGAAGAGAATGATATGTGTCAAGTGGCAATATTGTGAGTGCACATCATTTTATATCAGTTGAAATTGATGAAGTAGCATTTCTGGGACACAATTTTAAAGTGCATGCAATTATTTAACCCTTTGAGTGCTAAGCACTTTCCCACCTGGGTGCTAAGCTGGATTTGAGTTGTTTTTTTTTAAATTTTTTATTTTTTAAACTTTTTTTCAGATCCCCAAAAATTATACCGATGGAAAGGTTAGGCGACTACCTTTCCAAAGGTGGGTCTTGGGGGTCTGAGATACAGGCTTCTAAGCAGCATGCCCCATTTTCCTATACTGTCTATTGTATTTTTTAAATAAAGTTGTGCGGTGATGTCATCACATCATTGGGCATGACGTCACCACACAAAACGTGAAGCCCCGGCGATGCCTGTCACTGTACAGGACCGATCGCCGGGTGGGAGTCGATGGGAGCCCACAGATTGCCCTCAAAGTGGGTGAGTGCTAGCGACGGCCCTGGGCCGTTGTCAGCACCTGACTGGAAAAATTTACGATGGCTCAGAGCTGTCGTTAGCACTCAAAGGTTTAAACAAGATGCCACCAAAGCATGGAAGATTATGGGAATATCTTCAGAAGCATCATCCTTTCTTACACTGGTCAATAAACCCTGTTGTTATGCTTATATTACCAGTTACTGAGGTATTTTTTGCTTATTTCCAACATTTGAAAATCACATTGGAATTGTGTTAATGTGCTTTTGTCATGGTCCATTGTATACCTATAGAGCTACATAAAGAGAAAATTAGTTAATCAGCCTATTGCCTAATGATTAGGGAAGTTTATGTACTAAGACACAGATAATAAGCTACTAAATGCATTATGTAGGACATAGTAGTTTTTATTTTACCAAATGGAAACTGGTAAGTTTGTCTCACAATACAATGCACTTTTTAAACTCATGGAGAAAGATATGTAAGTGTGAAATTTGACTTCTCAATATGATTTGTATGTGCTTAAATTTGTATCAATCTTCAACTCCTACTATTCTGCCCTTAATCTCCATAAGCAACACTACTTCTCTACTCTTATCTCTAATCTTTCTTCAAACCCAAAACATCTGTTCTCCACTTTCAATACTCTCCTCCACCCTCCCCCACCTCCTAATACAACTTCTCTGTCAGCTCAAGACTTTGCCAGCCACTTCAATAACAAAATCGACTCCATCAGAAATTAAATCAGCTCTCAACATAATTCCATTCTCTCACCCCCTCAAATGCTCTCAATCAACCACAACCCACATAACCTTAAACCTAGCTCATTCTCCCCTGTTACTGAGGAAGAAGTTTCGGCACTTATACTGTGCTCTCATCTCACTACCTGTCCCTTTGACCCTATCCCCTCACAGCTACCCCCCTCCCTCTCTGTTACCCTTACCTGTATACTAACACAAATTTTTAACCTCTCCCTCAGCACTGGTATATTTCCCTCATCGCTGAAACATGCACTGGTCACACCTATCCTCAAAAAACCTTCCCTTGATCCTACCTCCCCATCCAACTACCGCCCTATTTCCCTCCTCCCTCTTGCCTCAAAGCTTCTCGAAAAACTAGTATATGCACGCCTATCCCATTTCCTTACATTAAACTCCCTTCTTGACTTACTGAAATCTGGATTTCGTCCTCTTCACTCCACAGAGACAGCAATTTCTAAGGTTACCAACGACCTACTTACAGCAAAATCAAAAGGCCACATCTCTCTGCTTATCCTCCTTGATCTGTCCGCAGCCTTTGACACTGTTGACCACCCTCTTTTGCTCCAAACCCTCCAATCCTTCAGCATCTGTGACACAGCCCTCTCATGACTCTCTTCCTACCTGTCAAACCATACCTTTAGTGTAGCCTTCTCTGGGGCCTCCTCTTCCCTGTAACCACTTTCTGTTGGAGTACCACAAAGCTCTGTCCTTGGTCCCCTTCTCTTCTCAATCTACACGTCATCACTAGGTTCCCTAATAAAGTCCCACGGTTTCCAATATTATTTGTATGCCGACAACACCCAAATCTACTTCTCTGCACCAGACCTATCTCCCTCCTTGCTAACCCCTGTCACTAACTGTCTTTCTCACATCTCTTCCTGGATGTTCTCTCACTACCTCAAGCTAAATCTCTCCAAAACTGAGCTCCTCATTTTCCTCCCCTCTTCCAAAATCTCCACCCCCAATCTCTCTATAACTGTCGACAACTCCATCATTACCCTTACCGCCGCATGCCCGATGTCTAGGGGTCACATTTGACCAGGCCCGGACTGACCATAGGGTATACCGGGCAAAATCCTGGTGGGCCGCCGGTTCCCTTAGCCACTCCCACCATTACCGCAAAGCCAGTATCTCTGTGCTTCTTTGGAACATGCCGCAAATGTTCCTGCCCTGTCCTCCCCTCCTGACAGCCAGGACCAGAAGGAACTGTTGTTAAATTGAATCGCTTTATCACAGGTAAACATTTTAAAATGGATCCGGTGCTGCAGTCAGTCACTGCAACACCAGACCTATTTTACAAAGATCTCTGTGATAAAGTGATTTACAATAACAACAGGGCAGTAAGAAAGTGCTGCTGACCATGTGCACAGGGAGTTTGCACAATTTGTTAGGATACTGTAAAATCGCTTACTAGTTATGCAAACACCTGCAATAACAAGCTGAAAATGCAGAGCAAGAGAGATCATGTGACATAAGAGTCCCGACACCTCTTTACTGATAGGGCTGACTACAAGTGAAAAGGAGGGCATCAGTTTGATATATAATTGGCCAGCTAGGGTTTGCCAATCAGGCTCCACTCCAACCACAGCTGATTGTGCAGTTTTTAGACAGCCCACCCAGTCATACTGGAGGAAGTGACCTCATCATGGGAAAGCAGGAGTCTGTTTCTAAACTGAAATATACAGAGATCCACCCATGCGGTGAGTACATAGTGATTACTGCTCAGTGCTGGCAGAGAAAATCCTTTCCTGACTCTCTGTAACATAAATTATGTGGATTAAATGTATCTTCAGTGTATTCTTTCCCCTAACTGGAATCAGACAAGGCTGGGTCCAGTTTTGCTCCTGCTTCTGTAGTCCCTGCCTGCTTGTCACTTGGGGGCTGGAGTGTCAGTGTCACTAGGGAGGAGGGCTGTGCTCAGTGCAGTCAGACAACGCTGGGTCCAGTTTTGCTTCTGTAGTCCCTGCCTGCTTGTCACTTGGGGCTCAAGGGTGAGTGTCACTAGGGAGGGGAATGAAGGCTGCAGCTGCTGATGTGCAAAAAATCATAATTCTGAGCCAGGAAAGGGGCAGATCTGAAATTCTCACACTTTAAAACATTTTGCACTTGCATGCAGCACTGAGGCAGAAATGTGTGTGGGGTAACAGCTGCTCTGGAGAGTAGGTTTGGAGTTTTCACATTCATTTTCTGTGTATGCAAGCTCCTGCTCAGTACTGTAAGCTATGCACAAAACATGCATATGTTTATATAGATGGTATCCCATAGGATCCTTCCTTACTAAAGAAAAATTGAAAGAAAACAGCTCCATTATGCTCAATTCAATCAGGGAACTATTTCAGATCTCCCTAAACCATATAAGTAGAAACACTAAATTGTATTATAACAATTATGAATTGTGAATCACTATCCCAGTGATATAACTCACTTTAACCCCTTGGATGCTAAATATGGATGCAATGTGTTGCTGTAATCCCTGCCACTCAAAGACACCAATGTATTTTTTAGGAAATGTCCTATGTTGCTTCCTCTTACTGAGTTATATACATTCTAAAATGTTGTTAACCACCTTTATCTTTGGATTATATACATTTATGTTGTCATATAAAATGTCATTCTTATTATTTGATAACCCCCTGAGCAATGTGTGTTTATGTGTGTATGTGTGCATATATATGTTTGCGTGTGCATATGTTTGTGTATATGTGTGTGTGTTTGTGTATAAAGCAATATTAAATTATGAGAGGGTGGAAGTCTTGGTGAGTTCCCACACTTTTTTATGTAGGACTTGACCCCTGCAGCAACACCACACATCATGTGTAGGGTCACATGAGGCCATCAGTGAGCTGCAGCCGTAGGCCAGGCGGGACAGTTCATGTGCCGTGTCACGTGGTGCAGAAGCATCGTCTGGCTTTGCACTACTGGGAGCTAGCTGAACACATCTAGTGAGTTAATGATAAGTACACGTGTGTGTAACCACCTATCACCAGCTAGCTCCCAGTAGTGCATTGCTGCTGAGGATATGTACACATGGTTTTTTTTTAACAAAGGATACCAAAAGAACAAAGTAAACTTACTAATACAAGTTAGTTTAAAAAGTGTCTTGAATTGTGAAAGTTTACTTTTGGCTTTCATACTCCTTAAAATCTAGATTAAAGTTTGGCTGATTCCGATGGAATCTTTTAAGAATGCACTTGTATTTTTATAAAAAAAACTAGTTCCTTTACAATCCATAATGAATGTCTCATCATCAATGAAAAATACATATTCTACGTCTCAGTAGTGTTTACTGTATTATATTAAGTTCTTTTTGGGTCTGTGTTGTAACGCACTACTATTAGTACGTCAGTGACTCAAGAAACAAGCTCAATAATCTAAGCAGGATATAAAGCTACTTATTACTTGTAAACCATGGCTGAATAACATTTTTTTTGCCTAGGATTAAAGCATAAGAGCACAGAAGATCTCAGATATATAAACATCAATTAAAAAAGACATAATATATTATTCTAGCCAGTATAGGGTACACCCTTAAAACAAAAAAGAAAACTTTTAGTCTGAATATAAAGAAGAGATATTGTCCATCACAAACAGACAAGTGGATATACCGGTTAGCCTACTCCAACTATTCTGATCGGTTGCAACCAAACCCGGTGGCCATAACACAAGTACAAAAGTAAGAAGCCAACACAAATTATAGCCTTATTCTCTTTGTAGGATTCTATCACAAGCCGCCAAACCAGATCATGTCTCTCATGGACTTTATAGTTAGTTAGGAGATTATCTGTAATCAAAACAAAGACTTGACTGTCTATGTTGAATAGGACTGACTCCATGTACTGTGAGATGGCCCAGCGATGCAGGAACCCTATAGCCTGTTCCAGGGAGCCGGTGTTCTGTCAAAAACTCCAAGTCATCGAAAAATCCAAGTTAGCATCACTTCCACTGACTAGAACACCGGCTGCTCCATACCAGGGCAAGGGTGAAGGTAAGATAGTATCCCTCTCGCACTCGGGGAGCTGAGCGACTTCCTGTTGGGAGGAGCTGGCGTGCGTGGACGCCGCTCTGTGCGCAAGTGATTGTGGCGCAGTGATACATCGCTACCGACCGGTGCTTGTCTTGCCGTTGCTCGTGGAGACTGCTATCCTGGCGGGGTGGAATCCCTGAGCCCGGACGTGGAGCTAGCGCTGTGGAAGTCCCTTAAAAACCGAATTTGCTCTGTCGGTTAGAGCCTCCTTTTTACCTGGTCCTGGTCCTGGTTGACGGCGGGTCTAAGAGCTAACACCAGTGTGCGCAAGGGCTGCATAAGTTGCTAGCGACGGAATCAAAAGGAAGGTGCCGATATTGAAGCTGCTGCCTGGAAGTCCCGATTGCTACCTGGAGGTGTCTGGTGCAGTAAAAGGTGAACGACCGTGGAGAGCAGCAAACAGGCCTAGAAGTGTACAATACTGGAGGTCTTGACAGCAAGTATACATTGTACTGGCTAATAACATTTAAAAGGGCACCTGAAATGCTTGTATGATTTTGACCCTGCCCACACCCTATAGACTGATATTCATGCAGTGTCTGTGACTGGGGCCTCAAATCCTCTTTCTTTCTCTCCAAACACATCTTCAACTGTGTTAAACGTATAGACATTTGGATACAGGTGATCCCTGCAAGTGGAAGTTTAGAAGCCTATACTGTTTTCTTTAAGTTGTAGTGATAATCTAGATTACCTCAAGCTGAAAGAAGATGCTTTATAATTATAACATTTTGCTTGGCGTATAAAGGAAAGAAGACCAAAACCTATAAACACTGGGAACGTTTTATTTTTTCAGGAACATTACATTAAAGGAAAAGACTCTTGATTAATAGAAACCAAGTATTATCTGCCCAACTCAATGTGCTGTCCTCTAGTATACTTTCTGTTTTTGTTACCTATAAGTAATGTGAAGATTATAAATACTAGAGTATTAGTGAATATCCTAGGAAGATAGCTAACATTAAGCAGTCAATGGACTCTGTCTCTTGGTTCAGTAAGCCCATAGAAAGGTGTAATAGGTGTAGTAGGTTAACCACTAAGGAAAGTATCCTCTAAAGGATAAAGGGGGGTTTAAGTTATGCCTATGCTCATAATAATAGAAGCACTTTCTTGTTAATATAGTATTCACTGAGTCTGGATCTCTTGAAAGTTAGTATTTGTGTACTTAATGTTGTAGTGCCAAGCCAGTATTTATAACAACAATAAGTGTGGAAAAAATGATTTATTTATTTTTTTTGGACTGTGGTATTGGATTTAAAATAGAACGTTTATAGCAGCAATTTGGAAAGGAACAAGTGTTGAAACACTTGAGCACTCCCCTTTTTTTTTTTCTTTGTTCTTCTTTTTTTTTTTTTTTACACCATTATATCACATGGAAAGATTTGTATCACACACCAAAGCGAATTCCCCGATAATGCCCCCTAAGCACAAAGGAGAAAAAAAAAACACTAGACAATATGACACAAGCATCTCACACGAAGTCATGCCTAACACATCTATAAATCCTGACTCACCTAACCTTATCAGCCAAATAGCTGGAATTATTAATCCACAGTTTGATTCACTAAAGACAGAAATGACCACACTAACAAATGAGGTAAGACAGTTCCATACTAGGCTTGAAGAAGCAGAAAGCAGGATCTCTGACATAGAAGATAGGGTTAATAGCCAAGACCAACTTACAATAGCACACCAAACCAAGTTAGATGAGTTGCAGGCCAGAATTGAAGAGATAGAGGACCGTGCCCGCCGTAATAATTTTAGGATAACCTCCCCCAGTAAAAGAAAATCCATCATTAGACAGGCCGGGAAGTTAAAACCTGATATCCTTTGCTTGCAAGAGACCCATCTTAAAGCCCCAGAATTAGCCAAATTAAAAATTCAATGGGTCGGCGAAGTGATTGCTACTTCATGTACCCAAAGAAAGAGAGGGGTTGCAATTCTAATTAACAAGAACTTGACTTATAAGGTTGTACATGATGTGAAAGATAGCGATGGTAGATTTCAAATAATAAAAATAGAAATTAACAACTCAGTCTTTATTTTATGTAACGTATATGGTCCCAACTTTATTGACTGGGAATTCTCGGATAACCTCCGTGGAAAACTTTTAAAATTTTCCAAGGAAAACATAATTATAGCGGGGGACTTCAACATGGTTCCTGACTCTAAGCTTGATAGACTTGATAAAGGACAGCAATTTAAAAAGACTTGTGAAAATAGATTGCTTCGGAATTTTTGTAATTCTCTGGCTCTCAAAGATATCTGGCGCCTACAAAACCCGGATCTGAGAAGGAAGGAACTAAACAATTTCTCTAAATTTTTCTTTCCTAAACATTTGCTCCATTATATTAAATTTAAAAACTGGTTACAGTCCAAATGGACGGAGTTTTACAATTTTAACAAAACACATATAAATAAAACAGAAATCTTTTGGGAGACTGCTAAATGTTTCTTTAGAGGGGAAATAAAAGCATATATGTGCAAATGGAAACGTAAGAATAAGCAGAGGGAGTACCAATTAGCCAATGCTTTGAAGAATAGTTTTAGGGCATATATTTCATCTGTAAGTGAACAAAATTGGGATAAGTATATTAAGGCTAAATCAGAGAGAGATTTATTTTTAAAGCAACAAACAGCAAGCAGAGAACTGAGACAGAAAGCACTATATGGGGGTTTCTCAGGGCATTCAGCGAAATATCTTGCACGACTCACTAAGAAAAACTATAATAACAGGATAATGGCAGTCCAATCTAATAAGCAAAGATTCACTAACAATGCGGACATAAAAAAAGTTTTCCAGCTGTTTTATCAGGACCTATATGCAGAAAGAGAGATACATCTTGAAAATAAAGTAATATTTTGGCAGAGCATTAAAATCCCAAAACTATCTCTGGAGCAATTAAATAATCTTAATCAACCTATTTATATGGATGAAATCAAAGCAAGTATTAAAACCTCTAAACTAAGTAAAGCTCCAGGGCCTGATTTCCTTCCTTCCGAATTTTATAAAATGCTCCAAGAACAAATAAGTCCAATTATACTTAAGTTGTTCAACGAGTATTATCAGAATGAAAAAGCGTGCTCCAGTAATTTTGCAGCTTCAAATATAGCCCTGATTCTTAAAAAAGATAAATATGCTGAAAATCCCTCCTCCTATCGTCCCATATCTCTACTTAATGTAGATTATAAGTTAATAACAACTATCTTAGCGAAGAGATTGCAGAAATATCTTGACCCACTAATTCATAGTGACCAAGTAGGATTCATGACAGGCCGTAGTTCAATGAAAAGCTTGCGGAAAGTTACAATTCTGCTGGACTGGTACCGGAATAAAGCCTATTCAAAAGGAACCCATTTAAGAAATGACTCAGGAATCCTTACAGTCGATGCCGAAAAGGCATTCGACTCGATTACCTGGGATCATTTATTTACCTCGCTGACAAAATTTGGCCTTACAGGACAATTCCAACAATTTATTCATCATATCTATAAGAATCCTTGTTCTTCTCTGATTATTAATGATGAAATCTCTGAGAGATTTAAGCTAAACAGAGGTACTAGACAAGGGTGCCCGCTCTCGCCACTCTTGTTTAATTTATCCCTGGTACCACTAGCGATTCTACTAAGACAGGAACTTAAAGGGAAATGTATGGGGAAGAATATTCTGACTCTCCTTCTGTATGCAGATGACCTGCTTATCTTTCTTAATAACACAGTACAGAGTATCCCTCAATTAATACGTATCATAGAGGTTTATAGTTCCATTTCAGGATATAAAATAAACACTTCAAAATCAGAGTTACTATGGATTATGAGGACCCCATATAGTATAAGAAGCCACCCTTTTAAAGAAGTTACAAGTATTAAATATTTAGGTATTGTTCTTAGTGCAGATCCGGCGCATTGGTACGCATTAAATTTTCCTGAATTCTTTGAATATGGGAAAAAAAACTAGAACAGTGTATGAACTTGCCCCTATCTCTCTCTGCGCGCGTGGCTTTAATTAAAATTGTTTTATTCCCTAAACTATTATATTTGTTACAAAATCTTCCGCTTTTATTATCCCGGAGAGATCTAAGTTCGTTCAACCGGGTTTGTTCCTTTTTATATGGCATGGTAAAAGGCCACGAATATCTATGCAGAAACTGGCCATGCGTAAAAGTATGGCTGGGATGGCATTTCCAAATATTCAATATTACAATTGGGTTTCCCTGTTTAAATATGCAGTAGATTGGATTACCAAAAAAGAATATCTGACCTCATTAGAAATAGAATCGGACCTGGTCTCGCCATTTACCTTAAATGCAATTTTACACTGTTGCCCATCTAAATTACCAGCTAATATCAGCAATATGATAACCTTTTCTAATATTATTCGAGACTGGCATAGAACATGCTCACAGATCAATGTAATACCATATGTATCTAACCATCTTACGATTACTGGGAATCCAGAATTCATTGCAGGTGTGGGACGATCAACCTTTCTAAAATGGAATAATCAAGGATTAATATACCTTGTTCAAATAGTGGACACTCCATCTGGCCATATCAAACCCTTTTGCCAGATTACCAGAGAATTAGGAATCTCCCAATCTGAATTTTTTGCATACCTGCAACGTCAACATTTTTTACAGACGATTAAAATTAAATATAGCCCAGATTGGGATTTAGGAAATCTAGCAGATAATATTAAAGCTTATTCGAAAGGTAACTTTGCAATTACTAATTTCTACACTACCCTGATTTGCCATACGGGACACCAACTTATGAGTGCCATATTAACTAAATGGAATTGATTGTTCCCAGAGGTGACTTTGGAAAATATTCAAGCAAGCTTTTCATTGGTAAAAAAAACAAAAACTTCTAATGTCTGTAAAGAATCACAATTTAAATTGATTAATATGATCTACATTACCCCTAAAAAATTGCAGGGTGGTATTCAACTAGCAATGTATGTCCTAGATGCAGCTCAGATAGGGCGGATCTACTCCACTTTTTCTGGTGGTGCCCAAAGATCAGGCAGCTCTGGTCCAAAATTAATTTCTGGCTTAATAAATTTCTGGACACACAGATATTATTAAAATCCCAACAGATCATTTATTTAGTTAGTCCCGGGGAAAAGTATAGGAATACTTATTTAATTAACACTGCTATTATGATTGGGCGGATATTAATTTTAGAAAAGTGGAAAGCTTCTACAGCCCCTACTATGGCTGAGTTTTCCAAGCGTATAGAAACACAAATAATAATGGACCAATATAATATACAGATCTGGAACGAAAAACAGATAGAATTTTTTTTTGCCAAATGGACCAGAGTTATTCAAATAATGCCAACGGCAGTACAAAAACAAA
Source organism: Bombina bombina (assembly GCF_027579735.1). Classification (NCBI taxonomy): domain Eukaryota; kingdom Metazoa; phylum Chordata; class Amphibia; order Anura; family Bombinatoridae; genus Bombina; species Bombina bombina. The sequence continues at coordinate 415,638,708 of NC_069504.1, forward strand.
TGGTTTTTCCATTCAAGCAATCTATTTTCTTCCAATTAAACATTCTTAATGGCAATTTTCCTACTAGTTGGACGAGCTAGATAGATGGATCAGATCTCCGTCGCTTTAACCCTTCCTTTTTTCTCCTTCCCCCCCCCCACACCAGCTCTGCAGACCTAAGATTTCATATTTTCTTCCTATGAAATAAATGAAATTATTGTTTAAGTTTAACAAAAAGATCAGTGAAATTTATAACTGTTGCAGTTCGGAAATAAACGAGAGAAGGAGAAATAATGGAAATATTTTTGAATTTTGCTTTTAAACTGTATTCTTGATTGTTGTATTTTTTTTTTCATTATTATGTTATCAAGAGAAAAGATAAAGTATCAATAAAAAGAAAATAAAAAAAAAAAGATAGTATCCCTCTTGTCTGTATAGAGAGCAGGCAAGGAGTTAAGAGGACGCTTCTCACTTATAGACTGTATGTCTGCAGGAAGTCCCCCTAGAAATATTGATGCCCTCTCCGCATATTTTAGTAGAGGTTCAGGCTGAATGTGTACGGGTAAGCTGGTTAGGGGCATAGATAGTGAGCTAGAGCTATGCATCATTGTTTCATACTTGTCACTGGCCTGCAGTTCTTCCAGAACTAAAACAGGCTGCATGGAGGTCTGGCAAGTGGCTGCAGCAATAGCTCCAGTCTTGACATGTGGTGAACCACTACCTTTTGGTGTCAACAATCTGCAGGACTATAGTCCAATATCAGAGTCTGTCCCTATTAGAGACCCTCACAGTGGGAGGTTAGGAGGCAGACTTCTACAGGGAGTGCAGAATTATTAGGCAAATGAGTATTTTGACCACATCATCCTCTTTATGCATGTTGTCTTACTCCAAGCTGCATAGGCTCGAAAGCCTACTACCAATTAAGCATATTAGGTGATGTGCATCTCTGTAATGAGAAGGGGTGTGGTCTAATGACATCAACACCCTATATCAGGTGTGCATAATTATTAGGCAACTTCCTTTCCTTTGGCAAAATGGGTCAAAAGAAGGACTTGACAGGCTCAGAAAAGTCAAAAATAGTGAGATATCTTGCAGAGGGATGCAGCACTCTTAAAATTGCAAAGCTTTTGAAGCGTGATCATCGAACAATCAAGCGTTTCATTCAAAATAGTCAACAGGGTCGCAAGAAGCGTGTGGAAAAACCAAGGCGCAAAATAACTGCCCATGAACTGAGAAAAGTCAAGCGTGCAGCTGCCAAGATGCCACTTGCCACCAGTTTGGCCATATTTCAGAGCTGCAACATCACTGGAGTGCCCAAAAGCACAAGGTGTGCAATACTCAGAGACATGGCCAAGGTAAGAAAGGTTGAAAGACGACCACCACTGAACAAGACACACAAGCTGAAACGTCAAGACTGGGCCAAGAAATATCTCAAGACTGATTTTTCTAAGGTTTTATAGACTGATGAAATGAGAGTGAGTCTTGATGGGCCAGATGGATGGGCCCGTGGCTGGATTGGTAAAGGGCAGAGAGCTCCAGTCCGACTCAGACGCCAGCAAGGTGGAAGTGGAGTACTGGTTTGGGCTGGTATCATCAAAGATGAGCTTGTGGGGCCTTTTCGGGTTGAGGATGGAGTCAAGCTCAACTCCCAGTCCTACTGCCAGTTTCTGGAAGACACCTTCTTCAAGCAGTGGTACAGGAAGAAGTCTGCATCCTTCAAGAAAACATGATTTTCATGCAGGACAATGCTCCATCACACGCGTCCAAGTACTCCACAGCATGGCTGGCAAGAAAGGGTATAAAAGAAGAAAATCTAATGACATGGCTTCCTTGTTCACCTGATCTGAACCCCATTGAGAACCTGTGGTCCATCATCAAATGTGAGATTTACAAGGAGGGAAAACAGTACACCTCTCTGAACAGTGTCTGGGAGGCTGTGGTTGCTGCTGCACGCAATGTTGATGGTGAACAGATCAAAACACTGACAGAATCCATGGTTGGCAGGCTTTTGAGTGTCCTTGCAAAGAAAGGTGGCTATATTGGTCACTGATATGTTTTTGTTTTGTTTTTGAATGTCAGAAATGTATATTTGTGAATGTTGAGATGTTATATTGGTTTCACTGGTAAAAATAAATAATTGAAATGGGTATATATTTGTTTTTTGTTAAGTTGCCTAATAATTATGCACAGTAATAGTCACCTGCACACACAGATATCCCCCTAAAATAGCTATAACTAAAAACAAACTAAAAACTACTTCCAAAACTATTCAGCTTTGATATTAATGAGTTTTTTGGGTTCATTGAGAACATGGTTGTTGTTCAATAATAAAATTAATCCTCAAAAATACAATTTGCCTAATAATTCTGCACTCCCTGTAGTTTCCATCTCTAAGGAATAATGCTAAAACAAGAGAGGCGCCGCATGTGTGTATCAATACATTTATAAATCTTGAAAGGACACAAGTTTATACAGGGTACTCACATTTGTGAAAGGCACCCTACAGTGCCAAATAATGCAGGCTGGATCTTTTACAGCAATTCAGCTAGCTGAACTCCGGCAATGCAGGAACACAGGATCCTCAGTGTAAAGCTCAGGTCACAGGATACAAGGTAGCGTAGGCTCAGGTATTACAACAGTGCACTGAGTGTTAAAATGTCAAATACATTTATTAAAATGATAAAACATTACATAAAAACACTCTTTTTAAAACCATCTATTCCAAGAATCTGATTTTAGAAACAATGCAACCCATCCACCTCTATATCGCTCATCTGTGCCACATTGGTAAATAGGGTACATGAGTCCTTGTGAGTTACCAACTGCATAGATTTAGGTAAGTCCTCCTCAAATTGTGCAAAATGTTGTAATAGTAAGTTCCCCAGCTCCTGAAGTATATGCTTCTCCATGGTAAACTCAGCTGCTGACTAGATATTAGCAGTGTCAAAGAACTGTATACCCGGTGTATAAGACACTGGGGAGGGGGGTTGTTGATCACCTCTCGCTGAAGAGTCTGCCTTAGGCCTCAATGCTCTGGATCGGTGAGCAAAGGTAGGGTTCTCAATAGTGGTATATCATAGGAATCTGCTTGAGTTGCAGGTGTTAGATATCCAAAGGAATTAGTTAGATGTCCACTAGGCAGATTATCTGTGATCTACTCAGAGCAACCAATATTGCGACCATTCAAGGTGCTGCCCAGAGACACGGCCCCTAAATTATGATTTTTTAAAAAAAATTATATTTATTTTATTTTCCAGAGAAACATAAAAATCAAGACAATTTTGTTACCGTTATGATTACAATAGAAAAAAAATAAAGAACTCATCTCTGCACTATTCTTAAACAAAAATAACAAAAAAGATTAGTCCAGACATGAGCAAGAGAAAAATAAAAATGCAGAGTTGGCAACAAACTTGCATTATACAATCCATGTTAAATCCTAAGTACAATACTTAAATATGAAATCATGATACCAGTTAATAGTACATCTACATATTCATAATCATAACTGCAGTACATTTATCATAACATTTTCCAAGGCTTCAGCAAAAGAACTACGATAAAAGTGCAGAATTGTTAAATGATCACAAAATACGTACTTTGTTAGATCTTATGTACATTATTATATACAAATATAGTAATAACACTTATATATGATTATCTATGATATCCAGCATATATCACCAAACAAAAACAATTTTTTTTATAAAATAAAAGCTAAAAACGGCTAAGAACCCAGAAGAAAAAAAAGAAAAAAAGGATCCCCATCTCCTCTCCTCTAAGAGGCTTCTCTAGAACAACGCCATTAAACTATTAGTCTAGACAGAACCCCGGGAATTCTCCTGTCAAAATTGACATACAAAAATAATCAGATTTTTTGAATGAACATGTTACCTGTTTCTGATTATCGTCTGTGAGTGATAGTATAACTTTTACCCATTTCTTAAAAAACTTCTTTACAAAACTGACCATGCCTCAATTTGGCTCAAATTGTTCAAGACTGATCTGCAATAAAATATTTTTAATAAAGTTATTTAGACTTGGGCTACCTTTGAATTTCCATGAACTGAATATACAATTTCTGCCAATCAATATAGCTGTGTTAATTAAGCTGTTGTTTTCTCCTGGATAAGATTTGCCATAGAGAAAAATTATATCTAAAGCCTTAAGATTTATTGGCTTATCTAAAAATCTATTAAGCCAGAAATTAATTTTAGCCCAGAATTTCCTAATCTTAGGACATAGCCAGAGGCAGTGCATAAAATCTGCCCCAAAATACAAGCATCTTGTGCAAGATCTTCTTTCCGCAGGATACCATTTAGCTATCTTGTCTGGGGATATGTAAGATTGGTTTATCACATGCATATGAGATTCTTTCATACCCTGTGCTTTAATACATTTATGAACTAATTTAAAAGACTGTTCAATTCTTCCCTCTAGTATCTCCATACATTTTTTTCTCCAATTCCTATGTAGAACCTCTAAATTTTCTTTGCCTTTTTTCTCCATTACCAAATCATACCAAATAGGAATTGTAGTCCAACCCGCACTATATAATCTAATCCCATGATCTACTTCTCCCAAAGTCCAATTATTCCCAAACTTCGCTATTTTAGAGAAATAGTATTACCTAATATGCAGATATGCAAAAACATCTTTATCTCCAAGCTCAAACTCCTGTTTTAACTGTTCAAAGGTTTTAATTGTCTTCAAGATATGGTCTTCTAATTGGCGAATATATCTTAGCTCCTTTAATTTCCATTTTTTTTAATACCTTCATGACTAAACTTGCCGCAAATGAAGGATTGCCCCAAATTGGTAAATAATCAGAGAGATGGTGACCAATCTGTAGTTCTCTATTCAATTTATTCCAAGCCCTAATATCATTGAAAAAAACTTTTCTGACTCTTAATGAATTTGGGATATCTTTTTCTGCAAGATGTAGTAGCCCTACTGGCGTTGCGGGGCAGTTAAATTCATTTCAATTTTTAAGTGTGACATTTTTTCCATTATCCAGTCACGAGCCACTTTACAGAGGCAGGGCCAATTATAGTATTTTAGATTAGGTAGCCCTAGTCCTCCATATGTTTTATTTTGCATCAACTTAAACAGTGCTATTCTCGCTTTTTTTCCCTTCCCACAGAAATTTAGAACATTGTCTATGAAAGGTCTTTTTCTTTTAACAGTATAGGAATATTTTGAGAAAGAAACAGAACCTTCGGTAATATTATCATTTTAATCAGATGTACTTTAGCGGAAATTGATAACGGAAATTTTGCACATTTTACTAGCTTTACTGCAATAGATTCCCAAAGTTTATTATAGTTAATATCATACCAGTCTAATGGGTTCCTACTTATATATATATACCTAAATATTTAATGTATTCCGTAGCTTCCTTAAAAGAAGTAGACTCTATACTATCCTTTCTTTTACTTAGCTATAGAATCTCTGACTTGGATATATTCATTTTATACCCAGAAAATGAACTAAAAGTATTAATAATTTTTAATAAAATTGGTATATATTTTTTTGAGTTCCCCAAATATATAAGTAGATTGTCCGCATACAAAGAGAGAACAATTTTTTGTCTGCCAATTGTAATACCTTCTAACTCTTTTCTTAAATATATTGCTAACGGCTCAATACATAAACTAAATAATAAAGGATAAATCAGACAACCTTGTCTAGTCCCTCTAGCTAACCTTAATTTATCCAACAAAGATCCATTTATAAGTAAAGTAGATGTAGGATCGTTGTATATCAGTTTTATGAAATTACTGAAGTTGCCCGTAATACCAAATTTCTCTAACGCGATGTATAAGTGGTCCAATGCAATTGAGTCAAAAGCCTTTTCGGCATCTATAGTAATAATGGCTGCATCTTTATCTCCCTTATTACCTTTCTGATTATGGGTCTTAAGCCAAGTATTTTCAATTAGCACTAACAGGCGTCTCATGTTTCTAGTGGAATTTCTACCTTGCATAAACCCTGCTTGATCTTGATGTATTAGGGGGTCCATTATTGTTTTCAATCTTGTTGCCAATATAGGCGTAAACAATTTATAGTCACTGTTAAGCAACAAAATTGGCCTATATGACTCCATAGCCTCTGAATTATTATCTTTCTTAAGTATTAAATTAACAATTGCTGCAGTGAAATACGGGAAACACATTTTGTTTTGAATATAATATGTAATAAAAAGTTTTTGCAAAAATGGAACACTCTGTTCTTTTAAAATTTTATAAAATTCAATTTGAATTTGATCTGACCCGGGTGCTTTGTTAATTGGCGCTGCGTTAATTGCATTTACTATTTCCTAACTTGCAATAGGCTTATTCAAGTTGTCCAACATCTCTGTCTCTAGCTTCGGTGTCTAAATACCCTTCCAAAAATTGTCCCTATTGTTAACATTCACTTTTTGTTTTGCATATATTTTTTTAATATAATTAAAAAACATTGCTTTAATTTCTGATAACTTAGTTGTCCTAATCCCCTCCGCCGTTATTGTGTTTATAACTGTTCTCTTTTTTTTGTACTTCCTAACATTGCCAACCATTTCATGGTTTTCCCATTAAAGTTCAGAAAAGATGCTTCCTGTTTAAGTTCTTGCAATTGTAACTTTTGATTTAGAAATATATTTCTTTCTGTCCTTCTATCCTGGTATTTATCCCAACGTTTCTTACTCAGATTATCGACATTCTTCCTATAACTGTTTCTTAACTCTAGGGAAATTGAAGCTCCCTAACTTTAATTTTTTTACTATGTTTGATCAACCAGGCCTTGATTTCCCCCCTATAAAAGGCTTTGACTGTTTCCCAAAATATATCTATTTTTTCTATATATGTCCTATTAAACATACTAAAATCCTTCCATTTACCCCGCATCCAATTTTGAAATTCAATGTTGTTTACTAAATATTTGCGAAAATAAAAATTATTACCTTCTCTGCAGTTCTGATACTTATTATAAATTGACAGGGATATACTTGTATGATCTGATATATAAAAATCATTAATATCGGTGGGCAATTCCTTGTACATCCATTTCTCACTGATTACATTTTTGAGAATGTTTTATGGGATTTAGATTCGCAAGTGTAAGCTCTGAGATCTGGGCTTTTAATTCGCCAAATGTCTCTTAATTTTAATATTTTACAAAATTAGATAGGATTTTAGTTTCTTTGGAATATTGTCTACTTATCTTTTTATTCATCCTATCTATCTTGGGGCACCTGGCCATATTACAATCTCCAGCCACTATCAGTTGTGTATGTACGTAACAAGCTCATTTTAATGCCAATTTTGTCCAACATTTTCATCTGTACAATTTGGCCCATAAACATTGCAAATTACATATCTTTGTTTATCAATCTCTACTTGAATAATTAAGAACCTCTCCTCCAGATCGAGATCTTGTGAAATTGTTTTATATTCTAGTTTTTTATTAAAAAGGCAAGCAACCACTTTCCATAAACATTGCAAATTACATATCTTTGTTTATCAATCTCTACTTGAATAATTAAGAACTTCTCCTCCAGATCGAGATCTTGTGAAATTGTTTTATATTCTAGTTTTTTATTAAAAAGGCAAGCAACCACTTTCTTTCTTCCTTTACAGGGCGTGGCTATCACTTCTCCAACCCATTTCATTTTCAATGTGTCTACCTCTATACTCTTTAAATGTGTCTCCCGTAATAGGACTATGTCCGGTGCCAATCTCTGTAGAGAGTGTATAATTCTTTTTCTTTTAACTGGTGAAGTTATGCCACCCACATTCCATGAAATAATCTTAATTTTTCCTATATATAAAACCATACTGCCTGAGGCCATACTGTGTGAGGATAGTGGAGACGGAGGAGGGGGGAAAAAACAAACAAAAAACAAACAAACAAAAAAAACAAAAATATATATAAAAAAGCCTTCCACCTCAAGGAAGATAATAACCAATAATACCATCAATGGGTATTTATCTTTCAACTCCATTAATCAGGGATCTTATCTAACCAGAATACCTGTAGCATTGCTCCCAGCTATTATTTAATTCTTAATGCTGTTAATGAATTGTTTGGCATGGTGTTATGCTTCGAATATCATAACTTCCTCCTTATAAAACACTCTCAGTTTAGCCGGGTATAATATGGTAGCCTGTATTCCCATATTTATTAATTGAGTACACAGTGGAGTCATCTCCCTCCTTAACATAGAGGTTTCAAAAGAGAAGTCTTGAAATAGGGAGATTACTTCATCCTTTATTTTAAACGGGAAAACTTTTCTGTATTGTCTTATGATTTCTGTCTTATCTTGGAAGTTAAGATATTTTATAATCACAGTTCTTCTGCCATTTTTATTAGCACCTTGCTCTCTAGATTGTCCTAGCCTATGAGCTCTTTCTACCGCAATAGGACATGGTATACCTAATAGCTCAGGGAGCTTAACTGATGCAAAATGTAGTAAATCCTTATAATCTTGAGACTCAGGGCTCTAGTCTCCATCTCTTCTACTCTAGTCTGTAATAGACTAAGTTTTTTTTCTTGCTCTCTAAGCCCCTGTTCTTGTGTGGAAGTCAGGTCTTCCAAATCTGATACCCTATTTTCCACTTCCAAAATTATTGCTGCATACTGTCTTACCTCAGCTGAAAGAATGACATATTCTTTATGTAATTGGTCAAACTGTGGAGTAATTATATACGTAATTTGTTTTAATACATTTTGTGGTTCTATTACTGTCATTGTAGTCCCTGTATCTATACTACTATCAATAAATGACTCAGGATTGCCTTTAGTCTTTTTTTCTTTGCTTTTGGGGGCCATCCCCCCATAACTACTCTTAACTAATTCTAGTTACAATGAGGATTATCTGTGATTGAGACTGTGTGTGTTGTAGTCCTGTACCAGACAGTGACGTGTGTAAAAGTGAGCAAATAAAAGAAAGTGAAAAACAACCAACAGAAAAATCTTGTCTAAGTAAATCAGCAGAAAACTAAATTCTCTACCAACTGGCTTTTTTTTTTAATAAAAGTACAATTAATACTATGTGTTGTGTATGTCAGAATGAATTCTTATATCTTTATACTATTTCCATATTATCTAGGCCTGGAAGGCCAAAGTGAAATTATGTAAACCCCTTGTAGCTAGTAAACTTCTCTGTTTCTCCTCTCCTTGTTGATGTATGCAACTAATAAACCTTCACCTCAAATTGCACCTTGAAGCTCTATCAACCTCATTAAAAAAGAGTAGGTAACCCCCCCACCCCAATTGCTCTACCCAATGCTGTGTGTTCTTTATAAATGTATGATCTTTCCAACAATAAGTATAACGAAAAATATAATTTCAAATTTACTAAACCTCTTTAATAGATAATCCCTTTTCCAACGGAGTAAGGAATAGCTCTTCAATAAGGAGAACATACACTAAGTGATCGCTTAAAACAAAACCATTATTTTTGTAAAATGTTCTCAGCTCACAGTTCCCTTGATTCTTCCCTCCTCCTGCTTTGAGCTAGATACAGTGACATTTTAACTTAGATCTTTCTACCACTTTCTTAATGTAAAATTGACATTAATATAGCAATACCTTAAAAATTAACTATTGCGGATTAGCTTTGTACAGTTTTTTTAAACTCAGTAATTAAAGACCACTAGTCTTTCTATAAAACCTTTAAGCTTGCTATAACTTATACTGGCACACACAGAATTATACATCAAATTTGCTGTAACCAGAGAAGGATAGCAGACAACAAATAAAGGCTGCTATATGGTCTTCATAGACTTGGTATATCTCACACAGAAAGCACAAAAATATATACTTCAGTTTTTCCTTCCACACTTTCATGAATACTTTCCCCCGTAAGCTCTTTTCCCGCCTTATATACCTAGTTAAAGGGACACTGAACCCAAATATTTTCTTTCGTGGTTCAGATAGAGCATGCAATTTTAAAAAACTTTCTAATTTACTCCTATTATCAAATTTTCTTCATTCTCTTTGTATCTTTGTTTGAAATGCAAGAAAGTAAGTTTAGATGCCGGCCCATTTTTTGGTGAACAACCTGGGTTGTTCTTGCTGATTGGTGGATAAATTCATCCACCAATAAAAAAGTGCTGTCCAGAGTCCTGAAAAAGTTTGGATGCCTTATTTTTCAAATAAAGATAGCAAGAGAACGAAGATAAAATGATAATAGGAGTAAATTTCAAAGTTGCTTAAAATGGCATGCTCTATCTGAATCACAAAAGAAAAAAAATGGGTTCAGTGTCCCTTTAAGAATAGTCCTACCATGGAGAGGGCAAATCAATAAATGGCAGAATAATACTCAACCTTATTTATATAGAGTATTTCCATCACTTGGTTCCATTAACTCTTTCTTTCTCCAACTTAAAGCTGAATACTTCTGTTTATTTACTTAGGGATATCCCCTATATTCAATTTCCTATATGTTGCTACCACTTAACCTCTAAATGCTGGCTGCCTATAGTACTTGCAATTGAATATTTAAGTATGCCCTGCTAATTCAACTTTCTTGGGATAATACTAATACATTCAGATATTAACAAAAGAAATAGTCGTCTGCAATATTTTTCAGCATAGTACAAAAATCACTATTCTTACTCTTAAAACATTTAAGCTTAATAACTCTTACAACTTTAACATACAGATTTATACTTCAACTTTTGCAACAGCAAGTAAAAAAAAAAAAACCTCAGCAAAAAGTAGCAGTTATGTGCAAATGTAGAAGGTGCCGTTTTTATGACACAGTCAGTTTTTTTGTTTTGTTTTTCCCCTTCCTTCCCTTTTTTTCCCATCTTTTTCTCCTCCTTCTTCCCCTTCTTTTTTTTCTCTTTTTTTCTTTTCTCTCCAGTTCTTTTCCTCTTTTCTTCTTTATTTAATCCCAACTCTTGCTCAAATCCTTCTCATTTCCAAAAAAAAGGCTAAACACTATGGAATTTTTTTTTTAATAAAGTCCTCCTAGTATGACCTATTTTTCTCCTTTGACCTTATCCTTTTCTTTTAACAACTGCTTATACGATCTCCTGAAAAAATGCAACTGGCTGTGTTTCAACCTTCTACTTTATCAGTGGTTAGGCACGATAAGCTAGCCCCACACTTGTAGAATTTACAACACAGTGCTATCTCCCAAGTCTTACTTTAGTCTTTTAACCCTGGCTTGATCATATTAAAGCCTTCTCCCTGTGAACATGGGTATAAACTAGGCGGTAAATGGGCCTTCGTTAATACTCTGCTGAGGCCGATACAATTTATGCCCCTGAGACCCAGTTTTATAGACAGCAATATTAAATAGTTATATACGTGAATTTATCCACCACTTATCTTTTGAGCACTCCGCCAACAGGTATCCTCGGTTACTTTATTTTCCTCCTGACTTCCGTCTTTACTCCGTTATTGTTATGTGGAATAATGCAGGCTGTTGGGTTTCTCCACTGTTTTGCCCCTACAATTCCATGCTTCTTCCCCTACTCCGGAGAAGAGTAGTGGACCTACGCATATGGCCGTGTAACCTTACCTCTCGATTCTCGACAGAGATCCTGGGGGAACTTGTGACTCTCACTTTGTAGACTTCTTTGGGCAAACTCCAACCTCTTTATCCAGGCTTTCCTTCAACCTTTGTCAGCTACCTTCTGTCAGCCGCTGACTCCCGGCTGTGGCCCTGACAGCTGGGCCTTCCGTCTATACCAGCTCCTGTGGCGCCTTCTTGTTTCTCAGCAATCTCCCAAGGAAATCTGGGCAAATGCACATTGGTGGGATAAAGGTAGGTGGTTGCGAAAAATGTATCCATTCTGTGTTAGAAACAAGACAAGTAGATGACAATATGCCAATACATCTTAGATTTTCAGCCATTAAGACATGGCACAGTGAGAACAAAAGGTGCTTTGTAGATACCTCAATTTATACTACTCTATTACATATGTACAAATGGCTTGCAATCATTAAATTAATTAAATACTTTGGGTTAATTACTTACACCTACTGTAGATATAATGCATTAAATGTCTTTTTTTTCTAAACATCTTAAAAGCTTTAATTTCCATTATGTTAAAACAAAACAATAATATGAAATTGTTGTATGAGGGTGCTCATATTTTTTTTTAAATAACAAAAATTGAATAGTTGCCACATTGTTAATATAGATTTATTTAAGAGGGAAAAAAACAGTAGATGCTTACATATATACAAATGTTATACAATTTTAAAGTATTATGCATTTAAAAAGCATTAAAGTATTATGTTATAGATTCATACATTTTAAGATACCTGGTACATGATTAGCTAAAGGGACAGTTGTTTAGCAACACTGCTTATTTTTATTATTATTTTTTTGTTAAAACATATTTAATTTGTATTTTTTTCTATGAAAGCAGGGTCTCTCTCTCTCATATAGCAATATTTATGATGGTGTGGGTGGACATGTTCCCAGAGAGGGAACCTGTCTGCCTGCAATCACCATCAGAGATTGAGCAACTATTGGTGAAATTTAAGATTGTGCAGGAACTCAGGTCTGATCAATCTGGGTTAATTTGATCTGCCATCTCTAAAGTGGCAAAGAGGTTATGATCACAGCTTCTTAAATTGTGGTTGCATGCTTGCATATGTGAGCTTGTACTGCAAGCTGTGAATGTAACATCATATATGAGCCCTATAGAATTTATTAACGAAATAGAATTTCAAAGCAAAAAAGATTTCATGACAGTAAATCAAATTAAAAATAACATAACAGAAACATGATTAAATATGTAAATGCTATTATTTGTTTAGTTATTCTCAGTGAGGCCTTTCCTGAGACTCAACAATTTCTAGTCAATAAATTTTTCACTGTGTTTCATATATATTTTTACACTAAATCTTAATTTATTCCACAAATATCTATATTATTTCAATTGAATTCAATTTAATGCAGGAACCATCTGTTCAATACTTAAGGGACACAGAAGTATTCATATAACATGTCCCTGTTTGTATAAAATACATTAGTGTAATGGAGGTTTCCTATAGCGTGATGCAATCAATTGCAGTAAAAAATGGCCCTCCAGTATAAGTGTGGTATTATACAGGTATAACAGGAATTTGGTATATGTTACTCATAGTATAATTAAACCATGTAATGCTGAATCGTTATTTAGAAAGTTTACATTTTGTTAGGTATATATATATATATCTCGGCTTTTAAAAATTATTAACATTTGTTTTAATCATTTAGTTGCAGATTATGTATTAATACTCTTATGTAGTTTAAGGTTTGAAATGTATTTTGGTTAATATTAAGAAACAAAACAAAACAAAAAAAAAATATATAGAAAGAACACAAGTTGTCATTGTGCTTTCATTAGATGTTCCATATAGAATTATTTGAATATTGTTGTGGTCTATTTTTTGTATTTTAAACAATTTATTCTATGTACTTCTAGTTAAAAAGTTATAATGGCCAATAATGAAAAAAATGTATACGAAGAGCAAAAAACAAATCAGCACACTCTCACAGGTTGACAGAAAGCTAGCCCCCGGATACGAAGGAACATAGGGGGAGGGGGCTTTTGACCCATGGGAGGAGTAGTCCCATAATTGGTGGAGTGGGGTGGGTCCCAGGAAAAGACTATATAAGGAAGTGTGACACGGCCATCTTCAGAAAATAATTTGCATGGCAGCAAGAAGTTTTTCTGTCTTGCCTGAGATGTGTGCCTGCCCCGCTGTGGAGCTCCAAATGTGGTTGTTTGGTCCTTCTTCGTAGAGGGTCTAGGCACCTTTGGGGTCCCCCCCCCCCACAATTTAGGTATGTTGGAGCCTTATTAGAGCATTGATTTGCAGTGCATGCGGGGCACGTTTGTGTTTTGTGTCTGCTGCATAGGGTACAGTAGTATATTGTTTCTTTTCCCTGCAGCCCCGTGCCGGTAGGAGAATTACATTCTCTATAACTTTGAGGCTGTTTTCTTGAGCCGTTATACTACTAGCTCAGATTACAATATTGGTATTTTGTGCTGTCCGGCAGACACCAAGGGTTCTTATCCCCCCTTATTTGATTGTGACTGGAGGAGAATGGTGGCGGTTTCCTCTTTCCTAGGAGGTACGCTTTGGGAGATGGTTCTTTACGTAGTCCAATTTTGCAGATGAGGAACAGTTCCACTAGCTGCCACTTCCGGTTGCTATTGGTGGTGGTCTGAACCGCATCGTTAGGGTGCTGCACCAGTGCAGTTAAAAGCTCCGGGTGTCATGGAACTGAAGATGCTGCTGAACGTCGGAGGGCGCGTTGGTACTTTTAGCATGTGTCCCATGAAGCGGTGATGTAGATTTTTGATACCAGTTGTGTTACGGTGCTATTATTTAATACATGTGGTTAATTTTCTGCCAGCCGGTTCAGATTTGGTGTTTTTATGCACTATGCTTAATGTACGTATGGGGGGGATTTGTCTCATACTCGCAGGCATAAATTAATTTCTTAAAACGCACATTAGCGAATTGGAATATGTTTGTGTATTGGCCGTAGGAAGTTTTGTTGGGCTGGAGTTATAGTGAACACGAGTATCTGCAATTTTAAATGAAGCAGCAGCTCATTATTTATTTCCTGCAGTTCAGGTAACAAAAATTACTTGAAATCTTTTTCCCTTAGAGTGTTTGGTCCTTTGGACTTTAGGTTGAAACTTTGGGTACGAACATGTCCATTACATTCTCAGGTGGCGTGCAGACTTATCTCGGTCACTACAGTGATTATATTGAGATTATTAGGTTTGATCCGGGTGCCTGCACTTATGTGGGTGCGCATTGTACTGCGTGATTTTACTGATTTTAAAGTAATAGCAAAACTTCGCCTTAATGCATGTCCAAGTTTTTTATACTTATTACTCTAAGTGGGGGCTCTATGTTAGATCTGGCTTTGGTGGGGTTAAATTTCCCGCCATTGGTCTTTTGGCGCAATATAGCTCTCTTTCAGATCAGGGCGAGCCTAGGGCATTACATTTGCAGAGCCTGTCATGTAGTTGCATAAAAAATGGTATATCTGTGCAGAATAAGGGAATATAGTGGATATTCATTCTTGGGGTTCACTAAACTATATGGAAGTTTTTTCTATATGCATAAGGGGGTGGTGTTTCTCTCCTCATGGTAAAGTTTGGTGACATAGGGGATATTCATGTTAGGTATGTTTGTTAGTACTTATTCTCTGCTGTGATGGTTACACTCTGCTCTGCCTTAAGAGATTAGATTGGGGTTTACTCTTATTTCCTCGGCTTCCTTTGTTTTGGCTGCCATCTAGTGGCAGTTAACTGTATTCTGCATCTGATTTTCTTTTAGGTACAGTCTAGTCAATATTTAATTTCTGTGATTCATGGGGTATTTAATTTTAAACAACTTTTTAATTGACTTTTCTTATTAAAATTTTTTGTTCCCTTGTTGGTGTTTTATTTATTTTGAAAAGAAAAACTTGGGTAGGCTGATTTTGAACTGTATAACTGCCTCTGAGCTCAAAGCATTTTGGAATTTTTTCACAGTTAGACAGTGCTAGATCATGTGGTCACATAGATAACATTGTGCTCACTCCCTTGGAATTATTTAGGAGTCTGCACTGATTGGCTAAATTGCATGTCTGTCGCAGCACTGTGTTACAGGAGCAGGCTGCAGAGGCCTTGATACGAGGTAATCTCTGAGCTAACAAGTTTTAATATAACTGTTGGTTATGTAAATATGGGGAACATGTAAGAGAATTTCTAGTTTTTTAAATAAGGGAAGTTACGGTGTAGTCTGCCCCGTTATGTTTTTTTACATGTTTTGTTGCCTACGGAGGGATATATATTATGTGCGTATGTGCTGTCATACATATATTCCTAGGATTTATTGTATTTAATATATACATTGTATATGTGATCCGTACCATTATTTGTTGTTG
This sequence comes from Bombina bombina, assembly GCF_027579735.1. NCBI lineage: Eukaryota > Metazoa > Chordata > Amphibia > Anura > Bombinatoridae > Bombina > Bombina bombina. Next base: position 415,654,570 of record NC_069504.1, read on the forward strand.
GAAAATTATCCTTTAAGGTTTTTCCCATTTATCTCATGTATGGTGGATATTCAATCATTTATACTGTTGTATGGGAGCGCAAATATGACTATCCTTTTCATAACAGAGTCGCAGCGCTGTCGGCGATGGTTCTGTAATAGGAGGTTGTGAGTTCGAATCCGTGTCTGCATCTTTGCAGTTCGTTGGCATACGTGGCTGAATTTTCAGCGGTTTGTAGATCGCCTTCCTAAGAGCAGACTACAGCGGTAAAAAATTTGGGTGAGCCATCTACCCGTTTGATCACTGTAAATGTTACCTTGTTTGCAGCCTAGCTTTATAGCACTGCAAACTCTGTGGCTGCTTTGCTTATACCTGATGAGGTAAAAAACAATATATTATATATATATATATATATATATATATATTTATATATATATGCGTATAATTGTAATATTGCCCTATTACGGGGGGAACTCAGATCTTGCATTGCAACTACTATGGTTTTACGGTTTTGGGATCAATAATTTAATCGTTTTACTCTCTCTGGTTAGGAGATTTCCAGGTCCGGGTCCGATCCTATTGGTGGTATTTTCCATGCTTTTTTATCTTGAAGGGACAGTTTCCTCAATGTGTTTCCCACCTATAATGTCTTTCTAATGATCCACTCTGCCTAATGGAATGTATTGAATTGTTTACAAGTATTTCCATAACCTTATATCGGCAGATGTAAAGGGGTATTTACCCTGTGGTATCCCAACCCATCCTTAAAGTTTTGACATTAAGTCCAATCTGTGTTAGCATAGCCTGTAGTGGTCAGTACACTCCCTGTGGGGTATAGAAGGATAAGGTAATCAAATGTTAATTTCACATTGTTCTTTACAAGTATTGGTGATTAGTTTATGGACAGATATAAGATATACCTACAGATATAGGATAAAGACACATGTATATGTACACAGTGTGATAAAGCAAGGAGATCTGATTATACCTACAGATATAAGATACAGACACATGTATATGTACACAATGTGATCAAGTAATGAGATCTGAGTATACCTACAGATATAGGATAAAGACACATGTATATGTACATAATGTGTTCACGTAATGAGATCTGATTATACCTACAGATATAAGATACAGACACATGTATATGTACACAATGTGATACAGTGATGTGATACAGTAATGAGATCTGATTATACATACAAGCTCAACCCAATTTTGTTAGGTTGTGGCTTTAATGCATGGAACCAGTGGTTCATTTACGTAAATAGGCCCTAAAGGAGCAAATTTAATTTTTTTATACTGTACGGATTTCTGTTTGCCTGGCCTGCCAATACCCTTGCCTGTTTACGCATCAGGGATAATTTTATAGAATGGCTGAGGATTATGGGGTACCTAGCAGTTAATAAGTCGGAAGGCCTGCCATCTGTGATTATTCTCTTAGTATTACTATTGTGTCTGTTGGAAGAGAGTGCAGAGCACTGGGATCAAAGGTGGACTTGCAGAAGGAGATAAGGTCCTCCGGGGAGTATGCTAGGGTTTCGCTCTGGACTTTGAAGTTTTATTGGGGAGCAAAAAATTTCAAGCCGCATTATCTAGGGCAGGGGAATTCTGCAATTTTGGCCGTGGCTGAGTGGAAGCAGCCTCATCATTTTATTAGTCTTTAAATTATGTTGAACGATGACCTAATTTGGGCCTTTTTATCTTTATTTTAACAGGTCTGCAATGACTCAGGTGCCCAGATTTCTTGGGAAGAGTGGGTGACTGAACGGCTGGATGGGTAGGTGTTGGTGCGGTTCAATGAGAGCCGGAATGACCAGCATAATGGAAGGAGGTAGAATAGGTAATGACTTAGTTTTTCTGGAGTTATTACAGTGCTGGTGGCCACGTTTTGTGTGGGCAGATTCGTTTGTAAACGTGTCAGTGTTGTCCACACTGACGACAGGGGGGTGGTTTCAGCAGTTGACATATTATATGCCCCTCACCCCTAATTCCACGGTCATTGCATTGTTAAGGCCATTTGGTGGGCAATGCCTGTGTTTCCATGCGTTCGTAAGAGCGAAACACATTTCTGGGGTTCATAACTCACTGGACAATGCCTTTCATGGTTTTCTATGGCATTGCTACTGGGAGTGCGCGCCATGGGCAAACGTAGTGGGGTGTGCGTTCCAGTGTGGATGGGGTACCTTAGTTTGGATGTTCAGCCCACTTGGTGAGGTTTGACACAGCGCGGACACATGGTCGGCCTTTGCAAAAGTTTTAGCAAAAGGGGAAGGATTGATTGCAGTTAAGGGCTTGAGAGATGGCGCAATGCATGTGTTTGGGTTTTTTGCTGCAAGGGTTGTGGAGGATGGTACTCCTGCTGGTTGTCAGCCATAATATATGGCCCCATGGGGGGCTGGGTTAGGGGTATGTGGTGTCCATGGTCTCGCAAGTGCTCATTTGTCTCGAAAATTTGTGCAGTCACTGAAGCTGCTGTATTGGGTTTGGTGTCTTCGTTGGGGGTGCCTAAAATTTGGGTGTTTAATTTGTTTCTGGTTGTTCTGTTCACATGGTTGGGGGTCTGATACACAAGTGGGTGGTGGTCCAATTTTTTTCAATCATTGGTCCCGGTGTGCGGCTTCATTTGAGAAGGAGGGCCTTCAGCCAGGGTTTTTTGTTAGTAAAATGTTATTGGAGGGTTTGGAGTACGGGGCCCTAGATGGGTTTGCGGGTTGCCGCTGGTGGTGGATTGTACTGATCTGTTCCAGTCTAGGGGGGTACTTGTGGTTCAGGCCGAGGTACTGTTTTAGGTTGCTTGCCTCAGAGAAGCATGGTGAGTAAGATCAAGGAGGCTTGGAGAGGTTTTTGTGGGCTTGTCCAGGGTTTAACTGTCGTATGGTCTGACATGATTACGAGATTGGTTGGTGGGCGGCATGGCCCCATTTTAGACTTAACAGGGGGAAGGTGGTGAACAAGCTGGTTGCAGCCTGATGCGTGGAGTAAAATGGGTGGTTGTGCATCAGTGATTTGGTGGATGCGGATACTGGTGAATTAAATTTGCAGGTTGTTTTAAATTTGTTATTTAATAAACAGGCTGTGGCCAGTATTTTTACCAAGCAACAAGTGTCTGTGTATTTAATTGGTGTATGATTTAAGGTAATTTAAAGTTTATTATAAGGGGACGGCAATCGACGACTCATGTGGTTAAGCTAGCCCCCGGATACGAAGGAACATAGGGGGAGGGGGCTTTTGACCCATGGGAGGAGTAGTCCCATAATTGGTGGAGTGGGGTGGGTCCCAGGAAAAGACTATATAAGGAAGTGTGACACGGCCATCTTCAGAAAATAATTTGCATGGCAGCAAGAAGTTTTCCCTCCCTCCCATTGTTTATGGTTTTATGTTTTGTCACAGCTTGGCGGGTGCTAGTTCCCTCACGTTTGCAATTGGACTATGGCCATAAGTGAATGGGTTAACCTCCCCACGGGGTGGGAGAGCAGGTTAAGTAGCTTCTTGGACACGGGGTTCCTTGGAGCTTGGGGTTTTAAAGAAATAACGGACTTAGTTAAGTCCAGGTGAATTTATATACGGCCTGGTCAACAAGAAAAGGGAGATTAATGAATTAAGTTTGGGAGCTAGCATCTTCAGAGTTAATGAAATTTGTATATGGTTTAAAGAGTTATTTATTTGGTGTTTTAAATTTGTTATTTAATAAACAGGCTGTGGACAGTATTTTTACCAAGCAACAAGTGTCTGTGTATTTAATTGGTGTATATTTCTTTCTGTCCTTCTATTCTGGTATTTATCCCAACGTTTCTTACTCAGATTATCGACATTCTTCCTATAACTGTTTCTTAACGCAAGGGAAGTTGAAGCTCCCTAACTTTAATTTTTTTACTATGTTTGATCAACCATGCCTTGATTTCCCCCCTATAAAAGGCTTTGACTGTTTCCCAAAATATATCTATTTTTTCTATATATGTCCTATTAAACATACTAAAATCCTTCCATTTACCCCGCATCCAATTTTGAAATTCAATGTTGTTTACTAAATATTTGCGAAAATAAAAATTATTACCTTCTCTGCAGTTCTGATACTTATTATAAATTGACAGGGATATACTTGTATGATCTGATATATAAAAATCACTAATATCGGTGGGCAATTCCTTGTACATCCATTTCTCACTGATTACATTTTTGAGAATGTTTTATGGGATTTAGATTCGCAAGTGTAAGCTCTGAGATCTGGGCTTTTAATTCGCCAAATGTCTCTTAATTTTAATATTTTACAAAATTAGATAGGATTTTAGTTTCTTTGGAATATTGTCTACTTATCTTTTTATTCATCCTATCTATCTTGGGGCACCTGGCCATATTAAAATCTCCAGCCACTATCAGTTGTGTATGTACGTAACAAGCTCAATTTAATGCCAATTTTGTCCAACATTTTCATCTGTACAATTTGGCCCATAAACATTGCAAATTACATATCTTTGTTTATCAATCTCTACTTGAATAATTAAGAACCTCTCCTCCAGATCGAGATCTTGTGAAATTGTTTTATATTCTAGTTTTTTATTAAAAAGGCAAGCAACCACTTTCCATAAACATTGCAAATTACATATCTTTGTTTATCAATCTCTACTTGAATAATTAAGAACCTCTCCTCCAGATCGAGATCTTGTGAAATTGTTTTATATTCTAGTTTTTTATTAAAAAGGCAAGCAACCACTTTCCATAAACATTGCAAATTACATATCTTTGTTTATCAATCTCTACTTGAATAATTAAGAACCTCTCCTCCAGATCGAGATCTTGTGAAATTGTTTTATATTCTAGTTTTTTATTAAAAAGGCAAGCAACCACTTTCTTTCTTCCTTTACAGGGCGTGGCTATCACTTCTCCAACCCATTTCATTTTCAATTTGTCTACCTCTATACTCTTTAAATGTGTCTCCTGTAATAGGACTATGTCCGGTGCCAATCTCTGTAGAGAGTGTATAATTCTTTTTCTTTTAACTGGTGAAGTTATGCCACCCACATTCCATGAAATAATCTTAATTTTTCCTATATATAAAACCATACTGCCTGAGGCCATACTGTGTGAGGATAGTGGAGACGGAGGAGGGGGGAAAAACAAACAAAAAACAAACAAACAAAAAAAACAAAAAACAAATATATATAAAAAAAAAGCCTTCCACCTCGAGGAAGATAATAACCAATAATACCATCAATGGGTATTTATCTTTCAACTCCATTAATCAGGGATCTTATCTAACCAGAATATCTGTAGCATTGCTCCCAGCTATTAATTAATTCTTAATGCTGTCAATGAATTGTTTGGCATGGTGTTATGCTTCGAATATCATAACTTCCTCCTTATAAAACACTCTCAGTTTAGCCGGGTATAATATGGTAGCCTGTATTCCCATATTTATTAATTGAGTACACAGTGGAGTCATCTCCCTCCTTAACATAGAGGTTTCAAAAGAGAAGTCTTGAAATAGGGAGATTACTTCATCCTTTATTTTAAACGGGAAGACTTTTCTGTTTTGTCTTATGATTTCTGTCTTATCTTGGAAGTTAAGATATTTTATAATCACAGTTCTTCTGCCATTTTTATTAGCACCTTGCTCTCTAGATTGTCCTAGCCTATGAGCTCTTTCTACCGCAATAGGACATGGTATACCTAATAGCTCAGGAAGCTTAACTGATGCAAAATGTAGTAAATCCTTATAATCTTGAGACTCAGGGCTCTAGTCTCCATCTCTTCTACTCTAGTCTGTAATAGACTAAGTTTTTTTTCTTGCTCTCTAAGCCCCTGTTCTTGTGTGGAAGTCAGGTCTTCCAAATCTGATACCCTATTTTCCACTTCCAAAATTATTGCTGCATACTGTCTTACCTCAGCTGAAAGACTGACATATTCTTTATGTAATTGGTCAAACTGTGGAGTAATTATATACGTAATTTGTTTTAATACATTTTGTGGTTCTATTACTGTCATTGTAGTCCCTGTATCTATACTACTATCAATAAATGACTCAGGATTGCCTTTAGTCTTTTTTTCTTTGCTTTTGGGGGCCATCCCCCCATAACTACTCTTAACTAATTCTAGTTACAATGAGGATTATCTGTGATTGAGACTGTGTGTGTTGTAGTCCTGTACCAGACAGTGACGTGTGTAAAAGTGAGCAAATAAAAGAAAGTGAAAAACAAGTAAATCAGCAGAAAACTAAATTCTCTACCAACTGGCTTTTTTTTTTAATAAAAGTACAATTAATACTATGTGTTGTGTATGTCAGAATGAATTCTTATATCTTTATACTATTTCCATATTATCTAGGCCTGGAAGGCCAAAGTGAAATTATGTAAACCCCTTGTAGCTAGTAAACTTCTCTGTTTCTCCTCTCCTTGTTGATGTATGCAACTAATAAACCTTCACCTCAAATTGCACCTTGAAGCTCTATCAACCTCATTAAAAAAGAATAGGTAACCCCCCCCCCCACCCCAATTGCTCTACCCAATGCTGTGTGTTCTTTATAAATGTATGATCTTTCCAACAATAAGTATAACGAAAAATATAATTTCAAATTTACTAAACCTCTTTAATAGATAATCCCTTTTCCAACGGAGTAAGGAATAGCTCTTCAATAAGGAGAACATACACTAAGTGATCGCTTAAAACAAAACCATTATTTTTGTAAAATGTTCTCAGCTCACAGTTCCCTTGATTCTTCCCTCCTCCTGCTTTGAGCTAGATACAGTGACATTTTAACTTAGATCTTTCTACCACTTTCTTAATGTAAAATTGACATTAATATAGCAATACCTTAAAAATTAACTATTGCGGATTAGCTTTGTACAGTTTTTTTAAACTCAGTAATTAAAGACCACTAGTCTTTCTATAAAACCTTTAAGCTTGCTATAACTTATACTGGCACACACAGAATTATACATCAAATTTGCTGTAACCAGAGAAGGATAGCAGACAACAAATAAAGGCTGCTATATGGTCTTCATAGACTTGGTATATCTCACACAGAAAGCACAAAAATATATACTTCAGTTTTTCCTTCCACACTTTCATGAATACTTTCCCCCGTAAGCTCTTTTCCCGCCTTATATACCTAGTTAAAGGGACACTGAACCCAAATATTTTCTTTCGTGGTTCAGATAGAGCATGCAATTTTAAAAAACTTTCTAATTTACTCCTATTATCAAATTTTCTTCATTCTCTTTGTATCTTTGTTTGAAATGCAAGAAAGTAAGTTTAGATGCCGGCCCATTTTTTGGTGAACAACCTGGGTTGTTCTTGCCGATTGGTGGATAAATTCATCCACCAATAAAAAAGTGCTGTCCAGAGTCCTGAAAAAGTTTGGATGCCTTATTTTTCAAATAAAGATAGCAAGAGAACGAAGATAAAATGATAATAGGAGTAAATTTCAAAGTTGCTTAAAATGGCATGCTCTATCTGAATCACAAAAGAAAAAAAATGGGTTCAGTGTCCCTTTAAGAATAGTCCTACCATGGAGAGGGCAAATCAATAAATGGCAGAATAATACTCAACCTTATTTATATAGAGTATTTCCATCACTTGGTTCCATTAACTCTTTCTTTCTCCAACTTAAAGCTGAATACTTCTGTTTATTTACTTAGGGCTATCCCCTATATTCAATTTCCTATATGTTGCTACCACTTAACCTCTAAATGCTGGCTGCCTATAGTACTTGCAATTGAATATTTAAGTATGCCCGGCTAATTCAACTTTCTTGGGATAATACTAATACATTCAGATATTAACAAAAGAAATAGTCGTCTGCAATATTTTTCAGCATAGTACAAAAATCACTATTCTTACTCTTAAAACATTTAAGCTTAATAACTCTTACAACTTTAACATACAGATTTATACTTCAACTTTTGCAACAGCAAGTAAAAAAAAAAAAACCTCAGCAAAAAGTAGCAGTTATGTGCAAATGTAGAAGGTGCCGTTTTTATGACACAGTCAGTTTTTTTGTTTTGTTTTTTTTTTCCCCTTCCTTCCCTTTTTTTCCCATCTTTTTCTCCTCCTTCTTCCCCTTCTTTTTTCTCTCTTTTTTTTCTTTTCTCTCCACTTCTTTTCCTCTTTTCTTCTTTATTTAATCCCAACTCTTGCTCAAATCCTTCTCATTTCCAAAAAAAAGGCTAAACACTATGGATTTTTTTTTTTAATAAAGTCCTCCTAGTATGACCTATTTTTCTCCTTTGACCTTATCCTTTTCTTTTAACAACTGCTTATACGATCTCCTGAAAAAATGCAACTGGCTGTGTTTCAACCTTCTACTTTATCAGTGGTTAGGCACGATAAGCTAGCCCCACACTTGTAGAATTTACAACACAGTGCTATCTCCCAAGTCTTACTTTAGTCTTTTAACCCTGGCTTGATCATATTAAAGCCTTCTCCCTGTGAACATGGGTATAAACTAGGCGGTAAATGGGCCTTCGTTAATACTCTGCTGAGGCCGATACAATTTATGCCCCTGAGACCCAGTTTTATAGACAGCAATATTAAATAGTTATATACGTGAATTTATCCACCACTTATCTTTTGAGCACTCCGCCAACAGGTATCCTCGGTTACTTTATTTTCCTCCTGACTTCCGTCTTTACTCCGTTATTGTTATGTGGAATAATGCAGGCTGTTGGGTTTCTCCACTGTTTTGCCCCTACAATTCCATGCTTCTTCCCCTACTCCGGAGAAGAGTAGTGGACCTACGCATATGGCCGTGTAACCTTACCTCTCGATTCTCGACAGAGATCCTGGGGGAACTTGTGACTCTCACTTTGTAGACTTCTTTGGGCAAACTCCAACCTCTTTATCCAGGCTTTCCTTCAACCTTTGTCAGCTACCTTCTGTCAGCCGCTGACTCCCGGCTGTGGCCCTGACAGCTGGGCCTTCCGTCTATACCGGCTCCTGTGGCGCCTTCTTGTTTCTCAGCAATCTCCCAAGGAAATCTGGGCCAATGCACATTGGTGGGATAAAGGTAGGTGGTTGCGAAAAATGTATCCATTCTGTGTTAGAAACAAGACAAGTAGATGACAATATGCCAATACATCTTAGATTTTCAGCCATTAAGACATGGCACAGTGAGAACAAAAGGTGCTTTGTAGATACCTCAATTTATACTACTCTATTACATATGTACAAATGGCTTGCAATCATTAAATTAATTAAATACTTTGGGTTAATTACTTACACCTACTGTAGATATAATGCATTAAATGTCTTTTTTTTTTCTAAACATCTTAAAAGCTTTAATTTCCATTATGTTAAAACAAAACAATAATATGAAATTGTTGTATGAGGGTGCTCATATTTTTTTTTAAATAACAAAAATTGAATAGTTGCCACATTGTTAATATAGATTTATTTAAGAGGGAAAAAAACAGTAGATGCTTACATATATACAAATGTTATACAATTTTAAAGTATTATGCATTTAAAAAGCATTAAAGTATTATGTTATAGATTCATACATTTTAAGATACCTGGTACATGATTAGCTAAAGGGACAGTTGTTTAGCAACACTGCTTATTTTTATTATTATTTTTTTGTTAAAACATATTTAATTTGTATTTTTTTCTATGAAAGCAGGGTCTCTCTCTCTCATATAGCAATATTTATGATGGTGTGGGTGGACATGTTCCCAGAGAGGGAACCTGTCTGCCTGCAATCACCATCAGAGATTGAGCAACTATTGGTGAAATTTAAGATTGTGCAGGAACTCAGGTCTGATCAATCTGGGTTAATTTGATCTGCCATCTCTAAAGTGGCAAAGAGGTTATGATCACAGCTTCTTAAATTGTGGTTGCATGCTTGCATATGTGAGCTTGTACTGCAAGCTGTGAATGTAACATCATATATGAGCCCTATAGAATTTATTAACTAAATAGAATTTCAAAGCAAAAAAGATTTCATGACAGTAAATCAAATTAAAAATAACATAACAGAAACATGATTAAATATGTAAATGCTATTATTTGTTTAGTTATTCTCAGTGAGGCCTTTCCTGAGACTCAACAATTTCTTGTCAATATATTTTTCACTGTGTTTCATATATATTTTTACACTAAATCTTAATTTATTCCACAAATATCTATATTATTTCAATTGAATTCAATTTAATGCAGGAACCATCTGTTCAATACTTAAGGGACACAGAAGTATTCATATAACATGTCCCTGTTTGTATAAAATACATTAGTGTAATGGAGGTTTCCTATAGCGTGATGCAATCAATTGCAGTTAAAAATGGCCCTCCAGTATAAGTGTGGTATTATACAGGTATAACAGGAATTTGGTATATGTTACTCATAGTATAATTAAACCATGTAATGCTGAATCGTTATTTAGAAAGTTTACATTTTGTTAGGTATATATATATATATCTCGGCTTTTAAAAATTATTAACATTTGTTTTAATCATTTAGTTGCAGATTATGTATTAATACTCTTATGTAGTTTAAGGTTTGAAATGTATTTTGGTTAATATTAAGAAACAAAACAAAACAAAACAAAAAAAACATTGATAGAAAGAACACAAGTTGTCATTGTGCTTTCATTAGATGTTCCATATAGAATTATTTGAATATTGTTGTGGTCTATTTTTTGTATTTTAAACAAGGCAATTAAACAATTTATTCTATGTACTTCTAGTTAAAAAGCTATAATGGCCAATAATGAAAAAAAATGTATACGAAGAGCAAAAAACAAATCAGCACACTCTCACAGGTTGACAGAAGGAATGTTATATGCTGAAAAAGGTAACAAATAATAATTTTATCAGCTCAAATTCTTAGTATGAAAATACCAATTCAGGAAAGAAGTATAAATATAAAATGTACTTTGGGGGTTTAAAAAGGAAATAATATATTCATTTGCATAAAATAACATAAGGGAGTAAGGGAAAAATGGAGACACGACCTGCACAAATCCATAGCTTTTTAGAGTGTATAAGTTCATCTCTCGCAGCTAATGCTGCATATTTTATGATTCTCAATTTTAGCAAACAAATGATTAAACACATAATACAAGTCATGGTAACACTTAAAAAAGATTTCTGTATTACCTCCTCTACCATGGGAAAAGGAAGTCTGTTTACAGGAACTGACTGCTACGACAACTTCCAATCTATTGTTTTATACTTGAACATAATCAATAAAATAGCCAGTAAAGAACTCTGAAATTACTTTTAAGATGTAAAATGCTGACAGAGCTATAAAATGTCTTGAAAAAAAAATAATAATTCCACTGCTGAGAAATCAAATAGATAATTTTATGGCATTTTACCTCAGTAATATATTACCGCTCTTTGACATATTTAAGATAATACAGCACAAGAATCATTTCTTGAAATGTTGCTGCATGTTGTAGAACAGCATTATAACTGAAGGTTTAAAGAGATGTTCTAGTCCTAAAATAAAAGGGGTAGATAACACTAAATAAACTTATCTAATGATTTTTTTTTTTACAGAAAAACACCATTAAAGTCTATTGGGATTTTTGTAGAAAAATAATTTGATACGTTATTCCAAAGGATTTTGATCAACCTTATAATGTTCTATTTTATTAGAGAATTTTATTTTAAAATGAATGCCTTTCTTCACTGTGTGCTTAAAGGGATATATAATACAAACTTTTTCATGATTCCGATAGAGCATGCAATTTCAAACACCTTTCTTATTTACTTCTGTTATTACATTTTTTTTGTTCTCTTGTTATCTATTGTTGAAAAAAGCTCTGGAGTGTGCACATATCTGGAGCACTATATGACAGCAGTTTTACAAGAATGTTATTCATTTGCAAGAGGACTAGATGGCAGCACTATTTCCTGCTATATAGTGCTCCAGAGACCTACCTAGGAATCTCTTCAAAAAAGAATAACATAGGAACGAAGCAAGTTTTATTACAGAAGTAAATTGGAAACTTTTTTAAATTGTATGATCTGTCTGAATCACAAAAGAATAAATTTGGTTTTCAAATCCCTTTAACCCGTTTAATGTGCATGATGAGGTGTTCTCGTCATAGCAACGCTTCCTGTAGGCACATGACGAGCCCTGTGTTCGGTGACCCCCCCTCACTACAGGCCGGGGATTGTTGGTGGCCTAGTGGGCACACTCCCAGGCTTCATGAGAGTGCTGGTGACGTTACCACGTACGCAGGTGGTGCCGTCACAAAGGGGGCTGAAACAGGATGCCCTGGTAGCTGCAAGGGAACTGGGTGAGGATTTTCAAACCCCTTTATCTCAGTTCCATTAGCAGCTAAAAACCACCATGCCTGGGGATATTACATTATAGGCACAATAAAAAAAAAATGTGTCTAGAGAATCCTAATAAGGTTTATTTTATAGTAGAAAAGTTCAGCTGCTGCACGGCTGTTGAGAATGTCAGTTAACTTTCTGTGTCAGTTATACGCTAAAATAAAAACTAAGGCAACTTCCAATCTTTTTTGAATAAAAAGTAGAACGCTTTATTCTGTAACGCGTTTCTCAACCACAGGACTGGTCGTTTCTTCAGACAGTATAAAAGCGAGTATGTTTCGCTTTTATACTGTCTGAAGAAACGACCAGTCCTGTGGTTGAGAAACGCGTTACAGAATAAAGCGTTCTACTTTTTATTAAAAAAAGATTGGAAGTTGCCTTAGTTTACTATTTTAGTGTATAACTGACACAGAAAGTTAACTGACATTTTCAACAGCCCTGCAGCATCTGAACCAAGAGGCGGCCACTACGAGTGGAACCGGTCCCAGTGTACTAGCCAAAGTTAAGTGCTAGCCTGCTGATTTGCACTGGTCATAGTACAGGGCCACCCATTCTGGTAAGCACAATTCTTATCATCATTCTTCTATCTGCAAAACAGAATTACGCTATGAGGCGCCCTCTTCTTGTTTTTATTTTCTAACAGTTCATCCCACACTCTGGGATCAAGAGGAGCAGCCCTGACCCAAAACATCAGTTACAATTGTTGCTTAGGATTATAATATTCAAGGTTTATTTGAAATATTCACCACAAAATATCATTTTGAAAAACCCTTTTGGCTCACACTTTTTTTTTGGAGCATATCAGAACTTATAATATTGAATATTGTTTAGTGCGCCTTTTTGTTTCCCCTCCTGGGATACCATTTTCCATCTAGGGTTATTATAGTGGCGGAGGTGTAGGGCTTAATAATTTTAGTATAGTAGGGGCAATGTGGGCGGGTAGTTTATAGGTGTTTAGTGTTACTTTATAACAGTTTAGTTATGAGTTTTATGTAACAGATTTGTAGCGTAAAACTCATAACTACTGCTTTTAGATTACAAAATGGATCTTGACGGTATAGGCTGCAACACAAGCTTTTTAGCCTCACCGCAAAACTTGTAATGGCTGCGATATGGAAGTTCCATGAAAAATGTAATTTTTATGTGTGCAGGACTGACATTGCATTACAGGCTAAAAGACTTGCAGTGCAGCTATACCGTCAAGACTTGTTATGGCTGCAGTGCAGTTTTAACGCTGAAATTACCATTTTTTCAGCGTTAAAACCCGAACGCACAACTCGTAATCTAGGTGTTATAGATTAGGGCCCAATTCTCTGAAGTTCTCTGGTCTGGCGAGATTCTATAAGATGTGTCATCAGTATGATGAGGCCTCTCAGGGATTGTTTTAAAGGCATTTTTTGTCCTTGTGAACTGTATATCTCATTAAGAGGAGTTCACTAATATACTTTATGTTAAGGAGAGACACTGACTTTACAATACATTGTTCCGTAAAATAAGCTGATTATTTCTCTCCATGCTTGTGAGCTTTTAAAAATCGGGCCCTTTTTCATAAGAGTATACTAAGGTAGAGTCAGACACATGTCCACATATCTTGAGCATTATATAGCATCATAAAATGAATCCTGGAAGACAGAAAAGGAGACGCCCTATAGTGCAGTATCGTGGGTAGTTAAAACAAACAAATAAATGTGCAAATGCAAACTCACAATGTCATTAGCACACATAGTGCTATCACAGACAGGCCGAGGTCTCAGAGCCGCCCGGCAGACTCACTGCCGAACTCTCACAGTCAGTCGGTCATGAGGTAGGTATCGACCAATTGGAATGACCCTCGCCAGCCGCATTAATGGTGATGTCAGGAAAATAGGAGTAGTCTGCCAATTGGTCAATCTGTATAGGAGGTGTGTGGTGTCCAAAAAATGTATTGATTTAGTACACAACAAAGAGCAGGGATAAAGTATAAAAACGCGTTTCTGTATTTTAAATTGGTTTTATTAAAAGTTTTTATACTTTATCCATGCTCTTTGTTGAGTCCTAAATTGGTTAAATTTTGCACACAGGTTAGAGGACATAAAGAATTTGTGACGTAAATATTACATATAAAATATTACACAATATTAATAATAATAATAATAATTATTATTATTATAGATACTGTAAACATTACATATACTGTTTATATATTTTCAGATTATTTATTTGCATTAATTAATAATATTGTTCAATATTTTATATTTAATAAATACACAACGTACATTAATATAATTCATGTCGTGTTAGCACACATGAAAAATGATTTATGTGCGCAGTTTGTGAGATAAGTCATTTTTGCAAAGGGGCTAGTTTTTTCTTTATTTTTTTTTTTACATATGTCATGGGTTGCCAGATGTCATACATAGCTTCATAATTTTCTACTTAAAAATGAATTATAAACGGTACGAGACCTTTAAGTTTTTATTGTAAAGTAAGTATAACAAACCATTTACTAGGAAATGCTTTCAGTTTCAATTGTAATCATCATATAGTTATAGATAGAAGGTTACCTGTGTACTGAGAGACAGCTAAAAGCGATTGGAGTAATCTGTTTTGCTTTTGCTAATATTTATTTATTTTAAATTCTACTCAGGTCAACAAGTAAAACATATAAATTACCCAACATTTATTTCATCTTCTTTCTGCATCTCTTAGTTGTTCCATCTGAAAAGTATAAGCAAATACATAATTTAATTGTATTTAATATTAGATTTTATAACAATGGCATACATGCTTATTAAATACATTGGGATAGGATTATCCCCAACTGCATGTGGAAAATCATCTTCTTTTGTATTTTTGATCTCTTTCTGCATTTTTAAAATCTTAGTTCACTTATCCTTTCTGAAAGTGAAGACTACATAGCAATTATTTTAGTGTTAATTTTATATATTTATACAAATTTGACATTAAAATACAAATTTAATTACATTACTTAATAGTCATAGGAAACTTGATATAATTACTCTTTTTAAGAAATAATTAATTCCTTACTTCACCTTAGCAAGCATTTATCATACATAATTAGCATTAATTAGTCATGCAGCCTTTTTTATTTAATGGTTGTTTTTTTTAATTATTTTAAAGTTGTTACATTCATTTCCAATGTGTTTTACAAATAGAAGAAACCTTTCACATTCCAAGAACTGTCTTTTTTTGCAACATTAACATCTGCAAGTAAAATGTGGTACCTTATTCTTTCTTTAATTTTGCAAATATCTCTATTTAAATTAAATAACCATTCCATACATTTATTATTGTCAATACAGGTATCACTAATTAAAAGGTTACATTCTTGTATACTTTCATCAAGATATAACACATTATTAGTTTCTTACTGTATAATGTAAACATGCTTGCCATCAGATTCTTTTCAAGAAAAATGGGATGATGAAATGAAATTATACATCCAATGACAAGCAGAGTATAGAGGTAAGAAGTGCACATGACTGTTTCATCACGAGTAGAGTGCAAACCCTGGATCATCAGATTTGCCCACCACCTTTAAGAACAAGAAGAACTTGGAGACTTTAAAAAAAAAGTCTACAAAAAGCTTAATGCCCCTTCTTTTGCCTCTGGACATTATGGTTAACTACATTTCTTGTCTTTTTCATAACTTTTTCCCTAATACTTTCTATTTCGTGCCAGCAACCCTTTTGCAACAATGCTTTGTGCTCTTCTTAACATCTAAAATAGATTACAGCCAAACGTACCCCATTTCAACAAGGGTAAATCATTCAGCCACCATGGGCCCTATTTACTAAGACTGTGCGGACAAGGTTCTCAACTTAAGAACTTGTTCACACGGCTAAGCCTCTAGCGGGCAGAAGAAGGGATTGTTCTCAGGTGTGTGGGGGGGGGTTATCTCCACCAATTTACAGCTGGCGGAGAGTGTAAGATGCAGCAATCCGGTGACCTCTGATTCTTACATACGGGAAGCAAGCTTGCATGAGCGAGCCTGCCACGCAATGGTTTAAAAGCAGCTTATACTGCTTGATACATTGAGCCCCATAAATCAGACTAACATCAACTGTACTGAACTACATATTAACTTTGCTTATAGGAACAGTCTACTTAAAAATGTTTATTGTTTAAAAAGATAGATAATCCCTTTATTACCCATTCCCCAGTTTTGCATAACTAACATGTGGCCAGATTACGAGTTTTGCATTATGAGTGGCTCGCTACTAACTTGCAAGTTATTTCCACTGCTCACCTTTAATAGCGCTGCTATTACAGGTTTGCAAAAACCTGGCATTAGCAGGCAATATGGCAGCGTTGAGCTCCATACCGCACACAAATACCAGCGCTGCTTTGAGCTGGTTTTACGTGCTTGTGCATGATTTCCCCATAGACATCAATGGGGAGAGCCAGCTTTAAAAAAGCCTACACCTGCAATAAAGGAGAGTAAAGCTCCGTAATGCAGCCCCATTGATTCCTATGGGGAAAGAAAAGTTACACTTAACACCCTAACATAAACCCCAAATCCAAACATCCCTAATCTGCCACCCCTGACATCGCCGACACCTATATTACACTTATTAACCCCTAATCTGCCGCCCCCAACATCGCCACCACCTACCTACACTTATTAACCCCTAATCTGCTGCCCCAATGTCGTCGCTACCTACCTACACTTATTAGTGCTAAAAATAAATACACAGAGCGCCTCCTAAAAGGCTAAGACACTAGTAGTGACAAGATTATTTAAATAAAAAATATATTGAAATTCTATAGGGGTATATAAAATATTTTATAAGCTACTTATAGCTAAAATATACAAACAAGATAGAAAAGTGGATCCACTTAAAATTAACAATAAAATATGCATATATCTATATAAAAACAATACAATTGTGGTTAAAAACCACAACAAAATACAATCTTAATCACAAAATAAATTACAATACAGGGATTGCAGAATTATTAGGCAAATGAGTATTTTGACCACATCATCCTCTTTATGCATGTTGTCTTACTCCAAGCTCAAAAGCCTACTACCAATTAAGCATATTAGGTGATGTGCATCTCTGTAATGAGAAGGGATGTGGTCTAATGACATCAACACCCTATATCAGGTGTGCATAATTATTAGGCAACTTCCTTTCCTTTGGCAAAATGGGTCAAAAGAAAGACTTGACAGGCTAAGAAAAGTAAAAAATAGTGAGATATCTTGCAGAGGGATGCAGCACTCTTAAAATTGCAAAGCTTCTGAAGCGTGATCATCGAACAATCAAGCGTTTCATTCAAAATAGTCAACAGGGTCGCAAGAAGCGTGTGGAAAAACCAAGGTGCAAAATAACTGCCCATGAACTGAGAAAAGTCAAGTGTGCAGCTGCCAAGATGCCACTTGCCACCAGTTTGGCCATATTTCAGAGCTGCAACATCACTGGAGTGCCCAAAAGCACAAGGTGTGCAATACTCAGAGACATGGCCAAGGTAAGAAAGGCTGAAAGACGACCACCACTGAACAAGACACACAAGCTGAAACGTCAAGACTGGGCCAAGAAATATCTCAAGACTGATTTTTCTAAGGTTTTATGGACTGATGAAATGAGAGTGAGTCTTGATGGGCCAGATGGATGGGCCCGTGGCTGGATTGGTAAAGGGCAGAGAGCTCCAGTCCGACTCAGACGCCAGCAAGGTGGAGGTGGAGTACTGGTTTGGGCTGGTATCATCAAAGATGAGCTTGTGGGGCCTTTTCGGGTTGAGGATGGAGTCAAGCTCAACTCCCAGTCCTACTGCTAGTTTCTGGAAGACACCTTCTTCAAGCAGTGGTACAGGAAGAAGTCTGCATCCTTCAAGAAAAACATGATTTTCATGCAGGACATTGCTCCATCACACGCGTCCAAGTACTCCACAGCGTGGCTGGCAAGAAAGGGTATAAAAGAAGAAAATCTAATGACATGGCCTCCTTGTTCACCTGATCTGAACCCCATTGAGAACCTGTGGTCCATCATCAAATGTGAGATTTACAAGGAGGGAAAACAGTACACCTCTCTGAACAGTGTCTGGGAGGCTGTGGTTGCTGCTGCACGCAATGTTGATGGTGAACAGATCAAAACACTGGCAGAATCCATGGATGGCAGGCTTTTGAGTGTCCTTGCAAAGAAAGGTGGCTATATTGGTCACTGATTTGTTTTTGTTTTGTTTTTGAATGTCAGAAATGTATATTTGTGAATGTTGAGATGTTATATTGGTTTCACTGGTAAAAATAAATAATTGAAATGGGTATATATTTGTTTTTTGTTAAGTTGCCTAATAATTATGCACAGTAATAGTCACCTGCACACACAGATATCCCCCTAAAATAGCTATAACTAAAAACAAACTAAAAACTACTTCCAAAACTATTCAGCTTTGATATTAATGAGTTTTTTGGGTTCATTGAGAACATGGTTGTTGTTCAATAAAAAAATGAATCCTCAAAAATACAACTTGCCTAATAATTCTGCACTCCCTGTAAAACAGCTGTTAACTGATAAGCTGGTTTATGGTTGGATACAAAATATAAATATATAAAAATATCAATTTACTGAGTAGGTGTCCATAAATATGTAGGTCCCAAACTTTAAATTCTTTCCAGAGAGTGAATGTCCGATATGAAGATTCTATTTTAAAACAATTATCCTTATATATCCCTCGATAAATGGTGAAATGATGAATTGTGTAAAAAAGAAAAACGTAGTGGTTTTCAAATCAAATTTCAAAAATTATTGTGAATATCCAAAAAATCCTGAAAAGATGATGTGATGAAGTGGGCGTGAATAATCAAAAATGTGTGTACACAAAAATGAAAAAAGAAAAAGGAAAAAATGTGAAAAAATAATCCAAATGAATATTTAGGATGTGTTAAAGGGAATAACACACTTATAAATCTTAGATAGTTTTGATAAAGGCCCAGTTCTTAGGGCCGAAACGCGTTGACATATATGGTAAGATTCTTTTCAATTACTGACTAAGTTTGAATAGCAGTTTTGCACTATGTTATATTTGTTTTATTACAGGTATATCTTTGAATGAATTGATCCCTGAGACATAGGATCCATTTCTGTATTTTTTCATCGTTTACACACAGGAATAACTTTTTAGGAGCATCTCTTCACATCTTGTATTCACATAAGGGTCACTTTATAAGTGTGTTATTCACTTTAACACATCCTAAATATTCATTTGGATTATTTTTTCACATTTTTTCCTTTTTCTTTTTTCATTTTTGTGTACACACATTTTTGATTATTCACGCCCACTTCATCACATCATCTTTTCAGGATTTTTTGGATATTCACAATAATTTTTGAAATTTGATTTGAAAACCACTACGTTTTTCTTTTTTACACATTTCATCATTTCACCGTTTATCGAGGGATATATAAGGATATATTTTTTTTAAATAGAATCTTCATATTGGACATTCACTCTCTGGAAAGAATTTAAAGTTTGGGACCAACATATTTATGGACACCTACTCAGTAAATTGATGTTTTTATATATTTATATTTTTTATCCAACCATCAACCAGCTTATCAGTTAACAGCTGTTTTATTGTAATTTATTTTGTGATTAAGATTGTATTTTGTTGTGGTTTTTAACCACAATTGTATTGTTTTTTTATATAGAAATATGCATATTTTATTGTTAATTTTAAGTGGATCCACTTTTCTATCTTGTTTGTATATTTTAGCTATAAGTAGCTTATAAAATATTTTATATACCCCTATAGAATTTCAATATATTTTTTATTTAAATAATCTTGTCACTACTAGTGTCTTAGCCTTTTAGGAGGCGCTCTGTGTATTTATTTTTAGCACTACATTCACCTTTTTGGGGGCACTGGTACCCACAATACTAGGAGCTACAGACACAAGGTTGAGCGCTGTCAGATTTTAACAGATTTTTACCTACACTTATTAACCCCTAATCTGCCGCCTCCAATGTCGCCGCTACTATACTAAAGTTATTAACCCCTAAACCTAACCCTAAGTCTAATGCTAACCCTAACGTAAACCCTAACACCCCCTAACTTTAACATAATTAAAATAAATCTAAATAAAAATTACAATTAACACCTAAAATAATTCCTATTTAAAACTAAATACTTACCTATAAAATAAAACCTAACCTAGCTACAATATAACTAATAGTTATATTGTAGCTATCTTAGGTTTCATTTTTATTTCACAGGTAAGTTTTTATTTATTTTATCTAGGTAGAATAGTTATTAAATAGTTATTAACTATTTACTAACTACATAGTTAAAATAAATACAAATTTACCTGTAAAATAAAACCTAACCTGTCACACTAAAACATTAAACTACAATTAAATCAATTACATTAATTAAATACAATTAACTAAATTACAAAAAAATAAACACTAAATTACACAATTTTTTATATCAAAGATTTAAACTAATTACACCTAATCTAATAGCCCTATCAAACTAAAAAAGCCCCCCCCCCAAATAAAAAAACCTAGCCTAAACTAAACTGCCAATAGCCCTTAAAAGGGCCTTTTGCGGGGCATTGCCCCAAAGAAATCAGCTCTTTTACCTGTAAAAGAAATACAAACAACCCCCCAACAGTAAAACCCACCACCCACACAACCAAACCCCCCAAATAAAATCCTATCTAAAAAACCTAAGCTCCCCATTGCCCTGAAAAGGGCATTTGAATGGGCATTGCCCTTAAAAGGGCATTTAGCTCTTTTCCATTGCCCAAACCCTAAGCTAAAAATAAACCCACCCAATAAAACCTTAAAAAAACCTAACACTAACCCCCGAAGATCCACTTACAGTTTTTGAAGACCGGACATCCATCCTCATCAAGCCAATAGGATTGAGCTTCATTCTATTGGCTGATTGGATTTTATTTGGCGGGTTTGGTTGTGTTGGTGGTGGGTTTTACTGTTGGGGGGTTGTTTACATTTTTTTTACAGGTACACACAGGAATAACTTTTTAGGAGCATCTCTTCACATCTTGTATTCACATAAGGGTCACTTTATAAGTGTGTTATTCACTTTAACACATCCTAAATATTCATTTGGATTATTTTTTCACATTTTTTCCTTTTTCTTTTTTCATTTTTGTGTACACACATTTTTGATTATTCACGCCCACTTCATCACATCATCTTTTCAGGATTTTTTGGATATTCACAATAATTTTTGAAATTTGATTTGAAAACCACTACGTTTTTCTTTTTTACACATTTCATCATTTCACCGTTTATCGAGGGATATATAAGGATATATTGTTTTAAAATAGAATCTTCATATTGGACATTCACTCTCTGGAAAGAATTTAAAGTTTGGGACCAACATATTTATGGACACCTACTCAGTAAATTGATGTTTTTATATATTTATATTTTTTATCCAACCATCAACCAGCTTATCAGTTAACAGCTGTTTTATTGTAATTTATTTTGTGATTAAGATTGTATTTTGTTGTGGTTTTTAACCACAATTGTATTGTTTTTTTTATATAGAAATATGCATATTTTATTGTTAATTTTAAGTGGATCCACTTTTGTATCTTGTTTGTATATTTTAGCTATAAGTAGCTTATAAAATATTCTATATACCCCTATAGAATTTCAATATATTTTTTATTTAAATAATCTTGTCACTACTAGTGTCTTAGCCTTTTAGGAGGCGCTCTGTGTATTTATTTTTAGCACTACATTCACCTTTTTGGGGGCACTGGTACCCACAATACTAGGAGCTACAGACACAAGGTTGAGCGCTGTCAGATTTTAACAGATTTTTACCTACACTTATTAACCCCTAATCTGCCGCCTCCAATGTCGCCGCTACTATACTAAAGTTATTAACCCCTAAACCTAACCCTAAGTCTAATGCTAACCCTAACATAAACCCTAACACCCCCTAACTTTAACATAATTAAAATAAATCTAAATAAAAATTACAATTAACACCTAAAATAATTCCTATTTAAAACTAAATACTTACCTATAAAATAAAACCTAACCTAGCTACAATATAACTAATAGTTATATTGTAGCTATCTTAGGTTTCATTTTTATTTCACAGGTAAGTTTTTATTTATTTTATCTAGGTAGAATAGTTATTAAATAGTTATTAACTATTTACTAACTACCTAGTTAAAATAAATACAAATTTACCTGTAAAATAAAACCTAACCTGTCACACTAAAACATTAAACTACAATTAAATCAATTACATTAATTAAATACAATTAACTAAATTACAAAAAAATAAACACTAAATTACACAATTTTTTATATCAAAGATTTAAACTAATTACACCTAATCTAATAGCCCTATCAAACTAAAAAAGCCCCCCCCAAATAAAAAAACCTAGCCTAAACTAAACTGCCAATAGCCCTTAAAAGGGCCTTTTGCAGGGCATTGCCCCAAAGAAATCAGCTCTTTTACCTGTAAAAGAAATACAAACAACCCCCCAACAGTAAAACCCACCACCCACACAACCAAACCCCCCAAATAAAATCCTATCTAAAAAACCTAAGCTCCCCATTGCCCTGAAAAGGGCATTTGAATGGGCATTGCCCTTAAAAGGGCATTTAGCTCTTTTCCATTGCCCAAACCCTAAGCTAAAAATAAACCCACCCAATAAAACCTTAAAAAAACCTAACACTAACCCCCGAAGATCCACTTACAGTTTTTGAAGACCGGACATCCATCCTCATCAAGCCAATAGGATTGAGCTTCATTCTATTGGCTGATTGGATTTTATTTGGCAGGTTTGGTTGTGTTGGTGGTGGGTTTTACTGTTGGGGGGTTGTTTGCATTTTTTTTACAGGTAAAAGAGCTGATTTCTTTGGGGCAATGCCCCACAAAAGGCCCTTTTAAGGCCTATTGGCAGTTTAGTTTAGACTAGGGTTTTTTTATTTTGGGGGGGGGGGGCTTTTTTATTTTGATACGGCTATTAGATTTAGGTGTAATTAGTTTAAATATTTGATCATTTCTTTTTTCTTTTGTGTAATTTAGTGGTTTTTGTTGTTATTTAGTTAATTGTATTTAATTAATGTAATTGATTTTATTGTAGTGTAATGTTAGGTGTTAGTGTAACTCAGGTTAGGTTTTATTTTACAGGTAAATTTGTATTTATTTTAACTAGGTAGCTAGTAAATAGTTAATAACTATTTACTAACTAATCTACCTAGTTAAAATAAATACAAACTTGCCTGTGAAATAAAAATAAAACCTAAGATAGCTACAATGCAACTATTAGTTATATTGTAGCTAGCTTAGGGTTTATTTTACAGATAAGTATATAGTTTTAAATAGGAATTATTTAGTTAATGATAGTAATTTTTATTTAGATTTATTTTAATTATATTAAAGCTAGGGGTGTTAGGGTTAAACTTAGGGTTAGGTTTAGGGGTTAATAACTTTAGTATAGTGGCGGCGGTGATGTTGGGGGTGGCAGATTAGGGGTTAATAATATTTAACTAGTGTTTGCGATGCAGGATGCAGCGGTTTAGGGGTTCATATGTTTATTATAGTGGTGGTGATGTCTGGAGCGGCAGATTAGGGGTTAATAATTTTATTTTAGTGTTTGCGATGCGGGAGGGCCTCGGTTTAGGGATTAATATGTAGTTTATGGGTGTTAGTGTACTTTGTAACACTTTAGTTATGAGTTTTATGCTACAGATTTGTCACACAAAACCCATAACTACTGACTTTAGATGGCAGTACGAATCTTGACGGTATAGGCTGTACCGCTCACTTTTTGGCCTCCCAGGCAAAACTCATAATACCAGCGCTATGGAGGTCCCATTGAAAAAGGACTTTTTAAAAGGTGCGGTAGTTACTTGCGTTACGGCCAAAAAAGTGTGCGGTACAGCTGTACCTGCAAGACTCGTAATAGCAGCAGTAGTGAAAAGGCAGCGTTATGAGGCTTTTTCATTTATAACGCAAAACTCGTAATCTAGCCGATGGTTATATTAATATACTTTTTACCTCTGTAATAACCTTGTATCTAAGCCTCTGCAAACTGCCCCTTACCTCAGTTCTTTTAACAGACTTGCATTTTAGCTAATCAGTGCTGACTCATAAATAACTCCATGGGAGTTAGCACAATGTAATCATATGACACGCATGAACTAGCACTCTCTATCTGTCAAAAAACTGTCAAAATGCACTGGATAAGAGGCAGCCTTCAAGGGCTTAGAAATTAGCATATTCGCCTGTATAGATTTAGATTTTAACAAAGAATACCAAGGAAAAAAGCAAATTTGAGGATAAAAGTAAATTGGAATGTTGTTTAAAATTGCATGCACTATCTGAATCATGAAAGTTTCATATTGACTAGACTCACCCTTTAATTTATGAGTAAAGTATTGTAATTAATCTTTAAATACATTACAACAATAACAAAAAAGTCAATATCTTATTTAAAAAGCAAAATGTTCTATACGCACTTGGAATAGACATAAAAACTACACTTTAAATGCATGGTTCCATGGATTCTGGCATTCTCTGCCAATCATAAATCAGAAGGATTTCTGAAAGCTTACAAAGCCTATACTTTAACATGGAAAGAACGTCACAAATTGCATTAACTTGAGGAACAGCCCATTTTTACTGAGACATTCCCATATAAAAACAATGTGAGACCTGCAAAACAAATGTAATAAAACTACACTAATCCCTAAAAAGCCTAAATAATAAGTCTCACTGACCAATCTTTTTAGGAAATCTTGCCTGAGCAGAGAGCTATAGAGAATCAGGCCAGTGACAATCAAAATTAATTTAATGCTTATTTTCTTTAACCGTATGGAATATAAATATTCTTGAGATCTTAATTCACAAAGGTTTGCGTGTTGGATTTTGCTTGCACCCAAATATTTTACTTTCAACTTGGAATACGTACGTTAATCCATGCACATTAAAAGTTTAGTTCTGGTAGTGTTTGCACGTGAGCTTTACTTGTACTCTGGCCCTAAATGGGAGAACACGTATATACAAATTGATCCTATATTTATGGTTGTATTAGGTGTGCTTCAAACAGAAGTAAAAGTAAGGTGTAGTTAAAGCATGCCATGAGTGAAGTAGAGGTGGCCACAGACATGGCTGGATGCTCTGGGTAAATGTTGAGTGTCTCTGGGCTGCATTTTAGGGAGCCCTGTGTTTTACTTTGTGAAATTTGGGAATTTAAAGAAATACTAAATGGCCGAAGTAGAGCAGTGGGACAGAGATCCCAATCCAGCACTATCCTGCAATAAAGCCCCTAGTTTTGCTATAAACCATTTTTTTGTGTGTCCATACCAGTGAGCAGCCCTTGGACTTAGTTGTAGTGCTAGTTTCACCTTAAACAGCTAAGCTTTTCCTTTTATGCAAAACTTTTTAAATTTTTAACATGCTTAAATGCTGCTCTTTCATATAAATATTTTAATTGATTTAAAGCAATTTAAATCAAATATGAGTTGTAATTTCAAATAAAAAAATGATATAAGAAAATTAATTAAAGATTAAAAAAAATAATTTTAAAAATACTTTCGTTCTCACAAATATTTTTTCAGACCTTACTCAGCAAACAATCCAATCAGCCAATAGGATGAAAGCTCAATCCTATTGGCTGATTGCAACAGCCAATAGGATTTTTTCCCCCTTAATTCCTATTGGCTGATAGAATTCTATCAGCCAATCGGAATGTAAGGGACGCCATCTTGGATGACGTCATTTAAAGGGAAACTTCATTCGAGAAGAGGCGTCGGAAGAAGAGGATGCTCCACGCTGGATGTCTTAAAGATGGACCCGCTCCGCGCCGAATGGATGAAGATAGAAGATGCCATCTGGATGAAGACTTCTGCCCGCTTGGATGAAGACTTCTGCCAGCTTCAATGAGGACTTCTGCCCACTTGGATGAAGACTTCTGCCACCTGGATAAGGATGGATGTCCGGTCTTCAAAAACTGTATGTGATATACCTTTAAGGTATATCCCCTCCCACCTCTCTGTTCCTTTATAAGGCTTCCTGTTTTGCTCATTCCTTTCCTGAATATTGAAGGACTAACGCTACTTCAAGCTACTAGCACCTTCTGGCTCTTCCAGCTATATCTTTTGTGATACCCGTTTAGGGTTCTGAAACTTGTTACGAACTAAAAACTTCTTTGGTTTTCTAATCTCTCATTCACTCATAGGAATAAGAAGACTTTTGTTATTCCACAGCAAACCTTAAGCCAGAATCAACTCTCCTCTTCACTGCGGATTTCCAGGCGCTTACAAGACACACAGAGAACCACAGCTACCGCAGCACCGGAAGTGAGTCACACACACGCTGCAGTCTCAGCTTGCAACGCTCCTCGCCGAACAGGTACTAACAAAATAGCTCTAAATACTTATCAAGGTGATCACTTACTAAACTCTATCTGGGCTATAGCATATCCATTTCTATTATTGGAACCAACGAACTTGCTTAAACTTGCTGATAGTCCTGTTACCTGTCTTGACGCAATTGACTCTCTGTATATAAAAAGCCATTCTGTTTTTATATGAACTAGCGTGCCTGAGTGAAGAGTGTGTGTGTGTGAAAACTACAAACAAGCTGATACAGTTTAACCACTTGAAGTTGTAGCCTGACCAAGTGTCATTTCTTGTTTTCTTAAAGATTACATAAATCTCTAGGAGACACAAATGTCATTGAAGCATTCACTGCTTTCCATTTTGCTGTATTATTAAAACTCGCTCATTGTAACTCCCTCCTTAAGTTGAAGGATACTTTTGGGTTTGATTACAAAAGAGCTACAAAATACATAATTCTCATTGAAACCATAAAGAGAATTGTTACACTGTAAGTGGATCGTCGGGGGTTAGTGTTAGGTTTTTTTAAGGGTTTATTGGGTGGGTTTTATTTTTAGCTTAGTGCTTTGGGCAATGTAAAAGAGCTAAATGCCCTTTTCAGGGCAATGGGCAGCTTAGGTTTATTTAGATAGGATTTTATTTGGGGGGTTTGGTTGTGTGGGTGGTGGGTTTTACTGTTGGGGGGTTGTTTGTATTTTTTTTTTTACAGGTAAAAGAGCTGATTTCTTTGGGGCAATGCCCCGCAAAAGGCCCTTTTAAGGGCCATTGGCAGTTTAGTGTAGGTTAGGTTTTTTTTTTGGGGGGGGGGGGATTTTTTATTTTGATAGGGCTATTAGATTAGGAGTAATTCGTTTTTATTTTTGATAATTTCTTTTTTTATTTTGTGTAATTTAGTGTTTATTTTTTTTTGTAATATAGATTAATGTACTTAGTTCATTTAATTTATTTAATTTTATTGTAATGTTAGGTGTTAGTGTAGTAAAGTAAATAGTTAATAACTATTTACTAACTAGTCTACCTAGTTAAAATAAATACAAACTTAGCTGTGAAATAAAAATAACACCTAAGATAGCTACAATGTAACTATTATTTATATTGTAGATAGCTTAGGGTTTATTTTACAGGTAACTTTGTATTTAGTTTTAAATAGGAATTATTTAGTTATTAATAATAAGTTTTATTTAGAATTATTTTAATTATATTAAAGTTAGGGGGTGTTAGGGTTACATTAGGGTTAGACTTAGGGTTACATTAGGGGTTAATATATTTATTTAGTGTTAGTGATGTGGGAGGCCAGATGTTTAGGGGTTAAAAACTTTAGTAAAGTGGCGGCGGTGGCGACATTGGGGGCGGCAGATTAGGGGTTAATAAGAGTAATGTAGGTGGCGGCGACATTGGGGACGGCAGATTAGGGGTTAATAAATTTATGTAGGGGGCGGCAACATTGGGGGCGGCAGATTAGGGGTTGATAAGTGTAATGTAGGTGTCGACGATGATAGGGGCGGCAGATTAGGGGTGTTTAGACTTGGCGTTTATGTTAGGGTGTTAGGTTTAAACATACATTTTTTTTCCCCCTAGACATTAATGGGGCTGCGTTACGGAGCTTTACGCTCAACGATTGCAGGTGTTACGCTTTTTTTTAGCCGGCTCTCCCCATTGATGTCTATGGGGAAATCGTGCACGAGCACGTCAAAACACCGCTTGTATTTGGGTGCGGTATGGAGCTCAGCGCAACTATATCGCCCGCACAAGCCGTTTTTTTTTGCAAACCTGTAATAGCAGCGCTATTAAAGGTGAACGGTGCAAATAACTTGCAACTTATTAGCGAGCCAGCCATAACGCAAAACTCGTAATCTGGATGAATGTTATTTGTTTTGTAATGTTAATATTAATAATTGTATTATTTCTATTTCATTTATAAAAGGTCTTCTTCGGTTTTAATCTCTTTTTAAAGTAGTAAATCTGACATAGCATTCTTTATTCTGTAAATACTTCTACAAGGCATTTAGCATTACAAGCAATATTGTTATTTACAATTACCTGTGTCCCATATCTCTCTTTGACACATTCCACATCAAATCTAAAGCATTTTCACATTAAATGCCAAAACCCTGTTAGAGGTCAGTGTACTTAGAGAGCTGTGTTTTTTCTGTTGGATTACAGCTTGTATTTTACACATTTGCACAGTTCTGCTCTTTATAGATACTGTAGAGGATTTATGTACTTAAACATTGAGGGACATGATTGTTCCTTCTTTGACAATTATGTTTTACCAAATCCTTCTGTTAGAAAAGATAAACAGGATTTTAATAAATCAAAGGTAAAGAGGTTAATTAGTTTCTGGTTTGTTAGGAAACATGGACACAAGTCACATATTACTTTTGCCACCATGACTTCAAACTGGCAGCTTGATACTTTCTGTATGTTAATTTATTAGACTAGGTATTTTAATTGTATGAGCTTTAACACTTTGAAATATAAATAGTTTAAGTGGACATTCCTTGCTATTCTAATGTATCAGTAAACATTTACATACTTTCAGAGTATTATACTTTGTATATGTGGATGTATTAGACACTAATGTAAGGATTTGTTTATTTATATCTGTATGTGACTACATCTATGGCTCCATTTAGGACTAGATTACTAGTGGCGCACTAACTGCTGCAAGCGATTGATAAAGGGTTAATCGTAGCTCTTTGCACATGTCGGAAGTGAACTCATAATAACACTGTCTAATAAAAATTACATACAAAAAAATTAAAAAGTTATAAGGTCTCAAAGATGGCAACAGATGTTAATTAAAATGCAGGTAAATGGCTTTAACATAGAGATACATACTGTACATATACAGTACATGTCTAAAGATGGATATATATATATATATATTTATATATGTGTGTACATATGTATTTATGTATTTATGTATTCACCATCATTTATACACATATAAACACATAAATACATATTTATACACACACACATATATATACATATATATATATATATATATATATATATATATATATAGGGGGGAGTTTGAATTGTGAAGGAGAGAATCCAACACAAAGCAAAGGGAAATTAGCGCTGGGTGTTTCTATTAAGCTCTAATTTGAGTTTTGGGAGCCTGGAAATGCAGCTGTAATTCAGAGTGTATGAAGGGATTGTTTGCTCAATAGAGAGCAAAGTAATCCTGACAAACAGAAAGTTGCAAGAGGGAAGAGTGTGGAACAGCGCTTATCCTAGGTGGTAATCCCTATTCTCACTGGTGGTTATAATAGAATATTTATATTTATAAGTTAGTGTAGGTGTACATGAATATATCAGGACACTCTGTCAAGTAATAAAAAAAACACAATGTGCTGTCACCTATATTAGAAGTGGTAGTGATGACAATGATAACCAGTGATTCAAAAAAAGTCCTAAAAATAAACAGTCAATTTGATAGTCTCAAATAGAGACTAGATATCCATTAAGAAGTATACAGGAAAATCTGGTAGGTATTACACTTACTAGAACAAACCTCAATCATATGAGGTAAGTTGCCGCCTCTTGTAAGTGTGAAACTTCCGTGGTCTTGGTGTGGCTGTAGTAGTAGGGTCAGATGGTAGTGTTCTTCTCCTCTCAGAGTATGTGCCTTTCCCCTCTTAGAGTATGGACTTTCAATCCTGATAGAGGCTGGTAGTCTGTTCCCTTCACGCTCTCGCAGAGTTATGCAAAAGAAATAAAGTGCAAGGACATAGCGTAAAACCGTTTAATAAAAAAATAAGGTATTAAAAACAGACAAATGGCAACTCATATTAAGAGTCCTCAAACATATGAGGCATGTAGATACACTTAGATATAGTTTGGATGTATGGACCCAGTAGATGGTGCAGCTGCAGTTGTTATAGCATAATCCCAATTGAGGGTTAAAACAGTTCTTCCATACGCCACATCAAAAGTAAGTCATAGAATTATGTAAAAAGCACACACACCAGTCCGCTATTAAACAGTAAAACAGACTTGATGGTGGTTGTCACATAGAAGATAGTAATGATCAAGTATCAGTCACATATAAAAACCTCCAAATGGAGGTAAAATGTAGTATATCTATAATCCCTTACGCGTTTCAAAGGTTCTTGTTTTCCTTCTTCCTCAGAGGGTTTCAATAGTGGAGATAGTTCCGTCTCCTGTGTATGTAACTAAAAAGCTTTCTTTCTGTGTTCATTTTATATTGAAAATGTGCCCGCAGGCTATAGTATTAGATAAATAATTGTATATGGTTTGTTCAGAAAGGGGAAGTAAAATAAAGTTATTTGTGTGAGGTATTCGGATTTGATTTTTCTAAAAATTATATCGTCATATGTTTATGTAGTTTTGCGAATGTAGGTCTAACATGTTTTTTAGGTTATTACTATGATTACAGGGCACAGTCCTCAAATAAAACTCAGTGTCTCTTGTATTCGCAAAAATAAGCTATTGTAATATGCTGTTGTTCACGTCTTGTCACTCTTATCATAAATTGCGTGCATACTTGGTGTATATTGAACGTAGAGGTGTGGTTGTTCTCATCACCGCTTACTTCTTATATTCATTTTAATTTTAATTGGGAATGTTCCAAAAAGCTATCCCTTTAGGTGTATAGTTAGATGAACTCCTTTAAGCAAAATATTGCGTGCAAAGATGGAATTAGACTCTGCAAATGGTTACATCGCTAAATGTTTGCATAGTCATTGCAAATTTTTACATATATTTACATAGTCATTGCAAATAGGAGTTTAACATATTCTATAGATAGTTCTCATGATTTCAATACCCCCCTTTTTTTTTTTTTTTTTTTTTTTTTACACGTATGCCCCAATCTCTCCTGTATTAACGTTGTTGGTGCATACTAATATTAAGTTTGTCCTATATTATCGCTTGTACCACAAGTTACAGGTGCAATCTGCTGGCTTTTTCTTCTAATTGAAGTTGCATTACTTAGTATTACATTTGTGTATCCCCTATGTACATCCCAGGTCATAGGATTTACTCAATGAGCAAATTGGTTGGAACTACCTGTTTCTTACTGGGTGTATAAGAGACATGGTATTCAGAGTATTCCTTAATAATTATTTGGTCAATAAATCTAGGTATATCCCAAACAAATGTATGTTTGACTAAAAATGGTTCTGAATTAATTTATCATATTAATGTAGATTCATGTGTAACTCAACTCAAAGATTACTACTTTTATGAAATTCTTCTATTTTCAAGCAGAAATATTGCTCAATAGAGGTGGGTGGTGTCCTCTGGTATAAAGGAGTTACTCTAGAAAGGCCGCAAGGTCAATGTCCTTGTTTAGGCCTCTTGGACTCATAGTGCCAAAGTAATGGATCCAAAAGGTCTCCCTTTTCCTCAGGTGTAGTTCCCTATTGGATATATATATGTGCATTGGAGCCCTTTATAGTCAAGTAGCTGAAAACATGAAAAATCATATTTATGCAATATGTCTATTTAATAAAGTGTTTAACTATGTATTTACTGTAGATATTTCACGTTCCAATCTTCATATAGGGGAATATGCTCTAAATATTTTTAAATATATACATATATATGTATACCGTATCTCACAAAAGTAAGTACACCCCTCACATTTTTGTAAATATTGTATTATATCTTTTCATGTAACAACACTGAAGAATTGACACTTTGCTACAATGTAAAGTAGTGAGTGTACAGCCTGTATAACAGTGTAAATTTGCTGTCCCCTCAAAATAATTCACACAGCCATTAATATCTAAACCGTTGGCAAAAAAAGTGATTACACCCCTAAGTGGAAATGTCCAAATTGGGCCCAATTAGCCATTTTCCCTCCCCGGTGTTATGTGACTCATTAGTGTTACAAGGTCTCAAGTGTGAATAGGGAGCAGGTATGTTAAATTTGTTGTTATCACTCTCATACTGGTCACTAGAAGTTCAACATGACACCTGATGGCAAAGAACTCTCTGAGGATCTGAAAAAAAGAATTGTTGCTCTAAATAAAGATGGCCTAGGCTATAAGAAGATTGCCAAGACCCTGAAACTGAGTGGCAGCACGGTGGGCAAGACCATACAGCGGTTTCACAGGACAGGTTCCACTCAGAACAGGCCTTGCCATGGTCGACCAAAGAAGTTGAGTGCATCTACTTAGCGTCATATCTAGAGGTTGTCTTTGGGAAATAGACTTATGAGTGCTGCTAGCATTGCTGCAGGGGTTAAAGGGGTGGGGGACCATATGCCGCACACTGCATCAAATTGGTCTGCATGGCTGACGTCCCAGAAGGAAGCCTCTTCTAAATATAATGCACAAGAAAGCCCACAAACAGTTTGCTAAAGACAAGCAGACTATGGACTTGGATTACTGGAATCATGTCCTGTGGTCCGATGAGACCAAGATAAACTTATTTGTTTCAGATGGTGTCAAGTGTGTGTGGTGGCAACCAGGTGAGGAGTACAAAGACAAGTGTGTCTTGCCTACAGTCAAGCATGGTGGTGGGAGTACCCTGGTCTGGGCCTGCATGAGTGCTGCTGGCACTGGGGAGCTACAGTTCTTTGAGGGAACCATGAATGCCAAAATGTACTGTGACATACTGAAGACTTAGAACACCCTCCCACTGCACCTCAGACAAGCTACCACCCTAACAAAGTTCAGAAAGGACCTCAAGACCTGGCTCTTCGACTGAACTGCAACCCTTTGTGCCTTGAGACCCTTATGGGTGAATAGCTATGCTTTACAAGAACCCAATAGATAGACAGAAGCAGAGCATGATCCCCTCCTTCGGAGACTGGGCCGCAGGGCAGTATTCCAACATGATAACAACCCCAAACACACCTTCAAGATGACCACTGCCTTGCTAAAGAAGTGGAGGGTAAAGGTGATGGACTGGCCAAGCATGCCTCCAGTCCTAAACCCTATTGAGCATCTGTGGGGCATCCTCAAATGGAAGGTGGTGGAGCGCAAGGTCTCCAAAATCCCCCAGCTTCATGATGTCGTCATGGAGGAGTGGAAGAGGACTCCAGTGGCAACCTGTGAAGCTCTGGTGAACTCCATGCCCAAGAGAGTTTAGGCAGTGCTGGAAAATAATAGTGGCCACACAAAATATTGACA
Source organism: Bombina bombina (assembly GCF_027579735.1). Classification (NCBI taxonomy): domain Eukaryota; kingdom Metazoa; phylum Chordata; class Amphibia; order Anura; family Bombinatoridae; genus Bombina; species Bombina bombina. The sequence continues at coordinate 415,688,291 of NC_069504.1, forward strand.
CTTTGAGCCCAATTTGGACATTTCCACTTAGGGGTGTACTCACTTTTGTCGCCAATGGTTTAGACATTAATGGCTGTGTGTTGAGTTATTTTGAGGGGACAGCAAATTTACACTGTTATACAGGCTGTACACTCATTACTTACACTGTAGCAAAGTGTAATTTCTTCAGTGTTGTCACATGAAAAGATATAATAAAATATTTACAAAAATGTGAGGGGTGTACTCACTTTTGTGAGACACTGTATTTATATATATATATATATATATATATATATATATAGTGAAAAAGGATGCAATCTCCGGGTCTTATTATCAAATACATACAGTGAAGTTTCGAGGTGATTAGCCCCGTCTTCAGACCGTGTCAAATCACCCCAAAACGTCACTGTATGCTGTATTATTAAAATACCACATTTGATAAGACCCGGAGAGTGCATCCTTTTTCACTATTTATTGTCTTTTTTGATGCTTGATGATGATTTAAAGTGCATGCAGAGCTCTGGGACTTTTGTGTATACATATATATATATATATATATATATATATTAAATAGCTATAGCTGTATATACACTCACCGGCCACTTTATTACGTACACCCTATTCAATTGCTTGGTAACACAAATTGCTAATCAGTCAATCACATGGCAGCAACTCAATGCATTTAGGCCTCATGGTGAAGACAACTTGCTGAAGTTTAAACCGAGCATCAGAATGGGGAAGAAAGGTGATTTAAGTGATTTTGAATGTGGCATGGTTGTTGGTGCCAGACGGGCTTGTCTGAGTATTTAAAAAGCTGCTGATCTACTGGGATTTTCACGCACATCCATCTCTAGGGTTTACAGATAATGGTATGAAAAAAGAGAAAATATCCAGTGAGCAGCAGTTGCGTGGATGAAAATGCCTTGTTGATATCAGAGGTCATAGAAGAATAGGCAGACTGGTTCGAGATGATAGAAAGGCAACAGTAACTCAAATACTAACTCGTTACAACCAAGGTATGCAGAATACCATCTCTGAATGCACAACACGTTGAACCTTGAAGTAGATGTGCTACAGCAGCAAAAGACCACACCAGGTGCCACTCCTGTCAGCTAAGAACAGGAAACTGAGGCTACAATTCGCACAGGCTCACCATAATTGGACAATAGAAGATTGGAAAAATGTTGCCTGGTCTGATGAGTCTTGATTTTAACTGCAACATTCAGATGGTAAGGTCAGAATTTGGTGTAAACAACATATAAGCAAGGATCCATCCTGCCTTGACTCAACAGTTCAGGCTGGTGGTGGTGGTGTAATGGTGTGGGGGATATTTTCTTGGCACACTTTGGGCCTCTTAGTACCATTGAGCATTGTTTAAATCCCACGGCCTACCTGAGTATTGTTGCTGATCATGTCCATCCCTTTATGACTACAGTGTACCCATCTTCTGATAGCTAATTCCAGCAGGATAATGCACCATGTCACGAAGTTCAAATCATCTCAAACTGGTTTCTTAAACATGACAATGAGTTCACTGTACTCCAATGGCCTTCACAGTCACCAGATTTCAATCCAATAGAGCACCTTTGGGATGTGGTGGAAGGGGAGATTAGCATCATGGATGTGCAGCCGACAAATCTGCAGCAGGTGCGTGATGCTATCATGTCAATATGGACCAAAATCTCTGAGGAATGTTTTCAACATCTTGTTGAATATATGCCACAAAGAATTAAGGCAGTTCTGAAGGCAAAAGGGGGTCCAACCCGATACTGGGAAGGTATACCCAATAAAGTGGCCAGTGAGTGTGTATATATATATATATATATATATATATATATATATATATATTACAGATGACTCCAACTCATGTTTCTTAATTCAACAAGAACATTTATTTCAACGTCTCGGCCCCTGTTTGGGCCTATGTCAAGAAACAGGGGTAGAAACGTTGAAATAAATGTTCTTGTTGAATGAAGAAACATGAGTTGGAGTCATCTGTGAGCTATGTGAATCTTTGAATACCACTGGATATTTATTGAAAGTGTGCAAAGCCAAACTGAATATATATATAAAAAAAGAAAAAACAGAAGCGCCACATGGCCCAATATTGTTTGGTCCAAAATTGTAGATCTTAAGATAGACAAACAGACTCACATTTAGGAGAGCACCTCAGTTAGTGCTAATAGGGGCAGTCTGGGATCTATTCGGTCACCCAGAAGACCAACTTCCAGCACAGGAACTGAACTCTATATGGACAGAGAAGAGACACAAGTGCCTATATGGCCTAGTATTGTCGGTGCAAGTAAATAAAGCCAGATATTAATAGGAGTGGTACTCACAATGTATCAAGCACCTCTTTTGATGCTAAGGGAGCATGGAGGGATCAATATGGTCACCCAACAGACTTATGGCAGGGTATCCAGGAGAGAGATGATGGTTCCCAGGATGGTCAAAGTAATAAATGTCCTATAGCATGCAGGAGAGCCTCACTAATCCTAGCCTTCTTCACAGAGACCAGGGCGACGCTAATGGGACAGATTTCGAGTGTTGTGCTAACAGCGAAGGATATTGGATTTATTGCACTTGTTGTAGCTGGGAGAGAGAGAGCACTGCAGATTATCATCCAAGCACACATGCAGCTGTGGCAGGTTAGAGACTGCTTGCAAGATATAGGTGTAACTTCAGAAGGAGAAGGCTGCTGCAAATAAACTGCTTATTTGTTATAATCTTGCACACTGAAAGTGAAACACAAAAGCTTCCCCACTATAGGGAAAGAATGAAAGAACAAAGTCCTTATTGTAGCTTAATGATATATTAATTAATCACAAAGGTAAAACAGCAATCCTGAATGAAATGACAGCACAATAGAAATGAGCTGTAGCTTGCACAATATTGCACAATATTGCAAGCTACAGCTCATTTCTATTGTGCTGTCATTTCATTCAGGATTGCTGTTTTACCTTTGTGATTAATTAATATATCATTAAGCTACAATAAGGACTTTGTTCTTTCATTCTTTCCCTATAGTGGGGAAGCTTTTGTGTTTCACTTTCAGTGTGCAAGATTATAACAAATAAGCAGTTTATTTGCAGCAGCCTTCTCCTTCTGAAGTTACACCTATATCTTGCAAGCAGTCTCTAACCTGCCACAGCTGCATGTGTGCTTGGATGATAATCTGCAGTGCTCTCTCTCTCCCAGCTACAACAAGTGCAATAAATCCAATATCCTTCGCTGTTAGCACAACACTCGAAATCTGTCCCATTAGCGTCGCCCTGGTCTCTGTGAAGAAGGCTAGGATTAGTGAGGCTCTCCTGCATGCTATAGGACATTTATTACTTTGACCATCCTGGGAACCATCATCTCTCTCCTGGATACCCTGCCATAAGTCTGTTGGGTGACCATATTGATCCCTCCATGCTCCCTTAGCATCAAAAGAGGTGCTTGATACATTGTGAGTACCACTCCTATTAATATCTGGCTTTATTTACTTGCACCGACAATACTAGGCCATATAGGCACTTGTGTCTCTTCTCTGTCCATATAGAGTTCAGTTCCTGTGCTGGAAGTTGGTCTTCTGGGTGACCGAATAGATCCCAGACTGCCCCTATTAGCACTAACTGAGGTGCTCTCCTAAATGTGAGTCTGTTTGTCTATCTTAAGATCTACAATTTTGGACCAAACAATATTGGGCCATGTGGCGCTTCTGTTTTTTCTTTTTTTAGATTGCTGTTTCCTGGATCCTGGCCTGGATCTTCACAGATAGCTGCCTATATTCCTCTCCAGAGACTTTAATGCAACTATATTGCCTCTTTACCTAAGGCTTTTTGATACACCATAATATTTATTTAACCATTGTTATTTATTTCAATTATCTATTGTTATTATTTTCATTACACATTTGCTATTAAGATACATATTGTTTACTATTGTGGTTAATTGCATGGGTGTATGTATGTGTGTATATATATATGTATATGCATACAGACGCTGAGTATTGATCTCACCATTGTGACTAGTTTGTGATTGTTTATCCACATTTGATATTACCATTAATTAATATCATTTATATATTCACTTATTTATTATACTATTATATTTTTATCTATAACTCTTGTGTGTATATATATATGTATATGCATACAGACGCTGAGTATTGATCTCACCATTGTGACTAGTTTGTGATTGTTTATCCACATTTGATATTACCATTAATTAATATCATTTATATATTCACTTATTTATTATACTATTATATTTTTATCTATAACTCTTGACACATCAAGAAAAATTATTCTTAGCCATTATTGGTCTATATTTATCACATTGTTTTAGTTTATGTAAATAGGGCGCCCCCTCACTTTTTTGTTGAATATATATATATATATATATATACACACACACACACAATGTTTAGATGTAATGGTATAGGTATATGTGAAGAGCATTGCAATGTGATATATGGTGTCTATGAGGAAATACGTCAACGTAGTTGAAATATTTGAAGTCCGGCTTTTTGTGAGCATAGGGTTAGTACTCTTTCGAAAATATTTTTATTTTCAACTTGTAATACGCACATTAGCCGACGTGCGCAAAAAGCTATTGAATTTAATGTGCGAGCAGGAGCAAAAAAAGCCTCTTCTGACAGCCCCCTTATCCACATGGCTATTTATTTATTTATTATCTATTGACTTACATTTTAGGCAAGTGTAGTGTTATCCACAATTCCACTGGAGAGAGCACAATGTTATGTATATGGCCCGCATGAATTAGCAGTCTCTTATTGTCAAAAGCTAATAAAAAATGTGATAAGAGGCTGTATGTAGTGGCTTAGAAACAGGCAGCAATTTAGAGGTTTAAATGTTATAAAGTATATTAATATAACAATGTTGGTTGTGCAAAGCTTGGGAAGGGGTAGTAAAGGCATTATATGTCTTTTTAAACAAAACAATTCTGGTGTAGTCTGTCCCTTTAAGTCCAAATGCATATAAAGTCACTGTCTGGCCACCTGTGATAGAAAAAAAATGATAAATCCTTGATCACTGAAATGGTTGAACAAGGAAACAGTTGTAGTTATTAAAATTTGAAATAAGCATACACATACAATTTATCATTTAAGAAAACCTGATATATATTTTTTATAAAGGTCAATGGCCTTTCAAAAGGTCAAGAAATGTTCAAAAATAATGAGAAAAGCTGCCTGAAGTAATTACTGATTAACTAAGATATGAATGTTGAATTCTCTCAATGCAAAGTATTTATGGTTCAAAAAAATCTGCTTACAAATCACATAACAGAGGGCCCCATGATCTAAAGGTATCTGGGCTGGTGAGATTATTAAAAAAATGCTCAATAGTGATAGCCTACTATTAGATCCTGCTATTAAATTAAAAATACAAAACAGGATTGAAGATTTTTTCCTACATAATAAACACACAGACACATCCCCACAAACCAATTGGGAAGCCCATAAGTGTACTATTAGGGGTGAGTTGATGGCTTGCAAAGCATACCTTTCCAAGCTACGGAGAGAAGCGACCAATAACCTTCTCATAGAAATATCCCAACTAGAGAAAACCCATAAAACAAATCCAAAAGACGAATCCATTCTGCAAACATTACAGACTGCGAGATTTAGACTAGCTTCTATCCTGGGGAAGGAACAAAATAGAAAAGCCTTCCTATTCAAACAACACTCATACATTGATTTAAATAAACAAGATCGCTCTCTGGCCAGATATATAAGGAAAAAAACAAAGTCTAACTATATTCTCCACATAAAAGATAGTGAAGGTAGATCCCACCGAACTACACAGGCAATTGCAGAAACATTTAGAAAGTACTACTACAAACTATATAATCTTCCTTCGCATTCGCAAACAGAAAGCCCAGTTAGTCACTCTCGAAAACAACTAATATCAGAATACCTCTCTAAACTAAAACTCCCCCATATAACCCAATTACAAAAAGAAGCGTTAGACGAGCCGTTCTCACTAGAAGAGCTTCAACTTGTACTTAAAAACTTACCCAACGGCAAAGCTCCAGGCCCTGACGGCTACACTTACAAATACTTCTTAACCTTTGCAGAACAACTATCCACACACCTATTGCAATATTTCAACTACATAGACTCTACCCACCCTTTTTCAGGACCAGCCCTAGAAGCCCATATATCCGTACTACTGAAACCTCAAAAATCCCCTATCGAACCCACCAGCTACCGCCCAATATCCCTGCTAAATACCGATATCAAAATATACTCAAAATTACTAGTAAATAGAATTAACAATCTGTTACCCGACCTCATACACCCTGACCAGGTGGGATTCGTTCTGGGGAGGGAGGCGAAAGACAACACGGTCAGAGCCTTGAACACAATCTTTTATGCCCAAAACCATAAAATACCACTAATAGCACTCTCTATCGATGCAGAGAAGGCTTTTGACCGTGTTGCCTGGGACTACCTACAAATGACACTCCAAGCCATGGGATTTGGGGAGAAAGTGATACAAAACATAATGTCTCTATACACTAGCCCTAGCGCTAGGGTACTAATAAATGGAACCTTATCAGGCCCGTTTACAATATCTAACGGGACACGGCAGGGATGCCCACTATCGCCCTTGCTCTTCGCTTGCGTAATTGAAACATTAGCAGTTAGGATTAGATCCCTCCCAGATATAGCAGGACTCACAATAAATGATCAACAATACACCATATCTCTATTCGCTGACGACTTGTTATTCACCTTGACCAACCCCCTGACCTCGTTACCCCTGTTGGTTAGAGAATTCCAGGTTTTCCATAATGTGTCCAACTTCCTAGTCAACATTACAAAATCCGAAATACTAAATATTACCATCGGACCGGAAGAATCAGAACAATTAGTAACTCTATCCCCATTTAAATGGAACAAGTGCCATCTTAAATACCTAGGCATATACCTAGCCACTTCTACAGAGGCACTGATTCAACTCAATTATGAAAAAATTAAATCCGAAATAATTAGAGATCTCTCGACTTGGAGATCCAAAAAACTATCATGGCTGGGTCGCATTAACCTAATAAAAATGAATGTATTCCCCAGAATCTTATATATTCTTCAAACCCTGCCTATCCCATTACCAGAGAGATACTTACCTTCCCTACAATGTGCTCTCAGTGATTTTGTATGGCATAAAAAGCACCCAAGAATTAATAAAACTATTATGTCCCTCCCCAAGTTACAAGGAGGTTTAGGCCTTCCTAACCTAATGTATTATAGGTACGCGATATTCCTACAAAGAATTGTAGACTGGAGTATTCATAAACAACACAAAAGGTGGGTTGTCATGGAACATAGCATAGCGCAATCCCAAAACCTTAGCAGCCCATGTTGGGCTTTTAAACACCCCCAAGACGAACACCCCCAATCGACCATTACTATTACAGAAACCTATCGGTCATGGCATAAGCTACTAACCTTATTCCCATACCTTTCCTCTAGGCCCTCTCCATTGACATCCCTAATTAAAAACGGAGAGCTTGATCTAGGTCCCAACATAAACAAACATTCCTATCCCTCACATCTCCAAGATTTTCCGGTTTTCTGGATGGTCCACAACGAACAGATCAAATCACAAACAGACTTAATACAACAGGGTTTCTCCTGCTTGACTAATTGGTTCACATACCAACGAATATACCATCTCCTCATGACTCATGACCAATCTCCCAATATGACCAGACCATTAACCTCATTTGAACAGTTATGCATCAGAGAACCACCAATCCGACATACCTTATCACTAATCTATAAAATACTGATCACACCATTTCCGGGTTACCCCATTCCCTATATGGAAAGTTGGGAGAAGGATTTAGGGATAATAATCCCACTACACATCAGATCAAGAATAATAGGTGCAACACTTAAGACCTCTATCTCCACAGCCACTATGGAAATTAACCTAAAATTACTACATAGATGGTACTACACACCTAACAAACTTCACCGACTATTTCACAAATCGCAAAACAAATGCTGGCGCTGTGGACATGCCAACAGTGGCATGGCCCACATGTGGTGGTGGTGCACAGTTATACATAATCTTTGGAAGTCAGTCATTCTAGAGATAGAAGACATACTCGAACTACAATTTCCTATGGACCCCCTAATCTGGTTACTAAATAAACCTCCCAAAATTAAACATAAACCCTCCCTTAAATTATTCTTTATTATGTCAAATAGTGTAAAATTTCTAATAGCTAAGAACTGGAGGTCGCGAGATCCCCCAACTATAGAGATGTGGGTTAATAGAGTTTCTGAATTGGTTCATCTCGAGGAACTATATTACTTAAAAATAGACAGAATGGAAGTTTATGCTCAAGTTTTATCACTATGGGAAATATACCTTAAAGATAGATAGGTGGATTCCATATCATACATTAGTTATATAGAAACACAATGGAGTTTATTGTTGAGAACCCCCCCCCCCCCCCTTCTGCAATATCATAATGAAAAAGAAGTGTTTGAAATTCAGACAGAATTCCCTTGTTCTATGTTGCATTTCTTTATTCACTTGTAAAGAGTTAAATCTTCTGATAAGTGCTTGCTGGTCCAGTCCAATGTTGTATTGTTGTTATAATAGTAAAATTGAATCGGCCCAATATCTAGCATGTACTGTTACATCAAATATGTATGAAACTGGAGCTGCGTCTCCATAACCTGTAATCCTATTTTTATTATCTCAATAAAGCTGATTAAAAAAAAAAAAATGCTCAATAGTTCTTCTATTTCCCTGGTTGAATGATCTAAATCCACTTTGTACCTTGAAAACAGGGTGTCTCGCTAAGGGGCCTATACTGCATTTTGTATGAGGAGGAGATGCATGTATTTGAAAAGTGCACAATAAAATTGTTAAATAGCTTACAAAATAAATAATTAAAGCATTCACACAAAAATATGCAGGAAAAAAATGTATTCTTAAAGTACATAAACAATCGTAAAAAAAGTATTCACCACATTTTATCAAAAACGTAAAATTTGTATGTAAATTACACAGGAATAAATTGTCTTAAATATGCACAGCGTAAATTATAATTTTAGTTCACTGGATGCATAAAAAACAAACAGAAATTCATACTTATAAGTACAAAATACAATGAGTTGTTTTTTGTAAAATGGGCTGAACATAGGCGTTCAATTGGCGTATATGAAATTGACTCTCTAATTCAAGAGTAATTCTGTAAAGATTTTTGCACTACAGATATCACAGTTTTTTCTCACAGACTAAAAGGTGCTGGTCTTTTCTCAAAATGTTCAAAATTCTTATAACCTAATAGGAAAACACATAGACACGAATATATATGCGATTGTAAGATGCTATACGAAAAAAGCAGCGTAATGTGATTTATTTTGGCTGCAGGATTTCATTTTTAAAGTTAGCCTCCTGCTCACTGCTATCTTTGCTCTACGGAGCAAACTGTCCCTTTCCAGGAGCTCTATTGCTTTCAATAGGAGACATCTCGCCACTTGCAGGAACTTACCCTTTTTAACGATAATCCCACTTGAATACCCTCTGCAAGGGTTGGCGGGAAAAACCTTGTCTGATCTGGCGAAGTTTAGATAACCTGGCCCATTCAAATGGACTAAAATGGTAAAAGTTTGGAGCTCATAGCCAGATCTTTTGTATTTTTTTTTTTTGGATTGTTGGTGAAATGTTGGGTCCTTCTCTGTATGGGCAACATTTCTGCTGTGCAGTATAACAACACATTAGGGGGTACCAGATCTCAAACTTGACAAAACAATTTTACAAATTTTGTTTCAACCACAATATATCAGGGGTTGTGGAATACCTTCCTGGTCAGTTAAACGTCATAGCAGATTGGTTCTCCAGGCTCTGCGAGTGAATGAAGACACTACAGATGAGTATTTATTCACCTCAGTACACTACTAGGTCCCTTTTATCTGGACCTTTTTGCTTCCAGAACCAATCATCAGCTTTCCAAGTATTTCAGCTGGATCCCAGATCTGGGCCTATGGTAGTGGATGCCCTTTAGAGACATGGATTGAAAGCAGTTCCTATGCTTTTACCTTTTTCACCATGATGGCTCGAGTGATTCTTCATGTTCACACACTACAGATTCAAATGGTAATTCTGACCCCCTATTTGCTGTTGCAGCCCTGGTTTCCAGCTCTTCTAGAGTTGTAAATTCACCCTCCCGTTCTTCTTCCAACCTTTCCAGAACTTTCTCTAGACTCCCTTGGGTCATGTCACCCTCTAATTCTTGAGAAAGGTCTTCAGTTAGTGAGTTCCTGGTCTAATGCAGGCTTTTTGGTAACAGCTTGGGCTCCTAAAACTAGGAGATCTTACTTTTCAGCTTGATCAACTTGGCTTCGTTGGCTACAAGAACATGATGCTAAACCATATTCAGCATCTCTGGTGGCAGTGGTAAACTTTTTGGCTTCTCTTTTTTAACAAGGGAAGGCTTACTGCACCAGTAATATTTTAAAGTTTTGTTATTTCAACCAATCACCTTCCAGTATACAGAATTCATATTTGAAGGGAACCTTTAGTATTTTGGCTATTATGGGATATTCAGCTTTGCTTTTCCCTTGCAACTAAATATTTGTACCTTTGGGATGTTAATCTGATATTTCCCTTTGCTGGATCATTTGTCACTCAAACAACTCTTAGTGAAATTAGCAATACTTCTTTGCCTCATTTCAATTTGGAGGGTTACCGACTCGAGCATTGGTGTGCTAATTTCCTTACATTATAGACTTCTATGAGAATGTGCAGTAATATTCATGTCAGATATTGCTCGGCCAAGTGTATGGTATGGTAAGCCAAAAGTGCACTAAGCCGATTCTGTGCAAGTAGTGGAGTTCTTTATGTAGTTTTGTGCAACACTATTACTAATAACGGCTTACTTCATGTCTCAAAGGGCTAAATTTTATAACACTATTTTGTATTGTTCTCAAGTGCAACACTTAACTCACCAATTGTAACATAAGTGCAATGAGTTTGCTAGTAGTGCTCCCTGCATTATCTATTAAAAGCCAGGTTACAAGTTGAGCGCAAAATATTGATTACGTTAAAACGTTAAAACAATATTTGCGCTCAATTGAGTAGTTAGCGTGTGCTCGGATTACGAGTTAGTTGAAATATGAGTCTCATTCTGATGCCGTCATACATGGCACAGAACCTAAGCACAGTAAAGGGGGTAAGTAGTGCAGCGATGGGCAGCAATTTTAAATACATATATATTTATGTGTATATACATATGCTTATATACATATATATTTATATGTTAATATGTGTATATACATATGCTTATATACATATATATTTATGTGTTAATATGTGTATATACATATGCTTATATACATATATATTTATGTGTTAATATGTGTATATACATATGCTTATATACATATATATTTATGTGTTAATATGTGTATATACATATGCTTATATACATATATATTTATGTGTTAATATGTGTATATACATATGCTTATATACATATATATTTATGTGTTAATATGTGTATATACATATGCTTATATACATATATATTTATGTGTTAATATGTGTATATACATATGCTTATATACATATATATTTATGTGTTAATATGTGTATATACATATGCTTATATACATATATATTTAAAATTGCTGCCCATTGCTGCACTTTTCAGTTACCTTAAAATCCCTTCAGTTACCTTAAAATTCCTTAAACTGCCTAGTGCACTATTTTGTTTACGGGGAAAAAAAAGCTACATTTTTATCCCATAAAAAATACAAGACCCTCTACTTTGGGGGAATTTGGGCACTTTTAGAAAATTAACCAGAGATCTGACCTCTGGGTAATTTTCTGAGTGCTAATTGCTACCGCAAGCTTACGGTACCAATAACCAGCCATTTGTAATGGCTGTTTATTTATCGTTGCCCGCAAACAATATAATTTAGCGCTTCCCTTTTAATCTAGTCCTAGATTTTTCAACCACATTAAGGTGTTCTGGTTAACATTTTTAACCATGTACTTCTAATACCAGATTGTCAGCTATTTTTTTGCACAAGGCCAAGAGCAAGATAATGCATCATGCTCTATCAATTACGCTTCATTTCTAATCTAGCCCTTAGTTTATTACAATTTATTGGTGACTCAAAAAGTAGAGCTCTTTCCCTTAACTAGTGCTTCTTTAAATCTACTTCCATTGAGCATTTTAATGGTGCTTTAAAAAACAAGGGACTATTTTAGTTTTAATTTGTTTGCTTTTCCAACTTGTAAAATTTGAGCAAATTCCACCAATAATGAACAATTTTGGAACATTTTCTTAAAATTTAAATGGCTAACTTGATGTAGAGATAAAGTAAAATTATAAAAAAAAAATTGACTATTCTGTTATTGTCTTTATGTTTCTTTGGAATATGAACATTTATGTTGCTTTGATAGATAACCAATGCCAGACAAAAACTCAGCTATTCAATTTCCATGTGTATTTAATAGCCACCATAGGGAATTCTGTTCATCTCAATTTGCCACTGACTTCATTTTCTCACCTTTTACATATCTTACTTGTGTCTTGGGTACTGCTGGCTTTGATTTATTTTACCATTGTCTAATTTATTTTAAAAGTCTCTGCTGTAATAGACTTCTCATTTCTAGAATATAATAACAAGATTTTCTGTACTAAATCAAAATGTTGTTAAAAGCGAGAATTAGATGACATATGTTTAAAATTTGATCAAACGTACCCAACTTGAGTGTTGGTAAATAAAATATATTTACAAAAAACTTTGCCACTGCATCATTTTGCAATATCGTGATTATGATTATGTGTCTTTTTTATGACTTGCTGAGTAAGTAGTATGTCCAACTAATATGCCATGTAGTTTGCATTTTTATTAATGGAGCAGCAATGTATCTTTTGCACCAAGCCAAGAAATTATCATTATTTGTTGGATCCATGTTTCACGAATTCAGTGATATTTTTTTATTTTGTCCTAGAAGCAAGAATGAATATTCTGAACTATGAAAATACTTTAAGAAACATATTATATTACAAATATATAGGTAATAACGATGAATTATTATTAATTGAAAGTTGAAAGTAATTGTAACCGAATGAGTGCAAACTAAATGTATGCCAACGGTTAGAGGGTTCAAAGGTATATGGTATATGAAAAGGTGTTTGACTGCAAAGTGATATAATATATATATACATATATATATATATATATATATATATATATACACACATGTCTAAATAAACACATACATATATACACATATACAGTTGTGCTCATAAGTTTACATACCCTGGCAGAATTTAGGATTTCTTGGCCATTTTTCAGAGAATATGAATGATAACACAAAAACTTTTCTTTCACTCATGGTTAGTGTTTGGCTGAAACCATTTATTATCAATCAACTGTGTTTACTCTTTTTAAATCATAATGACAACAGAAACTACCCAAATGACTCTGATCAAAAGTTTACATACCCTGGTTATTTTGGCCTGATAACATGCACACAAGTTGACACAAAGGGGTTTGAATGGCTATTAAAGGTAACCATCCTCACCTGTGATCTGTTTGCTTACAATTAGTGTGTGTGTATAAAAGGTCAATGAGTTTTTGGACTCCTGACAGACCCTTGCATCTTTCATCCAGTGCTGCACTGACGTTTCTGGATTCATGGAGTCATGGGGAAAGAAAAAGAATTGTCAAAGGATCTGTGGGAAAAAGTTAGTTGAACTGTATAAAACAGGAAAGGGATATAAAAAGATATCCAATGAATTGAGAATAAAAATAAGCAGTGTTGAAACTCTAATCAAGAAGTAGAAAATGAGGTGTTCTGTTTGATAACATACTGCATTCATCTTGCCATCAATTCTGACCAAATTTCCTGTGCCTTTGTAGCTCACACATCCCTAAAACATCAGCGATCCACCTCAGTGTTTCACAGTAGGAATGATGTACCTTTAATCATAGGCCTGGTTGACTCCTCTCCAAATGTAGCGTTTATGGTTGTGACCAAAAAGCTCAATTTTGATCTCATCACTCAAAATGACTTTGTGCCAGATGGCTTGAGGCTTGTCTCTGTGCTGTTTGGCGTATTGTAAGCGGGATACTTTGTGGCATTTGCGTAGTAATGGCTTTCTTCTGGCGACTCAACCATGCAGCCCATCTTTCCTTAAGTGCCTCCTTATTGTGCATCTTGAAACAGCCACTCCACATGTCCTGTATTTCACCTGAAGTTATTTGTGGGTTTGTCTTTGCATCCCAAATAATTTTCCTCGCAGTTGTGGCTGAAAATTTAGTTGCTCTACCTGACCGTGGTTTAGTTTCAACAGAACCCCTCATTTTCCACTTCTTTATTAGAGTTTGAACACTGCTGATTTGCATTCTCAAATCCTTGGATATCTTTTTATATCCCTTTCCTGTTTTATACAGTTCAACTACCTTTTCCCGCAGATCCTTGACAATTCTTTTGCTTTCCCCATGACTCAGAATCCAGAATCATCAGTGCAGCACTGGATGAAAGATGCAAGGTATCTGTCAGGAGTCCAGAAACTCATTGACCTTTTATACACATACACTAATTACAAGCAAACAGATCACAGGTAAGGATGGTTACCTTTAATAGCCATTCAAACCCCTTTGTGTCAATTTGTGTGCATGTTATCAAGCCAAAATCACCAGGGTATGTAAACTTTTGATCAGGGTCATTTGGGTAGTTTCTGTTGTCATTATGAATTAAAAAGAGTAAACACAGTTGATTGATAATAAATGGCTTCAGCCAAACACTAACCATGAGTGAAAGAAAAGTTTTGTGTCATCATTCATAGTCTATGAAAAATGGCCAAGAAATCATAAATTCTGCCAGGATATGTAAACTTATGAGCACAACTGTAAACACATATATACACAGGTATAAACATATAGGACCAGATTACAAGTGGAGCCAAGCGTTTGTGCGCAAGGGATAAGCTGTTATGACGGGTGTTTGCGCTTGTCGGGCTAACTGCTAATATTACGAGTTAAGTAAACGCGATCGCTTGAACACAGTCGTGATTCACTCTAAAATGATTACTGTAACTTCAGAGTTCTGAAGTTGCACAAAACATATCAAAAATACATTACAAACTGCAGTTACAATAATTAATAATAGTTAATAAGTTTAATATTGTGTTTGGGATGTGGGAGGGTCTAGGTTTAAGGGTAAATAGGTAGTTTATGGGTGTTTAGTGTACTTTGTAACACTTTAGTTATGAGTTTTATGTTACAGTTTTGTAGTGTAAAACTCATAACTACTGCTTTTAGATTGCGGAACAGATCTTGTCGTCATAGGCTGCAACGCTAGTTTTTTAGCCTCATCGCAAAACTCGTAATGACAGCGCTAAGGAAGTCCCATGAAAAAACATATTTTTTACGTGTGCGGGGCTGACGTTGCGGTACAGGCTAAAAGGTATGCGGTAGAACTCATAATCTAGGTGAGTGCTTTTACTTGAAGCTAGCAAAGCAGTGTTATTCACTATCAAGGAGGTTAATTTACTTGTATGAAGGAGAATTTGTCTTGTTACAGCTGAAAGGGATTTGATTGTATTCTTTTGTTTGAACATCTGCAACCTTTTGCTATTGCATGAAGTTGAGTTAACCCCTGTGGAGTGTGTCTGATCCCTCCAGAGCTTTATATATATATATATATATATATATATATATATATATATATATATATATATATATATATATATTTATAACAAAGTTTATGTGTTGACAGTATGATATACTAAGGCACAGGAATTCCACACCTTACTAGTGTGCACTTTAGGAACTGACTAGACCTTATTTTGGTCCTTACACTTGGAAGTGGCAAGGTGAAAGTTTGCTGGAGCTTAGTTCTGCTGCTTAATTGTAGTATTTACTAATTACTAATTACTCATTACTAGGGCAGTTATATCGTTTACTGTTTGTGGTTTTGAAAGGATGTAAGCACCATGTCTAAACAAGCAAAATAAAAACATAAGCCAAGTGTAATGTTTAAAAAGACAGTGATAGGTCATTTTCTGGACTGGATCCTGTACTGTCAGACAAAAATCTTGCTCTCCAGATCCAACTGATGAAATGTCTGTTACTCAATATCCTACACCATCTCAGCTTTCTAAATTTCAAGGGGACTCTCCCACTTTTGCAGTTAACTCTATAAAGCAGATGTTTGACAGACAATATTACTCCTTTTCAAAGCAATTCAACAAATTTGAGAAGTCCTTCAATGATCTCAGGAGAGACATCACATCCATCAGCAAACAGACAGACACTATAGGGAATATTTAACAATGAGCGAGCGGACATGATACGAAGTAGATGTCCGCTGCACATTGCTGCCCATCAATAAATGCAGACAGCATATGCTGTCTGCATTTATCATTGCACCAGCAGTTAGAGAAGTTGGAAATAGAACAGAGTTTGGTGAACACCAGGTAAATTGAGTTGCCTTCACAGCAGCTTGGAGATATTGCCCACTGGGACAGGCCAAAATATGTGGTAAGAGATATTTTAGATGCAACATGCATGTTAGAATTGTCAACGGGTATGTTGAAGCCCCCTAAGATGAGAGGGAAATTACAAGAGAGGAATTGTGGAAGCCAGGCTTTTAAAGTGGTCTAGAAATTGTGTTGCTGGACCAGGGGGCCAATTAATAACAGCAACACAGAAAGCTACAGGTGAGAAGAGGCAGATAGTGTGAACTTCAACAAATGAGAAAGAAAGAGAGGGATGAAGGAATGCAGTGGGAGGTACAGTATGTAGACAGAAGAATCCAAACTCCCCCTACTTGTCTGTCTCCTGGCCTGGGAGTGTAACTGAAGTGCAGGCTGCAGTAGGACAGAGAGGCTACAGCAGTTGTAGTGGAGAGCCAAGCTTCTGTGAGGGCTAACAAGTTAAGTGATTGCAAAATTAATAGGTTGTGAAGAGATGTGAGCTTATTGCATACAGAGCATGCATTCCAAAGGGCAAATAATTGTGGGGTATTAACAGTTAATGAGGTTGAAAGGGTTACGTGGCCAAGGTTTTGGAGGTAGTGAGCAGAGTAAGGCAGAGGGTGTACTTGGGTTAGGCGAGGCATCCCTAGCTGAAAGGAGAAGAAATATAATAAGAGAAAGAAGATGAGAGTGTGTCATCTTAGTATCAGTGAAGCATAGCTGGCTGGCTTATTGGTGTGAGATAGGAACAGAGTGCATGTGTGTTGTAGAGGGGAAGATAGAAGATAAGGAGAGATATGAATAGTCTGAGTGCTGTTTATGAAAGGAAGAGCTGGGACTTTAAGGAGAAGGGAGGATACGGTAAAGGCAGACAGGAGAATGTGTAGCATGTTTACAGGGAAATTTAAGGAGATTACAATAATAGCAGTACCTGTTTCTAAGTTGTCCACTCCTTTGTCTAACTCCTTGTTAGAACTTCCTACAATTATGAACTAACACACTTAGGGGTCAATTTATTATAGTGCGAGCAGACATTATAAGATGTAGCGTATCATGTCTGCTGCACATCGATAAATGCTGACAGCATACGCATAACACATAAGCATTTATCATTGCACCAGCAGTTCTTATGAACTGCTGGTGCAATGCTGCCCCCTGCAGATTTGCGGCCAATCAGCCGCTAGCAGGGGGAGTCAATCAACCCGATCGAATTCGATCGGGTTGATTTCTGTCCGTCACCTCAGAGCAGGCGTACAAGTTAAGGAGCAGCGGTCTTTAGACCACTGCTTCATAACTTGTTGATAGTTCTGTTTCCAGCGAGCCTGAAGGCTCACCGGAAACAAGGGGCCTCAAGCTCTATATGGAGCTTGATAAATATGCCCCTATAAGAAAATATGGCACTTGACAATGCTCACTGGGTGAAGTACACACAGGACTTGGCTGACAAAGAAGACAGCTCAAGACAGAGAAATGTGAAGATTTGGGTCATTCCCGAATTGGTTCGTTTCCAAGAGCTGGAGAAGTTTGTCAATCTTAGTTTCAGTCTATTCTGGGATCCTTGACAGGGAAGAGGGCAGACTGAGTTGCATTCGTAGGGCTGCCAGGCCTAGGAACTTGCCCTCTGATAAGCCCAGAGATACTATAGCCTGTCTACGCATTATTTCTTTTATAAGGACAAACCTCTGAGCTCAACATTGCATACCACAATAATGGCTGGACAGTTTAAGGATATGCAAATATTTCTTGATCTGACATTGGTGGTGAAGCATAGTTTGCTTTAAGATATAGTTAGATAAATGTTCGTCTTTTTTTCTTTTGTCATGTGCACATTTGCCATATCTTCACATATTTTTACAGTATTGTATGTAACATAGGTCTGTAGTCTACTACATTATTTTTCAATATGTTGGTTGCTAAATGCTTAGGATTTGCTTAAAGAATAACTCAAACTTTATATGCATTTACAATCAGTTATTCCTTTAATGTTTCAATAAACATTGACTACAAGTGGTAACCTTCAAAAGGGAGTTGCTATTGCAAAGGAATAAAAGTGATAATGGAGTGCAACTGCAGTTATGATTGATGAACCATATTGAGGTCTCAATATTGCAGTTGTGTATGCTAATAAGAACTTTGTTATCCATTATATGAACATGTAACTGACTCTTAAGGGCTGAAGAGAGGGATGAAGTCATGAAGGAATATGATCAAGTTGGCAGTTTGTGAGATGAGCCAAAGATAGGGGAACACAGAGTTATCCCCCTGTTACACGAGGAAAATAGCAGAGAGTTTTGTTAATAGAAGGGTTGGGTAGGAGGGCTGGGCTTGAGGGGTGTTTCTAAATGTGTTGATTTTATCTTTGAAGTGATCAGCAATAATCTGAGCAGTGAGTTTGGAGTTGAACTGAGGTACATGCAGACATAGAAGGGAGTCAAAGGATGAGAACAGACTTCTGGTGTTGGATGCATGAGTTAACATAAGGGAGTCGAAATAGACTTGTTTGGCCAGGCTGAAGGCAGAGTTGTATGACTTAAGGATAAATTTATAATGCAGGAAATCAGCACAGGTGTGTGATTACCTCCACTTTCATTCAGCAGTCTATTAACATTGCTGAAGATATCGGGTCTGTTTTGTGTGCCATGGTTGTCGTCACATGCATTATGTACAGCGAACTGTGGAGGTTGCAGCTTTGTCAAGTGTTGATTTTAGTGCTGAATTTTACTGTAAGGCTGCAATGCCTGGGCAAGAGAGGGATGAAATGTTGAACAGTAGAGGATTCAATTGAGCAGAAATGTCTGTGATATCCAAGTCATTTAAACTGCTGTAAGGTAGCAGTTTTTTGGGGGCCTGCAAGGATGCAGCATATAGAGTAAGAGAGAAAGTTAGTAGATGTGGTAAGATAGAAGGGGATGTTAGAGAAGTTGGAAATAGAACAGAGTTTGGTGAACACCAGGTAAATTGAGTTGCCTTCACAGCAGCTTGGAGATATTGCCCACTGGGAAAATATGTGGTAAGAGATAGTTTAGATGCAACAGGCATGTTAGAATTGTTAACGGGTATGTTGAAGCCCCCTAAGATGAGAGAAGGGAAATTACAAGAGAGGAATTGTGGAAGCCAGGCTTTTAAAGTGGTCTAGAAATTGTGTTGCTGGACCAGGGGAACAATTGATAACAGCAACACAGAAAGCTACAGGTGAGAAGAGGCAGATAGCGTGAACTTCAACAAATGAGAAAGAAAGAGAGGGGTGAAGGAATGCAGTGGAAGGTACAGTATGTAGACAGAAGAATCCCAACTCCCCCTACTTGTCTGTCTCCTGGCCTGGGAGTGTGACTGAAGTGCAGGCTGCAGTAGGACAGAGAGGCTACAGCAGTTGTGTTGCAAAATTAATAGGTTGTGAAGAGATATGAGCTTATTGCATACAGAGCATGCATTCCAAAGGGCAAATAATTGTGGGGTATTAACAGTTAATGAGGTTGAAAGGGTTACGTGGGAAAGGTTTTGGAGGTGTCCGTCGAGGTAGTGAGCAGAGTAAGGCAGAGGGTGTACTTGGGTTAGGCGAGGCATCCCTAGCTGAAAGGAGAAGAAATATAATAAGAGAAAGAAGATGAGAGTGTGTCATCTTAGTATCAGTGAAGCATAGCTGGCTGGCTTATTGGTGTGAGATAGGAACAGAGTGCATGTGTGTTGTAGAGGGGAAGATAGAAGATACGGAGAGACAGTGGAGGCTCCTCCATATGTGCACTCCCGCACGTGAGCCTCCTGTGGAAAAGGGAAAAAAAGAAAGAAATTACATGTTTTGGCTGAATAAATATAATTTCTCCCTATTGGAAAAATTATATTTATTCAGCCAAAAAATGTTCTAGATTGTGCAGTTTAAATAAAATGTCTAGATTGTGCAGTTTAAATAAAATGTCTAGATTGTGCAGTTTAAATAAAATGTCTAGATTGTGCAGTTTAAATAAAATAAAAAAAAAAGCCTTTAATATACCTCTCTACCGCACGTGCGGTAGAGGAGGTATAGGCTGCTATATCCTTTTGGTCATGTTTTCTATCTATCTGCTGCTCCGCCCATAACAGAGCCTATACCTCTGCTAATCGCACAATTTTCAATGTGCGATTAGTGCCATTACTATGGGCGGGCAGCAGGGGGAGCACTGTTTTTTTAAACTTGTGTGTTATCCCTCCCTCCTCCCTGCTCTATGTTATCCCTCCATATTGTGGATCACAGTGGCAGCGGCAGAAAAGGAAGAAGCAGGAGACCGGACTGAGTGATCTAACCAGGGCCGGCTCATCCATGATGGGACCAAGTGGGTCCAACAACCCAGGCGGCACTTTAGTGACTGACTCAGTTACTGTGATAACCAGACGTGAGTGTAGTGTACTGCATAGTTGCCAACTGTTTTTTTATCTGAGTGACACTTCTTACCTCAGCGCGCTGCCACTCACTGACATCTCAGCTGCTCCCTATCTGCTAGTTACTCCCTGCGTGCGGTGTGTGTTGGAAAAATGTATTAGATGTATTAGGCCTGAGAAATGTGCCAGAGTGAGTGCGGTGGTCTGTGTCCCTCTCAGTGAGATCCATTTCTGGCGGTGCAAAAGTGTTAGTCCCAGTCTGACTTTTCTATCTTCTTAGCGTACTGTTAATGGGAATCTTAGCTTGGTCTCTCAAGCTTGCTTTAGCTCTGTCTGCTCCGTGACACAATATTATTATTACAGTGAGTGTATTTAGACCTTGCTCTGATTCTCTGCATTTGCATTAAGCTGAACCTTGCGTGCTGTTTCACTGAGGTTTTCTGTTACCAATCTCCTATCATTCTGCCGTTTTCAGTAAAAATCCTAGAATGATAGGAGATTGGTAACAGAAAACCTGAAAGCGAAACAGCACGCAAGGTTCAGCTGAAAAAAAAATGTAATTGTGAAAAATCAAATGATACAAATATTAGGCTGTTATATGGGGATTACATCAGTGAGACATATAGTGCATGTTGGTTCTTTATAGACTTGATATGCACTGAACATAACATAAACAAACTTGCAGCAAACTGTCATCACTACACCTTCCTTCAGATAACATGACTCCGTAAATTGGAACTATTATTTCTAGCAAAAAAAACCCCTCTACTTTCCAGTGCATATGAGATTTGTAGTTTTTAAAGCATGATTTGATGCGTAACATTCTTTCCTCAAATGACTACAGTTCCCATCATGCTACTGATGTTTTATGTACTAACCGGAAGTGTGTCTGCTCAGTGCTTTGCTTTCAGTGTAGCCCATAAGAAACATGCTGAGCAGCAAGAACACATAACTTAAGGTTTGTACAGCTGTGTATAGAGTAGACTTGTGTTGTTGTGTCTCATTGTGTTACTGTGTACATGTGATATGACATCACTGTGTTACTTTGTGTGCCAAAAAGTTTGTGTGTCACACTTAGTGTGTTTATTTATGCCACTGTGTCTGTCACATTGTGTGTTAATGTTTGTGTTATTTTGTGCATGTGCCACTGTTTGTTATTGTGTGTGGTGACTGTCAAACATTATAGTACTCTGTCATTTTTACTTTGTGTGTGTGTGTCATTGTGTTTGTGTTACTTTATGTGTCTATAAGTCTTACTGTGTCTTTGTGTTACTTTGTGTGTCTATAAGTCTTACTGTCTGTTTGTGTGTCTATAAGTCTTACTGTCTGTGTTACTTTGTGTGTCTATAAGTCTTACTGTCTGTTTGTGTTACTTTGTGTGTCTATAAGTCTTACTGTGTGTTTGTGTTACTTTGTGTGTCTATAAGTCTTACTGTCTGTTTGTGTGTCTATAAGTCTTACTGTCTGTGTTACTTTGTGTGTCTATAAGTCTTACTGTGTGTTTGTGTTACTTTGTGTGTCTATAAGTCTTACTGTCTGTTTGTGTGTCTATAAGTCTTACTGTCTGTGTTACTTTGTGTGTCTATAAGTCTTACTGTGTGTTTGTGTTACTTTGTGTGTCTATAAGTCTTACTGTGTGTTTGTGTTACTTTGTGTGTCTATAAGTCTTACTGTGTATTGCATTGAGTGTTATTGTCTGTATGTCACTGTGTTTGTGTTACTTTGTGTGTCCAAAAGTCTTACTGTGTGTTGCACTGAGTGTTTTGTGTGTGTATGTCACTGTGTTTTGCACTGAGTGTTATTGTGTTTGTGTTACTTTGTGTGCCCATAAGTCTTACTGTGTGCTCCACTGAGTGTTTTGTGTGTGTATGTCAGTGTGTTTTGCACCAAGTGTTATTGTGCATGTCACTGTGTTGCACCAAGTGTTATTGTGTGTGTCATTGTGTGTTTCTGTTACTTTTTGTACTGTCTGTTTCACCAAGTGCCATTGTGTGTTTGTGTTACTTTTTGTTCTGTCTGTTTCACCAAGTGCCATTGTGTGTTACTGTGTGTTGTGGTGAGAGGGCTTTGTGTGTAAGGCAGAGGGGACCTCTAATATTAAATATATATTTATTAATAAGTTACTGGGGAGGGGCTCTGTGAGTGAGGCAAAGGGCACCTCTCTATAATATTAAATATGTATTGATTTATAAGTTACTGGGGAGGGGCTATGTGAGTGATGCAGATGGATCCTCTCTATAATATTATATATCTGTATATAAGGTATAGGTGAGGGGCTATCTTATAAAGGCAGAGGGAACCTCTCTATAATATTAAATATGTATTGATTGATATATATATATATATATATATATATATATATATATATATATATATATATATATATATATATATATATATATATTGAAAATATATATATATATATATATATATATACACACTGATCCGTGAACCCCCATTTGAATAACCCACGAGCCGCCACTGCGGAGAGATATGAATAGTCTGAGTGCTGTTTATGAAAGGAAGAGCTGGGACTTTAAGGAGAAGGGAGGATACGGTAAAGGCAGACAGAAGAATGTGTAGCATGTTTACAGGGAAATTTAAGGAGATTACAATAATAGCAGTACCTGTTTCTAAGTTGTCCACTCCTTTGTCTAACTCCTTGTTAGAACTTCCTACAATTATGAACTAACACACTTAGGGGTCAATTTATTATAGTGCAAGCCGACATGATAAGATGTAGCGTATCATGTCTGCTGCACATCGATAAATGCTGACAGCATACGCTGTCGGCATTTATCATTGCACCAGCAGTTCTTGTGAACTGCTGGTGCAATACCGCCCCCTGCAGATTTGTGGCCAATCGGCTGCTAGCAGGGGGTGTCATTCGATCGGGTTGATTTCTGTTCGCCACCTCAGAGCAGGAGGACAGGTTATGGAGCAGTGGTCTTTAGACGGAGCTTGATAAATATGCCCCTTAGAGGCAAAAGTTAGTGTGCCACTTGTAATATAACCCTTAATGTTTTGTATCTAAGCATAAAAAATAAAGGAGTCATAAAAATATTCTACAGAATAAATACATTATACAACAAACTTTAGCTATTTGCATAATTATTAAAATTATATATATATATATATCCAAAAAAGACAGCACTCACTGGGCTTTTAAAGCAAAAAATAACTTTTAATTATCCATAATTAAAAATGGGGGAAAAGGTATGTCCCAAAATAAAGCGAGTGTTGCTTCAGTGTAGGTGCACCATCAACATGATGTCCCAAGGGAGACATATTTGAAATGGCCGCACTGCAGCTATTTAAAGCCCCTCCTGTGTGAGCAATCCAATTGGATTAGCAACAGCTGTCATGATCCGGTGTACATGCGCTCAGGACACAGACCCTCGGGGCAGTGGTAGGGATTTGAAGACACCGACCCCTGACCCGGGGAAGAGTATCCTGGACGTGGATAGATGATATTCTGTGATTCATAGTTGCTAGAAGTTATTGTAGAATAAATGGAGAGTGCAACATTTGTATACAATATATTCTGAGTTCACTGTGACTTATAGTTAGTTAATAGAAGTAACTGCAGGATTCAATGAGAGAAAAATATAGCAATGTGGAATGTTCAGGCTTCAGAGTAATCTGGTAAAAGATTGACACTTAGATGCAAACTAAGGTTTGTTGCAGGTTCACAGTACATAATATTATATAAAGCTGTATGTCAGAGTTTAAGCACAGCTGCACAGGTACTTACACAAGCTGTAAGTTTAGGCATTAATTACTGTTTGTGCATTTAGATGCAAACTTGGTTTGTTGCAGGTTCACAGTACATATTATTATAAAGAGCTGTATGTCAGTAATTAGCAGAGCAGCACAGGTGAAAGTTAAGTTTAAGGCATAAATTACTGTTTGAACATATTTTGGAGAATCACATGAAAGCTTTTAATTGAACACATAGATGCAGAGTTCAGAATATGTTAACATATTTGCAGCAGGATATTTCAGCAATGACAACTTGTAGCAGAGAAATAGTTATAAAGTTCTGAGTAAGATGCTGTTGTAATTAGAGAGTGATGATAACCAAAAGTATGCTTGATTTATAATAAAGTTCTGAGTTTGTTAAGTAGCAGTGTCCAGGAAACAGAAAATGGAATTATTTGGATACTTGCGATTTGATGATTTTAGGCATTGGAATAGAACATGCTGTAGGTTGAAATAGTTGGTAATTCATACAGGAAACAGTCACAGACCTCTGTTGTTCAGGATCACAACTTCAATGTTAATGCGAAGCACATTAGACCTGAGAAGGCTTAAAAAGAGGCTGAGGTAATCAGGTGCATGAATGATTAATCAGGCAGGCAAGCAAGCTGAATGTGAATACTGCCCAAATGCAGCAGTCAGAGAAGGATTTCTTAAAGGGATAGTGACATTAAGCTGAGATATGTTACAGATTCCCCTCCTTAAAGGCGACCTCCGGGCGCATAATACAATCCAAAAGGAGAGAGAACAAAAATGACATGGAGTACCGGTAGTAGGTGTATGGAGGTAGCGAGTCCAATCGGAAATCAAGAAAGGAGGGTTGGAAATCTCTTGAAAAAGTTGAATGACGAAGTAAAGGCCATGTAATTCAGGTATCAAAAGATCTTGAAAATCATGAGAGCAAAACTTGAAGTCAACTTTTTTGTAGTCATCGTGAGAATGCATGAACGTAACATACAATGAGCTTCCTACCACAGAATCATCCTGAGGGTAGATAGGCGGATGTTCTTCATGATACATGACCATGTACATAGCCAATGAAAAGGCAGCCAGTCCTAGAGAAATGAATAGGCTTTCCTCAGCTTCAGAAATAGAGATGCAGCATTCTGGATTGATAACCAGGTTAAGCACCTTTGGGCCAGAGATTTGAGTATCCTCAGAATTAACCTCTTGGCTGAGGATTAGATATACTCCAAAAGTAAAAGCTATAGCCACTTCTAATGCAATAGCAGGGCTTTCTTCAAAATAGGAGATAGGAGTGTAGAGTACAATATTTGTCCAGTTCTTGCCATCTTCTAATTCAATATGAAATGTCTCCTTACTGGATTCAGAATCAAAAGTGTTCTCACTAAGAACAGGTATATGAATGTCCACACCAGGGCAAGGTTCAGGAATACCCACATCTGGGCAAGGTTCAGTCATATCCTCAGTAGGATCAGGTGAAGGAATGCCCATGCCAGGGCAAGGGTCGGAAGTACCCACATCTGGGCAAGGTTTAGGAATATCCTCAATAGGATCAAGTGTAGGAATGCCCTCACCAAGGCAAGGTTCAGGAATATCCTCAGTAGGATCGGGTGAAGGAATGCCCATGCCAGGGCAAGGTTCAACTATAGAGAAAGAAAAAGAACCCACTTTAGAGCCAGGAACCATACTCTCTTCTGAGCAGAGGGCAAGGCTTTCTTCAGGGTTCATAAACGAAGAATTAACAAGACCCACTTTAGAGCCAAGGACCATACTCGCTTCTGAGTAGAGGGCATGGCTATCTTCAGGATCAAGTATTATTACACCCATTTCTGGGTTAAACAAAGGAATACCCATACCAGGGTTAAAAACAGGAGAGTCCACCTTGATGTCAGGTTTAGTAGTATAATCATGGAAAACAGGAACAGGAATGGGCACTGGGGAATCTTCTTGAAGAACTTTTGTATAAGTTTCAGGTTCAAGAATGTCCACTTGCGAACTTGGTTCAAAGTTGTCCTCACAGGATTCAGTATCAGGAATTCCTGTACAAGAAACTGATGTAGTAGAAAATGTAGGTTGATGCAAAGTTTCTCCCAAGGGAAACAATTCCTTAGATGCAGTAACAGAAGAATTTTGAGAAGGTGAAGTGTACTGAAATATGCCACACTCAGGTAGATGCGGAGTAATTGTGACACAAGATTCTGACTGAGAAGTTATCTGGAGTTCAGCAGGCATGCTTATTTGAGTTTGAATATCAGAGCTAAATTCTCCAGGGATTATCTCTGGTAAACTGAAAGGTTGTATATCTGGAACAGAATTATCTATTGCTTCTAGCAGAGGGTTTACAGGTATTGAGGCAGCATGAGAGGGATGCAATAAATCAATAGTTGGAAACAGTTTTTGTAGTTGTTGTAGAGTCTGAGAAGAGATACCATTAGATGCTTTAAGAAGAGACTGATAGTGACTATAGACATCATCCAGCTCGATGTTGACAGTGTCAGGAGGCAAGAGACGGTCTGGTACAACAGAATCTAAAACAGGGGAATCAGGCTGAGTTTCCTCTTTGCACTTCTGATTTTCTGTGGGCAGAAGGATTTTCTTCTTCTTCTTTTTCTTAGAGAGCTTAGATTTCTTCCCAGTATGAGGCTTCTTAGGTTGCTGCCATTGTGGCTTGTAGTATGGATGCATAATTCTGATGTGATAAATCAGCATAGTAGTTGAGGGGACCTTTACTTCTAACAGCAGTCTGTAAACCAGATGTCCTTTCTTCCAGCTCTGAATCTGTCCAATCTAACGAATCCATGGTAATATCAGAAATAGGAAGATCAGTATTTCCATGAGAGGTTTCATGATGGGAGCTGTCTGTATCATCCATGTTGTAAATATATAACAACCAAGGATGTCATTATAGCAAATAGGTTGAGGTTTTGTCTGAGTTTGTGACGAATTAAAGTTGCGCTCATACCAGTCTAATGCCAATTCAGCTGGATCTGTAAAGTCATCCTCCTTGTTGACATATACAGACTCAGAATCAGTATCATCAGGATAGGAATCACAAACAGGAGGAGTAGATGGTATTCTGGAACAGTAGTCCTGTCTCTTTAAATCTTTAAAGGTCTGAATTTTTTCTGCTGAATCTATGAACGCATCCTCTTCAGTTACATAGTCAGACTCAGAATCAGTTTCACCAAAATGGAAATCACGAACATGAGGAACAGATGAAATTCTAGAACAGTGGTTCTGTCTCTTTAAATCTTTAAAGGTCTGATTTTTTTCTGCTGAATCTATGAATGCATCCTCTTCAGTTACATAGTCAGACTCAGAATCACTTTCACCAAAATGGTAAGCACGAAATTGAGGAACAGATGACATTTTAGAAAAGTGGTTCTGTCTCTTTAAATCTTTAAAAATCTGAATTTTTTCTGCTGAAGCTATGGTTAAATCCTCTTCATTTTCATAGTCAGATTCAGGATCAGTTTCACCAAAATGGTAACCACGAACATGAGTAGAGGATTGTCTAGAATGGGAGTACTGTGTCTTTAAATTTTTTAAAGTTTGAAAATCTTCTGTTTTTCCTTTAGGGATTGCTTGGGTCTGAGTTATGTTGTAATTTTTTATTTTCCTTTGAGGGTCGGTGCATCCACTACCACTGCGGATCCCTTTTTTAGGCATTAACATTCTGTCATGATCCGGTGTACATGCGCTCAGGACACAGACCCTCGGGGCAGTGGTAGGGATTTGAAGACACCGACCCCTGACCCGGGGAAGAGTATCCTGGACGTGGATAGATGATATTCTGTGATTCATAGTTGCTAGAAGTTATTGTAGAATAAATGGAGAGTGCAACATTTGTATACAATATATTCTGAGTTCACTGTGACTTATAGTTAGTTAATAGAAGTAACTGCAGGATTCAATGAGAGAAAAATATAGCAATGTGGAATGTTCAGGCTTCAGAGTAATCTGGTAAAAGATTGACACTTAGATGCAAACTAAGGTTTGTTGCAGGTTCACAGTACATAATATTATATAAAGCTGTATGTCAGAGTTTAAGCACAGCTGCACAGGTACTTACACAAGCTGTAAGTTTAGGCATTAATTACTGTTTGTGCATTTAGATGCAAACTTGGTTTGTTGCAGGTTCACAGTACATATTATTATAAAGACCTGTATGTCAGTAATTAGCAGAGCAGCACAGGTGAAAGTTAAGTTTAAGGCATCAATTACTGTTTGAACATATTTTGGAGAATCACATGAAAGCTTTTAATTGAACACATAGATGCAGAGTTCAGAATATGTTAACATATTTGCAGCAGGATATTTCAGCAATGACAACTTGTAGCAGAGAAATAATTATAAAGTTCTGAGTAAGATGCTGTTGTAATTAGAGAGTGATGATAACCAAAAGTATGCTTGATTTATAATAAAGTTCTGAGTTTGTTAAGTAGTAGTGTCCAGGAAACAGAAAATGGAATTATTTGGATACTTGCGATTTGATGATTTTAGGCATTGGAATAGAAAATGCTGTAGGTTGAAATAGTTGGTAATTCATACAGGAAACAGTCACAGACCTCTGTTGTTCAGGATCACAACTTCAATGTTAATGCGAAGCACATTAGACCTGAGAAGGCTTAAAAAGAGGCTGAGGTAATGAATGATTAATCAGGCAGGCAAGCAAGCTGAATGTGAATACTGCCCAAATGCAGCAGTCAGAGAAGGATTTCTTAAAGGGATAGTGACATTAAGCTGAGATATGTTACAACAGCTGATTACAAGTCCCGTTTGCGCTACAGCACAAACATCCACCACGTGGGTAATTGAAGCTGATCAGTGTGTTGTACTTGCCTCCCGAATCATGGCGTCATGAGTGCCTCGTGGTTAATTAGCATATGCATCATTGAAACCACTACAGTACGCCCCTCGGACATGCGTCATTGTGTCATAAGATTCAGATGCATCTGTCAATCAAGGGAAAAGCGAATGTGCACGTATGTTACACACGAACTCTGGCATCCCTGCCATTTATTGGGGAAATGTATTCCAAACTCATGTCCCACATCTAGCAGGTTGTTCTGTTAGTCATATCGCATATCCAGTTATACTGTTCTTTATAGTTGATTGATCTTAGCCTGCATATTGTAGGAAGTCACGATGAAATGAGCGCTTCTGTCATTCTTCAAGGAATAGTTGACACGGGTGATACACACAAACTCTGGCAATCTTGTCAATTTTAGGAAACTATGCCCCACATCTAGTATATTCTTCCATTGGTCCACTCATATAGAGATCTTATCCTTATTCATGACTAAAAATTATTTTTCTTCTGAAAATCTCTATTATCTTCAGGTAGCTGGAACAGCTATGGGGTCAAATATGGCCCCAGTATATGCCAGCTTTTATATGCTATGGTACGAGCTTGAGATAATGAAACCATCACAACACCCTAACATTAGGATGTACACAATATATATATAGACAATATGTTCCTTGTGTGGAGGGGCAGTCCTGAAAGTCTAGAAAATTGAGTATATAATTTAAACCAGATGGAATTACCCATTTGATTCAAGATGGAATATGATTTAAATCAAATACATTTCTTAGATCTTAATATCTTTAAAGTAAGACATGAACAGGGGACTAGGTTTGGTACCTCACTCTACACTAAAACCACTGACAGGAATTCATTATTACTATCCTCTAGTTACCATCATAAACATTAAAAAATGGGGGTAATCTCCTCAAAACTCACCAGAGTGGTAAGAAACAACTCTGCCAGAGTTACGTAAATCCCAGCTTTACGCTATGTGTAACAATCTTGAGACAAGAAACTATGACAGAAAATATATCATAGTTTGTAATGGGAGAGGTGAGGGAAAATTAAGTGGGTTATGTTAATCTAAATTTAAGGGATAAATAAAAATTTTTGTAATTGTTTGTAGCCCTTAAATTCCAGAACCATTCACAGTAATATACATCAACATGTACTAAGAGATGCAAAAGAGAGAATTTGCAGCACTAAGAAAAAGACTGTAGGTTGCTGGATTAGTTAAATACTAAGACCCACTACTGAAATGTTCTCAAAGGAGTGATAGAAAATTTAGATTCTTTAAAATAACACAGACATCTTCATTCACACTAAATAACTTTATTGGGAGAAAAAAAGGGGTAATAGTCCGGCTGGACTAGTACTCACGCACACACACACATACAGTTAAAACTTGCTGGAGCTCAGAAAGTGCAATAATCTAGAATGCACCTATTTAATGTTAGTCGTTTGCTCACAAGAGGTATTTATAATATGTGTGTTTATACAAGTAATTAACTCCTGTGAGTAAGCAAAAAATATATCATGGCTGCTAGACACAAGTTGGATTCTCTCAATCAAGAGATGTTACTAACATCCACAAAAAATGCACCTAAGGCAACAGACCAACAATTGCATTTTGTAACCACATTCACTCCAATACATTCTACCATACAAAAATGTGTACGCAACAGATGGAACATCTTGGGGACGGATAAAAGTCTTGCCAATTGGAAACAAAAAACAACATGACTGGTATATAGGAGAGCAAGAAATATCAGGGATCTGTTAGTTAAAACAGACCCCAAGAGTTGCTACCAGACAGAATTATGACTAGAACCTAGAAGGATGGGGTGTTTTCAATGTGAAGAATGTGTGACCTGTAACAGTATGCAGATTGTGGACTCTTTCCAACATCCACATAAAAACAAACTATATTCTATGACATTGCCTCACATGCAACAGCACTTTTGTCATATATATACTGATTTGCCCATGTTCCCTTTTTTATGTGGGCAAAACGATAACACTGTTTAAAGACAGGATGGCTAACCATAGATTCTGAATTAGAGAGGCACTAAAGAAAGTTAAATCCGACCTCCCAGTCTGCACAGCATGGTAATCGATCATGTCCCAACACTAAAAAGGGGGGGGGTGATCGTGCCAGGATGCTTCTACAATTGGAATCCAGATGGATTTTTATGCTGGACGCTGTGTCCCCAAAGGGACATAACATAAAACTTGACTTTGGACCATTTATTAGCTAAATAATTACCAATGAATCTTATGTACTCATCATATATGATATATACATCCAAGAACTTTTGTAATATCATGTGACCATTTTGTCTTCTGACCATTTGCTATTCTCCTATTAGGTGCAGTAGGACATTTATATGTTGTAATACCTGTTTTTATACTTTTTTTTATCTTTTTACAATTTCACATGCAGTGGCACTGGCCCTCCAATTTTAGCATATCACACTAGACTTTGCGCAATATACAGCCCAACATTCACCGAACAACCATGAATAAGGAGAAGATCTCTATATAAATGGACCAATGGAAGAACCCGCTAGATGTGGGGCACGACTATGAAACATAGTGTTCTAAAATTGACAAGAATGCCAGAGTTTGTGTGTATCACCCATGTCATCCATTCCTTGAAGAATGACAAAAGCGCTCTTTTCACTGTGACTTCCTACAATATGCAGGCTAAGATCAATCAACTAGAAAGAACAGTATAACTAGATATGCGATATGATTAACGGAACAACCCGCTAGATGTGGGACACGAGTTTGGAATACATTTCCCCAATAAATGGCAGGGATGCCAGAGTTTGTGTGTAACATCAGTGCACATTCGCTTTTCCCTTGATTGACAGATGCATCTGAATCTTATGGCATGATGACGCACGTCCGAGGGGCATACTGTAGTGGTTGCAATGATGCATATGTTAATTAACTAGGAGGCACAAACATCCACTCATGACGCCATGATTGGCGGGGGACAAGTACAACACACTGATCAGCTTCGACTACCCACGTGGTGGATGTTTGTGCTCTAGTGCGAACGGGACTTGTAATCAGCGGTAGCTAATCCAATTGGATTGCTCACACAGGAGGGCCTTTAAATATCTGCAGTGCTACCATTTCAAATATGTCTTCCTTGGGGCATCACACTGATGGTGCACCTACACTGAAGCATCACTCCCTTTATTTTGGGACATTTGATAAAAATGCTAGTACAGCATTGAAACGTCATACCTTTCCCCCATTTTTAATTATGGATAATTAAAAGTTATTTTTTACTTTAAAAGCCCAGTGACTGCTGTCTTTTTTTGGATTTCTACATATCACTTTTTTGACAAATGCACCCTGGCTGAAGTAGAGCTGTGGATAAGGAGTGCAATACCTATTCGGGAATATATATATATATATATATATAATTTTTTCTAGAAAAATGTCATTCTTATCCTATCTTGGTACTTGAGGTAAGACTACATGAACTTTGTGTAGTATCAATTCTCTTAATGTTTGTGTTAAGGTATTTGCTACATGGACCAAAAGGGTAGATGACCCTACTGCAAATGTGTTCTTATTAAGCCACTGGCAATGGTTATACTCCTTATGCCCATGAGTAATTACAAATCTAAAACCAGCTGTGATTCATAGCATTTGTGTAGAAATACCAATACTTCTAGGCAGTTAACTTGTAATTTATTTCAATCAACAACATTATTTTGAACAGAAAAGAGAGAATGCACAAACATGGATGAAAATGTGCCTAGTGTCCATATTCCCTGCTGCAGATGACAAGAAACATTGTATAGCAGCAAGATTTTTGTCAGATGTCACTTCAGGCTCTTTTCCCTTTCTTTCTTTTTTTTTTTAACTGTCAATGTTAAACGAAGGATGGATATTAAAAGATGCTCTTGTTACCTGAGAGGAAGTCTAGAACTAATGAGCAGTTCTAGCTCCTACTGAGATATGAAGACTGGTTCAGCTTGACCTTGTGTTCCCTTTCTGTCAAGATCATAAAGACTTGTAGGTGACATTTGTATTGTTTCTTGAGTTGTCTGACCTTCATTTATATTCCAGCAGGTTTTTAGATGAAATGGAATCTCTTGAAAAATAAGCCAGAAGCTTCAAAAATCTCTTACAAATCAAAGTAAAATAGCACATACCTCTTTAATAAGGGGAATAAAAAAAAATGAAATTGTGAAACAGATTTTTTTTAAACAGGGATGTAGTAAAAGTTAAAATATAAGAACACTGTAAACCTAGAGAGATTTGAAACAAACTATCATCAAAATAAACTATAGCATTTATCATATTATTTACATTATTTACGCTTGTATTAAAATATTGGGGACTATTTTTATCACTTTATCTATGGATGTTATATTTTTATTAGACCCTCCATTAATATAACATATGAACAGACGGCTAGATTATGAGTTTTGCGTTATGAGTGGCTCGGTAATAACTTGCAAGTTATTTCCACCGCTCACCTTTAATAGCGCTGCTATTACAGGTTTGTAAAAAAATGGCGTTTGTGGGCAATATGGCAGCGTTGAACTCCATACCGCACACAAATACCAGCGCTGCTTTGAGCCTGTGAAATAAAAATAAAACCTAAGATAGCTGCAATGTAACTATTAGTTATATTGTAGCTAGCTTAGGGTTTATTTTAGAGGTAGGTATTTAGTCTTAAATAGGTATTATTTAGGTAATAATAGTAATTTGTATTTAGATTTATTTTAATTATATTAAAGTTAGGGGTGTTAGGGTTAGACATAGGGGCCCATTTATCAAGCTCCGAACGGAGCTTGTGGGCCCGTGTTCTAAAGACCGTTGCTCCATAACCCTGTCTGCCTGCTCTGATGAGGCGGACAGGATTTGCCAGAAATCAACCCAATCGAGTACGATCAGGTCGATTGATACCCTCCTGCTGACGGCCCATTGGCCGTGAGTCTGCAGGGGGTGGCATTGCACCAGCAGCTCTTGTGAGCTGCTGGTGCAATGCTGAATACGGAGAGCGTATTGCTCTCCGCATTCAGCGAGGTCTTGCGGACCTGATCCGCACTGTTGGATCAGGTCCGCAAGACCTTTGATAAATAGGCCCCTTAGGGTTAGGTTTAGGAGTTAATATATTTATTTACTGTTAGTGATGTGGGAGGCCAGAGGTTTAGGGGTTAATAACTTTAGTATAGTGGCGACGACATTGTAGGCAGCAGATTGGGGTTAATAAGTAGTGTAGTTAGGTGGCGGCAATTTTGGGGACAGCAGATTAGGGGTCAATAACAGTAATGTAGGTTGCAGAGATGTTAGGGACAGCAGATTAGGGGTTAATAAGTGTATGTAGGTGGCAACAACATTGGGGGCAGCAGATTAGGGGTTAATAATATTTAACTAGTGTTTGCGATGCGGGAGTACGGCGGTTAATATGTTTATTATAGTGGCGGTGATGTCCGGAGTGGCAGATTAGGGGTTAATAAATTTATTTTAGTGTTTGCAATGCGGGAGGGCCTCGGTTTAGGGGTTAATAGGTAGTTTATGGGTGTTAGTGTACTTTGTGACACTTTCGTTATGAGTTTTATGGTACAGATTTGTAACGTAAAACCCATAACTACTGACTTTCAGGTGACGGTACAGATCTTGTAGTTATGGGCTGTACCGCTTACTTTTTGGCCAGACAGGCAAACTTGTAATACCGGCGCTGTGGAAGTCCCATTGAAAAAGGACTTTTTAAGAAGTGCAGTAGTTACGTTGCGTGACAGCCAAAAAAGTGTGTGGTACACCTATACCTACAAGACTCGTAATAGCAGCGGTAGTGAAAAAGCAGCGTTATGAGGCTTTATCACTCATAACGCAAAACTGGTAATCTAGCCAAGAGATAGTAATCATATTTATATAACTAAAATTATGAGTTATAGTTTGCTTGTTTAATTGAGCAGGATGCATATATTGTAGGTAAAAAACAAAAGAAGAATATTAATAGCTATAGAAGCTTAGACTTAAAGGGACAGTCTAGTATAAATTAAACTTTCATTATTCAGATAGTAATTTAAATTATTATCAACTTTCCAATTTACTTTTATCATCAAATTTGCTTTTTTCTCTTGGTATTCTTAGTTTAAACTAAACATAGGTAGGCTCATATGCTAATTTCTAAGCCTTTGAGGGCTGCCTCTTATCACAGGCTTTTTAAATCTCTTTTCAGCACAAAGAGACAGAAAGTACATGTGGGCCATATAGATAACACTGTGTTCAGGCACAGGGGGTTATTTAAGATTTAGCACAAAACAATGCTAAATTTAAGACAATAGATAATAAACAGTCACAGTCATGTGATCAGGGGGCTGGAAGACGGTTCCTAGATACAAGTTAATCACAGAGGTAAAAAGTATATTAATATAACTGTGTTGGTTATGCAATGGGTAATAAAGGGATTATCAATCTTTTAAAACAATAGCAATTCTATGGTAGACTGTCCCTTTAAAGGGACATGAAACCCTAAATGTTTCTTCCTTGATTTAAAAAATAAAGTAGGATCTGTGATGGTTGAACTCAATGGACTTCTGTCTTCTTTCAACCTCATCTATTATGCTGCTATATATGTTAGATAGCACATACAATTTTATACAACTATCCAATTTACTTGTATTATCTAATTTGCTTTACTCTTTTGGTATCCTTTGTTAAAGGAGCAGCAATGCAATAATGCCAGCTAGCTGAACACACTGGTGAGCCAATTACATGAGGAATATATGTGCAACTATCAATCAGCAGCTAGCTCCCAGTCATGCCTTGCTGCTCTAGCACCTACCTAGGTATGCTTTTCAACAAAGTAAACCAAGAGAACAAAGCAAATCAGATAACAGAAAAAATGGAAAGTTGTTTAAAATTGTATGCAGCGCCTGAATCATGAAAGAAAAAAAAAAAAGTTTAATGTCCATTTAACTCATCTGAGTCCTGGCATCAATAAGTTCTGTCTTATAAGATTAGTTATATGCATATCTGGCGTTATTATATGTCTCTACAACTCTTTCCATTGTTTTTGCAAATGAATGCTGTGTGTAGCTTAGTATGACAATCTCTGTTATTCCAAGTTCTCTGGGAAAAAAAATATTAATTTTGTTTATCTTAAAAGCAATAGTTGTCCATTATTAAAAATATAGGAAACACCCTAATCGGTCCGCCTAATATACAGGTAGCCCTCAGTTTACGCCGGGGTTAGGTTCCAGAAGGAATGGTTGTAAATCGAAACCGTTGTAAATTGAAACCCAGTTTATAATGTAAGTCAGTGGGAAGTGGGGGAGTTAGGTTCCAGGCCCCTCTCAAAATTGTCATAAGTAACACCTAATACATTATTTTAAAAGCTTTGAAATGAAGACTTTAAATTATAAACCTAATAAAATAATCACACAACACAGAATATATAATTAAACTAAGTTAAATGAACAAAAACATTTGCTAAACAGCATTATAAATCTAATAAAATAATCACACAACACAGACTTCACTTGCATTTTTCTGCAAACAGTTCTTTCTATGCATTCCAATCTGGACTGAGTTATAGACAGGACGATCTTGTTCCTTTGAAATCTGCTCGATAGCTCAGGTCTGGTTAAACTGATTAATTTCAGTTTGCTTGGTTTTGCTGCAACACAAGCAGACAGCTCCACCTACTGGCTATTTTAATAAATGCATTGCTTCTCAATGCTTTTCAATAGCAGTCACATGACTGGAAAAAAAGGTTGTTATTCTGAAATGGTGTAAATTGAACCGTTGTAAAATGAGGGCCATCTGTACTAAGAACAAAGATATTAATAAAGAATAACTGTAAAATTTCACAATTTAATAAGATCTAATATCAATACACACAAATAGTTGTCCATTGCTTTATTGAAATACAGAAATAACAATTGACAGAATCTCCTTTTCAGATTAATGTAACCCTTAAAGTGAATGTAAAGTTTCATCAATTAGTGCCCGGCTTTTAAAAATACTATTAAAAACAGGAGTACTTTCATTGATGAAACTTTACATTGCACAGTATTTGTAGAAATACTTACCTTTTACTTCTCCAAAGTCGGATCGTCGACCTCCCGCTTGCTTCTTTCTACTGTACTTACACAGCAATGACGAAACCGGCTTCCTCCAATCACAGCAGGGCATCACGAGAAGGACGCTCTGGGGGGAATCCATGTTTGGAGGAAGCCGGATTCGTAATTTCTGATATTAGTACAGAGGAGCTGAGGTGGGGGATCAGCGATCCGGCTTTGGAGAAGTAAAAGGTATTTCTACAAATATGGTGCAATGTAAAGTTACATCAATGAAAGTGCCCATGTTTTTAATAGTATTTTTAAAAAACGGGCACTAATTGATGAAACTTTACATTCACTTTAATGTATAAATGTTTGCCGACAGTTTTTTTTTAATACAAAAGTATTTACTACAAAAAATAATCAGATTTAAAATAAACTTCATTGTCTAATAAGAGTATAGCAACAGTTTAGGCTGTCACCATACATACAATATAACAGTTAGACATATACGCAGACAAGAAACTAGAATTCATTGTATTTTTCATATGATATTTGCTCAATGGGTTGTTTGAATTTGTTTGTTAATGAAAATCTGTTCAGTCACTGACCCCTTTTTAACAAATACGCTCTCCGTATTCAGCATTGCACCAGCAGCTCACAAGTGATGCTGGTGCAACGCCGCCCCCTGCAGACTCGCGTCCAATGGGCCGCCAGCAGGGGGTGTCAATCAACCTGATCGTACTCGATCGGATTGAATTGCGGCGATGTCTGTCCGCCTGCTCAGAGCAGGCGGACAGGTTATGGAGCAGTGGTCTTTAGACCGCTGCTTCATAACTGCTGTTTCTGGCAAGCCAGTATTCCTGTTTCTGTTTCTGGCGAGCCATTATTCCTGTTTCTGTTTCTGGCGAGCCATTATTCCTATGGATAATGTGTTCAGAACAGAAAAGAGGCAGCTTTGCAGTAGCTTAAAATTAAATAAAATTGAAATAGTAGCTAGTGCTACTGCTAC
Source organism: Bombina bombina (assembly GCF_027579735.1). Lineage (NCBI taxonomy): Eukaryota > Metazoa > Chordata > Amphibia > Anura > Bombinatoridae > Bombina > Bombina bombina. The sequence continues at coordinate 415,726,683 of NC_069504.1, forward strand.
AAGTCAACAGCACAAAGAGATTGTCCTAGAAAAAAAAAAATTAAAGCTTACATACTTATTGGCTGACGTATGAATCAATAAAAAAAGGACATTACTAGCTTGTTATTCAACAGTATAAATTTGAAGCTTGAAAAAAAGCCTTTCCCAACTTACACCGCATGAATTAATCTAATAAATGCTTTTGTCACATGCATTTGGTTGTTTGTTAACTAGTTAAAGGGACCATTTATTCATTGTATTTCTAACAAATTAAAAAACAAATAGCAAACATTTTTTAATTTTAGCATTTATTCAAAAATGAATGAACATGTCTAAAGTTCATATAAATGCATTGTAAGTCCATACAAATTCAAAGAGTCAGTATATATCAATAGATCCAAATGTAAAATTCCTTTGGTAGTTAGTTTCACAATGGGTCACACTTACACAGTGGTGGGCAACTGGAAAATAAATGAACAGACTCCCTTAAAAGCCTTAAACCAACTGGTATGAAAATCAAATAACCTCCCCTCATAAGTAATCCCAGTAATGACATTACTTTCACCAACACAGATTTTACTTTAGAAAATAGATCCTAAAGGTTTTTTGTGCCATTTTTTCATGATTACCAGTTTAGTCTTCTTTTTCCTAGAGATATACTCTGATACTGAGCGTTGCCTTCTCTCTCCTAGAGATATACTCTGATACTGAGCGTTGCCTTCTCTCTCCTAGAGATATACTCTGATACTGAGAGTTGCCTTCTCTCTCCTAGTGATATACTATGATACTGAGAGTTGCCTTCTCTCTCCTAGAGATATACTCTGATACTGAGCGTTGCCTTCTCTCTCCTAGAGATATACTCTGATACTGAGAGTTGCCTTCTCTCTCCTAGAGATATACTCTGATACTGAGAGTTGCCTTCTCTCTCCTAGAGATATACTCTGATACTGAGAGTTGCCTTCTCTCTCCTAGAGATATACTCTGATACTGAGAGTTGCCTTCTCTCTCCTAGAGATATACTCTGATACTGAGAGTTGCCTTCTCTCTCCTAGAGATATACTCTGATACTGAGAGTTGCCTTCTCTCTCCTAGAGATATACTCTGATACTGAGAGTTGCCTTCTCTCTCCTAGAGATATACTCTGATACTGAGAGTTGCCTTCTCTCTCCTAGAGATATACTCTGATACTGAGCGTTGCCTTCTCTCTCCTAGAGATATACTCTGATACTGAGAGTTGCCTTCTCTCTCCTAGAGATATACTCTGATACTGAGCGTTGCCTTCTCTCTCCTAGAGATATACTCTGATACTGAGAGTTGCCTTCTCTCTCCTAGAGATATACTCTGATACTGAGAGTTGCCTTCTCTCTCCTAGAGTTATCCTCACAGAAAGAAGTGACCTTTAATGAGAACAGTCCTGCTCCATGTGGGAATTCAGAGCCTGAGTTGTCCCTTTATCTTTACCACCATTAGTAAGTAGACTTATACTATTTGGTCAATCACAATATATCAGCTATTTCCTCCTGAAATAGCTTCTTGCTTTCTAGCCAAATTGATTAGTGTGTTAGTTTTTCGAGTGATCACAATTTAAAATGGATCTGTGCAATATAAGCCCTTAGCCGTGATGTGTTTTTACTAGAAAGTTCTTTTTATCAGGAATTAACTGGAAAACCATTTTCCTCCCTCTTAAGGTTACAGTAAAGTTCTTTTTAATTAAACTCTTAGTTCAGTGTTTAAAAGAAATACTCATTTATATGTGTGCAATTAACCTTGTGCAATCTGGATCCATCCTCATCACTGCTAAACAATTTGAATGATATGTTTCTAGGCATGATATGTTTACTTGGCATGTTTATTCAATGACTATGGCCTCGATCCGATATGCAGCGTCGCCCGCAAAAGCCGGCGACGCCAAATTTTGCGCTGATTTGGTATCACATATACGGCGTAACATAGAAGTTACGCTCGTATATTTCTGCCTTCGGCCATAGTTTTTTGGCCCATAGACAGGTATACCAAACCAGCGCAGTTTGGTATCCAATATACAGCGTAAGGACTTATGTGGCGAAAATGGAGAAATCTTACTCCATTTTCACCTCGCCACAAATTGCAGGCGTAGTAAGCCTTACGCTGTGTATTGGAGCCCCGTAACTCCCTAAACTACCTGCAAAATAAAACCTAACACCTAACGCATGCGCAATGTCTATCTACCTGTCAACCACGAACTGCAAAATAAAACCTAACATCTAACGCATGCGCAATGTCTATCTACCTGTCAACCGTGATCCCCCGCCGCAATCCCTAATAAAGTATTTAACCCCTAATCCGCCGCTCCCGGACCCCGCCGCCACCTACATTAACTACCCCCTAATTTGAGCCCCTTACTCCGCCGCCACCTACATTACCTACCCCCTAATGTGAGCCCCTTACACCGCCACCACCTATATTACCTACTACCTAATGTGAGCCCCTTACTCCGCCGCCACCTACATTACCTACCCCCTAATGTGAGCCCCTTACACCACCGCCAGCTACATTACCTACCCCCTAATGTGAGCTCCTACCCCGCCGCCAGCTATATTAACCTTTTAAAGCCGTTATAACGTTCTATTCCATCATAATTAGACTGGGCTTTAAAGCCGTTATGACGGAATAGAACATCATAACTAATGGCTGTCCTGAAGCCTTCTGTGCAGTCAGGACTTGATCGCGGTCTTGGGGGCATTCTTAGGGTTGTAGGGACGCCCCCCAGACGTGATCCAATAATTGAAATTTTGCAATCGTGTGCACGATCACGTGGTTTCAATTTGTCTACATCGGAACAGTTGTTCCGATGTAGGCACTTTAGCCCAGACTCGAAAGGGTTAAAATTATTAACCCCTAATCTAATCTCCCTACCCCGCCGCCAGCTATATTCAAATTATTAACCCCTAATTTAATCCCCCTACACCGCCGTAAGCTATATTAAATACATTAACCCCTAATCTAATCCCCCTACACCGCCGCCAGCTATATTAAATTAGTTAACCCCTAAAATACTAAAATATCCCTACCACTAAACCTAAGTCTAACCCTACAAATAGCCCTGAAAAGGGCTTTTTGCGTGGCATTGCCCCAAAGTAAACAGCTCTATTGCCAGCCCTTAAAAGGGCTTTTTGCGGGGCATTGTCACAAAGTAATCAGCTCTTTTGCCTCTAATCTAAATCCCCCTACACTGCCGCCACCTATAATAAATGTATTACCCCCTAATCTAATCCCCCTACACCGCCGCCACCTATATTAATTACATTAACCCCTAATCTAATCCCCCTACACCTCCACCACCTATAGGGTTAATATAGTTAATATAGTTATTATATTATATATATATATTAACTATATTAACCCTAATTATATTAGGGTTAATATAGTTAATATAGTTATTATATTATATATATATATATATATATATATATATATTAACTATATTAACCCTATCTAACTCTAACACCCCTAACTTAATTATTATTAAAATAAATCTAAATAATATTAACTAAATTATTCCTATTTAAATCTAAATACTTACCTATAAAATAAACCCTAAGATAGCTACAATATAATTAATAATTACATTGCAGCTATTTTAAGGTTTATACTTATTTTACAGGTAACTTGGTATTTATTTGAACTAGGTACAATAGCTATTAAATAGTTAATAACTATTTAATAGCTACCTAGTTAAAATAATTACCAATTTACCTGTAAAATAAATCCTAACCTAAGTTACAAATATGCCTACAATATAAATAAATTAAATAAACTATAAATATCTAAACTAAAATACAATTAAATACACTAAACTAAATTACAAAAAACAAACAAACACTAAATTTCAAAAAATAAAAAAAGATTACAAGAATTTTAAGATACTTACACCTAATCTAAGCCCCCTAATAAAATAATAAAGCCCCCCAAAATAAAAAAAATGCCCTACCCTATTCTAAATTAAAAAGTAACCAGCTCTTTTACCAGCCCTTAAAGGGGCTTTTTGTGGGGCATTTTCCCAAAGTAATCAGCTCTTTTGCCTGTAAAAAAAACACAATACCACCCCCCAACATTACAACCCACCACCCACATACCCCTACTCTAAACCCACCCAAACCCCCCTTAAAAAACTAACCCCCAGAAGATCTCCCTACCTTGAGTCGTCTTCACCCAGCCGGGCCGAACTCTTCATCCAGATGTGGTCCTCCATCCTGGCGATGTCTTCATCCAAGCGGCAAAGAAGAGGTCTTCCATCCCGGCGATGGTAGGGATATTTTAGTATTTTAGGGGTTAATTAATTTAATATAGGTGGCGGCGGTGTAGGGGGATTAGATTAGGGGTTAATGTATTTAATATAGCTGGCGGCAGTGTAGGGGGATTAAATTAGGGGTTAATAATTTTAATATAGCTGGCGGCGGGGTAGGGGGATTAGATTAGGGGTTAATAATTTTAAACCTATACTGGAAATGTCAATACTGCAAGAAGCAGGAGATGAAATCAACCTCCAAGTGGGGAGAGGGAAAGATAGATAATAAAAAGACAACATTTTTTAGGGCTTTTTTGAGCATTATATTGCAAAGTATATGTCTCCCCTTCCCATTCAAAACCATGCATAGTGATACAAATAGCACCCAAGCTAAATTTGCTTTTCTAAAAATTTTTTAGGTACTTCACAGCACAAGATGGCTTAGATAATCTCTCCAGAGGGGAGAGTTTTAGATCATTTGGCCCTAAGTGTTGACCTTTGAATATTCAGAGATATACTGTATAAGATAAGGAGCCCTTTGTGAAAATTGCAGGATATATTAAGAAAAAAAATAAGAGGCATTAAGAGAGAATAATAATAAAAAATGATGTTGCAGAGCTGCCGTGTGGCTAGTGAGCTGACTGGATGGGAAGTGAAAATGTCACCTAAGGAAAAAAAAAAAAAAAGATGAATGGAGCGGCCAGGCAGAGTGCAGTTAAATGGACAGTCTACAATAGAATTGTTATTGTTTTAAAAGATAGATAATCCCTTTATTACCCATTCCCCAGTTTTGCATAACCAACACAGTTATATTAATATACTTTTTACCTCTGTGAATACCTTGTATCTAAGAACTTTCTTCCAGCCCCCTGATCACATGACTGTGACTGTTTATTAGCTATAGTCTTGCATTTAGCATTGTGTTAGGCTAACTCTTAAATAACTCCCTGTAACTGAACACAGTGTTATCTATATGGCCCACGTGTACTTTCAGTCTCTTTGTGTTGAAAAGGAATTTAAAAAGCATGTGATAAGAGGCAGCCCTCAAGGGCTTAGAAATTAGCATATGAGTCTGCCTAGGTTTAGTTTCAACTAAGAATGCCAAGAGAAAACAGCAAATTTGATGATACAAGTAAATTGGAAAGTTGATTAAAATTACATGTCCAATCTGAATAATAAAAATTTAATTTTGACTAGCCTGTCCCTTTAAGGAATAAAACATTGGAGGAAATAAAATGTATTTGCTATTTTTGTACATACATTTACACTGAGCATTATACATAAAATAAGAGATTTGGAATTTGGCTTTATGATTTTTTTTAAATTTACCATCACTTTAATGACTCTGTGCTTTAAGTTGGATGCATTCCATCACTTTAAGCTAAACAAAAAGATGAGGTTAATTATAGGTTAGTGAGCTTATGAAGCACAAATAGGATGCTGCTTCTTTATTGACCAGCAAAGTTGAGATGCATGAAGCTATTTTGCGGCTGCTATGCATCTTTTATTGCATAGCAAGATGGATTACATGGGAATGCAGCATTCAACAGTCTATTTCAGATACCCACCGTATGCCAAACAACTCTTGCATGAACCATTTTAGTTGCTGATATTGATTTCCAATCTGGATGAAACACATACTTGGATATTGATTTATTCTATCTCTCCTCAAAGACAGCTGCAGGAGAGAACAACTTTGGTCCTTAACTGAAACAAGTCAGTGTATAAAAATAACACATTTATTTTCTACTAAACATAATATTAGGTAAAGTTATTGAATATAATATAAAAGGAAACAAACTAGCAGCATGCATTTTCCCCCAAGAATACCAAAAGGCAAACTCTCATTTGATGGTAAACTGGGCTATTTCATGCTTCTAAAAGCAAACATTCTTTTCCCTGGGCAGTCACTTAGTTGTTCCATTTATACTCTGCTGAATAATACATCTATTTTGTTAACAGCGTGAATTGTGCACAGTATCAGACACAGCCATATGTGAAGAAATATACAAGTTGGGCTGGAAACTGCAGTGAAGGCACCATGGTAATGAAGCTTGGTTTCTCTTGGTCTTGATAAGTCCATTGAATTTAAAATGTCTGAAGCCTGGTAATTCATCTAAAATATGTATTACGGTAACTCAGCTGTATCATGGTGTGCTCCATTAACTGAACACTGTTTCCTAAGCTGTCAAGATTTTTTTTTAATTCTATTGTGATGGTTATGTTGATCTGATTGATATAAACAAAGAAGAAAAATCACAAAAAAACAGTAACCATTTATTTCTAGAACACCTTAGATTCCCTGAAACACATGTATAAGACTGTTCAATAACATTAAAGGGACAGTAAATAAACACTTAGGGCCAGATTACGAGTGGCATGCTATCATTAGTGCAAGGAGAGTAAATTAAATCACAAGATCGCCGTGATTTTTACGCTCAAATCCATATTAAATGTAAATGTAGCCACCACTCAGCAAGTGCTACTTCGGTTTCTGAACTAAAAATGGGCTGGTTTTTAAGCTTGCATTCCTGATTTTTCAAATAAAGAAACCAAAAGAACGAGGGAAAAATTGATAATAGGAGTAAATTAGAAAATCTCTTAATATTGCATGCTCTATCTGAATTGTGAAAGAAAAAAATTGGGTTTACTATCCCTTTAAGGGTTTTCCATTTCTATTTCTGAGAACTAATAGAGCACTTGACAGGCTTTACAAACTTAACCCTAAGATATCTGTCCTTAATTAGCTTGATCAGTGATGGTATAAGAACTGCAAAACAATAGAGAGTTTGCTAACACAATAACCATGGGTAGCCTTAACTACTCCAGTAACAAGCCTGCATTCATGGTTTTACTCCAACAAAAAGTATAGGTCACACTAAAAAAGTTTTAGCTCTATTAAGATGGTCCCGTTAAAATATTTTACCAGTCAATTGTGATACCAGGTTTTGAGTTATTCTTAGGTGAGATTCAGGGTCGGCTCCAGAACGAATGAAATGGGGGGGGGTCATTTTTTTTTACTTGGGGGCACGCAATTACAAAGCATGTATGAGAGTCAAAATAAGAGCAGACCTACATATTATGGAGGAAAGTGTATGTTTAATGCTCTTTTAGATTAGTTTGTTTAAGTTGAATGTCCTTAAAACATTCACAATAATGTGCAGTCACTGTACAATTAAAAGCACAGTGTGAACATATGTGTTTGTGAATAAATTAAAGAGACATATATTTATATTTCCAGGACATGACCCCAAATGTGAGGGGGGGAATTTTCATTATTGCTTATGTTTAGAGCTTTGTATCGCTATTTAGCAATTCATGCCAATGGTTTAACTGGTACTGGAAATATTTGTTTTCTTACTGGATGGCTCTATGAATTATTTATCTGATACCAGTATGTGTTATTCCCTGGTCTGCACACACAGGAAATCATGGCTAAATTTAGTGAATAAGGTCCATAATGGGAATATATTACATTGTACAAATAATACCTTTAAAGACCTGGGCAAAAACAAACAGTTAATCATCATAAAACCCCACCCATGACTTGTTCTATCCCATCACCACATGTCAGCATTTCCTGTGCTAATTATCTCCTGCTCTCCTTCTCTGAGGCCCCTTCAAGTCTCCAGGAAGCCCCCTAGCTTTAGCACAAAGCCGCCCATCATACGGTCTGACAATTAATACTATTGAACAATAAGGCTGGGAAATTAATGCAACACATGGCCCTCAATGTGACTTGTCAAAAAGTCTATAAAATACAGAGACGCTGGGTGAGTTCGGCTAATGTCTGCTGGATCTGATCTCTCCAAACCAGTAGGAACACAATAGCTAAGGCTGAGTAAGCTTGCCAATATACTCTAGGTGATCACTATTGTAAAGGCTGAGTGTGAGAATAACACCTACCTTGCCCCAGAAACCTGATTGCAGGCGCTGCTTCCCTCACTGGCTGCCGCGTGGGAGGAAATTCCTTCAATCTACTGCACGATGTTCCGGTGCGCATATGCCAGTGAGGGAAGCGGGGATAAGCCCGCCCCCTCAGCAGTCAGCTCCGGCGCCACACGTCTGACAGGGGGATTATGTCTGAGTCTAGCAGGGGGATTAGGGCCAGCCAGGCATGCTGTTAATTGCCAGGGCCTGGGGCAGTTACAGTGGGGCCCCTTGGGCAATCGGCTCAGCTATTTGTTAAAAAAAAGCGTATGATAATATCAATATTTTTTGATGGGGCACAGCACTCCATTTGGGCGGGCATTGCTCATCAATGCCCCCCCTTTGAGCTGACCCTGGTGAGATTGGACAAACCCTACTTGCACAATGTGCTATCAATTGCACTCTATTTGCAATCTAAACCTTTATCAGGAAATTTATTTTGATATTAGTGTTCCTTGAAGCAGCTCATAGAGGGCTAGAAGAATTGTATAGTTCAAGTTATTTCTTAGAATTATTTGGAACTTTAGTATAAGTAATGTATGGATTTTATATTTTTATACAAATTCTATCAACTTAAAACGCTGATAACAATCGTTAAGAAAAACTTAGGGCTCCATTTAACAAGCTGCGATAACAGCTTTGTAGCCCCAGAGTTTCAGGTGCACATGAGCAAGCCCGAAATGCTAGTTAAGTAGCATCTAAAGTGTGGCGGATTTCAATAACCCCGATCAGATCTGATGAAGATGATTGACAGCCCCCTCTTGCAAACAACTGGTACACACGAGTAGGGGGTGACATTGCACAAGCAATAATAAATGTAGCCCAAAGTGTTTAATGGTGCTTTTCATTAACAGATTTCCAAGCTAGGTAGTGTAGTAAAAATATGTGTATATATCAGTGGCATAAGAGACTGCAGTTCTGAGGGATTGTCCTATGAAATCCTCTTTGTTTTATTTTTTAAAATATTTTATTGAAGTATAATCAGAAAGAAAAATTACAGACAAATACAAGACATTGTATAGGTTACATTTACAAGTGTTCCATTTCAAAAGGAAAGAGTAAAAAGGAAGTATCATACATATGAAACTTGAAATTTAAATAGGAACAAATACTATGATAGGACAAATATAGAACCAAAATTGTAACCTTAAACTCTGAATATTAGATGGAAGGTTGCTCATGGGCCATGATAGAAAGTACAAAGTAAATAAAAGGGGTAAAAAGTACCCTGAAAGGGTCTAAAATAAAAGACTAGGGACCGATTTAAAAATGTTTTAAAGATGTAAATAATCCCCCTATAAATATAATATGGCCACCCTTAGATCTTTTGTGATCATTTGCGTGAATATTAGATGAAAGGTTGCTCAAGTACCATGATAGAAAGTACAAAGTAAATAAAAGGGGTAAAAAGTATCCTGAAAGGGTCTAAAATAAAAGACTTAGAGACTGATTTAAAAATGTGTGAGCGGACATTATCCACTGTAGCGGAACATGTCTGCCGCACATTGATAAATGCTGACAGCATACGCTGTCGGCATTTATCATTGCACAAGCATTTCTCATGAATACTTGTGCAATGCTGCAACCTGCACATTCGCTGCAAATCGGCCGCTAGCAGGGGGTGTCAATCAACCCGATCGTATGCGATCGGGCGAATTGCTATGTGCCACCTCAGAGTTGGCGGACGAGTTAAGGAGCAGCGGTCTTAAGACCACTGCTTCTTAACTCCTGTTTCTTAACTCCTGCTTCTTAACTCCCGCGGAAACAGATGCATTCGGGCCTTGGTAAATCAGCCCCTCTAGCTCAATAATTATTAACAAAAGAGCACATCATGATAGAAAATATTATGAAAAATGCTTATTAAGCCTTAAAATATAAAGTTGAGCATTGAACTAGAATATTATTGTAGTTTCCAAAGGGAAAGTTGCCATATAAAGTATCTGAGGATTTATTTATAATTGGGGTAAAGACGCTGATTATAACTAATGCGCTTCTAAGCCTAGGGATCCATTTAAACAACAAAAGTGGGAAAATAATTAGGATTAAAAGGTAAGAGAGTGAACACATATTTAACCTGCATTTTCAAAAGCTTGCTAGGATATGTAAAAGCATAATTCCGGAACACCAGTTGTTCTGTCTATTATATGCTTATTATGTTCATGTTGATGACATCTGGTGGTTTCATGTTGCAATTACAGCTTGGTTCCTCTCAAGAATAAAACAGGAAGTGTTAATAAAGTTTGTTAATAAAAAGTTTACTTTCAGTTTCTCAGCAGCCATCTTAGCTTCAAGAAGCATGGAAATCAGCTCTTAATAATTGCCCCTAAACATACATATGCCTGTAAGTTATTGTTTGCTAAGAGTTCATTGTACATTTGAATTGCATTGCTATTTGCTGTAAGGATTAAATATAAGCTCTCTGTGTTAGAAACATGTATTATTTATTGTATGTATTGCAAGCACCACGTGTAACTACATATTGTAATTTCAACTTTTCTTATTGTATTGCAGTTTTACAAAATAACTATTCAGAAGTAAAATCAGTTTGGAATAAACACAAAGCTATTTCTGTCTGGTTTGTTAACTAGCTGTCTAGTTATCAGTTAATGAGGACATTACAGTAAAAAGCCATGCTATATCAGGGGAAGATATAGAGCTGCATTGTAAAGTAAAAAGGCATGCTATATCAAGGCAAGATACAAGAGCTGCATTGTACAGTAAAAAGGCAGGCTATATCAAGGGAAGATATATGAGCTGAGTTGTAAAGTGAGAAGCAATAACAAGCAAGATACAAAGGCTGCATTTTAAAGTAAAAAGCAGTAAATAACAAGCAAACATACAAGACCTGCAATTTAAAGTGAAAGGCAGTAAAAATAATTTGCACAAGAACTGCATTTAAAATATTGCACTACTTTAACCTGATCACTATGAACCAAGATAAGAGTGTTGATATGACGCAGCAAACTTTAGAGACCAGATCCTATGCCTCTGGCTCTAAATATTCCATGCGCTCCAGCAGATCATCAGCCATTTCTGCAGGACTCAGAGCCCATGCTAAAGTGCAAGCAGCCCAGGCATAAATTTCTTATGCTGAAAAAGAAGCAGACATGATAAAGCAAAAAGCATCATTAGAAGCAGAGGCAGCTAGGCGCAAAGCAGATATGGAAGCAGAGGCAGCTGGGTGCAAAGCAGAGACAGCAAGGTGTGAAGCTGAAACAGCACAATGCAAGGCAGAGTTAGAAGCTAATATGCATGTGCTAAAGATTCAAAGGGCAGCAGTTGCAGCATCTGCAGAAGCAGCAGTCTATGAAGCAGCAGCTGAACTAGATGAGGAACCACTCCAAGATTTTTCAGAAATAACTACCCATGATTCAGTACAAAGGACTCGTGAGTATGTACAGAACCATGCTCTGGACTAAGATAAAACAGAGCATGCTCCTATCCAACCTATGTCCAGCATAATACCACAGTTTCCTGACTCAACATATTTACAGTCCACTCCAAGTATTCCTGACTTGCACCCTCCTTCCCAGACTGAAACTGCAAATGTCTCAACACCAAGGGTGCGCTTTCAAGAAAACAGAGGCTATGCTGATCCACAACATCCATCACATTATATGGACTCTCACATATCCCCTCTCAGAAATAGTACATTAGGAACTTCAGAGACTACTGACCTAGCAAAGCACCTGATTCGTCGAGAGTTAGTGAGTACAGGGCTACTAACATTTGATGATCGACCAGAGAACTACAGGGCATGGAAGACATCATTCCAAGGTCTCACCAGAGATCTTAATCTTACAGCCAGAGAGGAGCTAGATCTTTTGACTAAGTGGCTTGGACCAGAGTCATCTCAACTGGCTAAGAGACTCAGGTCAGTGCATGTTCATAACCCAATTGATGGAGTTAAAATGGTATGGCAGAGACTAGAAGATGTTATGGCAGACCTGAAGCTTTTGAGAATGCACTGTTAAAGAAGCTAGAAAACTTCCCCAAAATCTCAAACAAAGACAACATAAAGTTAAGAGAACTTGGTGACATGTTATTGGAGGTGAATGCAGCTAAGGCAGGAGGCTTTTTGCCAGGACTGGCATACCTAGACACAGCTCGTGGCATCAAACCAATTATTGAAAAACTGCCATATAGCCTGCAAGAAAAGTGGATTTTTCAGGGTTCCAAGTACAAAGAAGACCATCATGTCTCCTTTCCACCATTCAGTTTCTTCACCAGATTTATTGTCAACCAAGCAAAGACCAGAAATGATCCAAGCTTCATATTCTCAACATGCAGCAACCAATTTCCAGTAAATACAGAGAAGACAGGAACAAGGTACAGAAACAGACCAAAGGTGTCAGTAAGAAAGACAGAAGTGTCAGCTACTAATGCAACTCCACAAGTGAAAAGCCCTTTGTGGAAATCCATGGAATCAGACAGTCCATGTCCAATTCATAATAAACCACACCCACTGTCAAAGTGTCGTGGGTTCAGAAGCAAGCATATTGATGAACGTAAAGCTTACCTGAAGGAGAATTCTATCTGCTTTAGATGTTGTGCATCCACCAGACACATTGCCAAAGACTGCAAAAATAACATAAGATGCAGAGAATGCAACAGTGACCAGCATACTTTAGCTTTGCATCCAGGTCCAGCTCCCTGGGCAGTAGAGACTCCTTTACCAAAGGGAGAGCAAGGCGGGGAGCAAGAGGAAGCTACTCCACCCACTATTGTATCCAAGTGTACAGAGGTATGCGGGAAAGGGACAAGGCCCAGATCATGTTCCAAGATTTGTTTAGTGACTGTATATCCCTCTAACAAACCTGACTGTTCTGTAAAAATGTATGCAGTGTTAGATGATCAAAGTAACCGTTCTTTAGCCAAATCAGAGTTTTTTGATGTGTTTAACATTAGTGGTGAAACATTTTCCTACACTCTAAGAACATGCTCAGGCATTACAGAGAAAACAGGGCGTAGGGTATCCAACTTCACTGTTCAGTCTATTGATGGGAAAACACACATAAAACTCCCCACACTCATTGAATGTGACATGATACCTGATGACAGGTCAGAAATTCCAACACCTGAGATTACACAGCATTTTCCTCATCTGAAATCCTTAACAGACAAGATCCCAGCACTTGACCCTAACGCACAAATACTTCTCTTGTTAGGAAGAGACATTCTGAAGGTGCACAAAGTACGTGAGCAGATTAATGGGCCTCACAACAGTCCTTATGCACAACATTTAGACTTAGGTTGGGTCATAGTTGGGGAAGTATGCTTAGGAGGAGCTCATAGACCAGCAGATGTGAACTCTTTCAAGACAAATGTGCTGCCTAGTGGGCGCACGTCTCTGTTCAGCCCATGCACTAGCTATATACAGGTAAAAGAGACTTTTAATGCTTGTAAACAACAGTCATACACCCCACTCGTGTTATTTAGGAACTGCAACTTGTTCCTTGATGTAGTTGAAAAAGAGATGTTTATTTATGAAGCAAATTACTGGGTAGCACCCCTACCATTTCGTTTACCTCGGCTTAGACTTCCAAACAACATAGAGCAAGCCCAGAAAAGACTCCTTGCTCTACATCGTTCCTTTGTGAAAAAACCTGAAATGAAGGAACATTTTGTTAACTTTATGCAAAAGATCTTTGACCATGACCAAGCAGAACCTGCCCCACCATTGGAATCAGGTGAGGAGTGTTGGTACCTACCAATCTTTGGTGTCTATCACCCTCAGAAGCCAGGACAGATCAGAGTAGTTTTTGACTCAAGTGCTCAGTTTGAAGGCATCTCACTGAATGACACACTCCTCAGTGGGCCTGATTTAAATAATACACTACTAGGTGTCCTTTTACGTTTCCGCAAAGAGCAAGTTGCAATTACCACTGATGTACAACAAATGTTTTACTGTTTCATGGTTAGAGAAGATCACCGTAACTATTTCTTTGGTTTTGTGACAATGACCTTAACAAAGAAATTACAGAGTTCAGGATGAAGGTACATGTCTTTGGGAACAGCCCTTCCCCAGCCATAGCCATTTATGGTCTAAGACAAATAGCAAAGCAAGGAAAAAGTGAGTATGGCGAAGATGTAGAACAGTTTATCTTGAAGAATTTCTATGTAGATGATGGACTCGCATCTGTGCCTACTGAAGCTGAAGCAGTCAGTCTCCTGCAGAGAGCTAAGGACATGCTCGCAGGATCAAATCTCAAGTTACACAAAGTGGCATCCAACAGAAGTCCAGTAATGGAAGCATTTCCTGCAGATGACAGAGCTAAAGATCTAAAGGACCTTGTTTTAGGTGTCGATCCTCTACCCCTCCAAAGGAGCTTAGGAGTAAGTTGGAACTTAAAGAACGACAGTTTCACTTTTCAAGTGTCCAAAGAGGTAAAACCTTTCACACGGAGAGGTATCCTGGCTAGAGTAAATAGTTTTTATGACCCACTTGGGTTTGCATCTCCAATCACTATGCAAGGTAAATCTTTAGTCAGAGAACTCTCAACAGACCAATGTGACTGGGATTCCCCACTCTCACCAGATAGAGAAGCTCAATAGACAGAAGACTTGATCCATCTTGAAGATCTCAGTATTCCCAGACCCTATGTGCCAGTGTCACTATCGTCCACAGTAAGAAAGGAGGTATGTGTTTTTTCTGATGCTTCTACTGTAGCGATAGCAGCTGTGGCATATCTCAGAGTCATAGACAGTAGCGGTCAATGTCATGTAGGCTTTATTATGGGCAAATCTAAACTAGCTCCAAGACCAGCCCATACAGTGCCACGTCTAGAATTATGTGCAGCTGTTTTGTCAGTTGAGCTAGCTAAACTTATTACTGAAGAAATGGACATTGAACTTTATGCAGTTAAATATTACATTGATAACAAAATTGTGTTAGGTTATATTCACAATACTTGTAGGAGATTTCATGTATATGTCTCAAACAGAATAATTCGTATTAGAAAATCTACTAATCCAGATCAGTGGCATTATATTAACACCAGTCGGAATCCAGCAGATCATGGTACTAGACCAATTCAGGCAGCTCACCTAAAACATACCAACTGGTTCTCAGGCCCAAATTTCTTACATCAGGCAGATTCAGGTGATCAATCTGAAGCTGAAGTATTTGACCTCATTGAACCAGATTCTGACAGTGAGATCAGGCCTGAAGTGACAGCTTTAATAACTGAAGTGTATGACTGCCAGTTAGACTCACATAGATTTCTCAGATTCTCAAAGTGGAAGTCCCTTGTGAGAGGTATAGCAACACTTATTCACATTGCTAAGTCATTTTCCAGCAGCACTCAAAAGGAGTCGTGTACAGACTGGCATTGCTGCAAAAGGTTATGCCATCCATCAGATTTCTTACAAGCTGAAACAGTGACTATCAAATGTATCCAAACAAGGAAATATAGAAAATGGAAAGAGAAACAAAATGTTCAAGAAGGAGATCTTGTATTGTTGAAAGACTCTCAAGTAAAGCGTTGAATTTAATAATAATTTATAGATCATGTAATAGTGGTATATGTTTATACCAGGCGGGGAGTGTTCTGTCTATTATATGCTTATTATGTTCATGTTGATGACATCTGGTGGTTTCATGTTGCAATTACAGCTTGGTTACTCTCAAGAATAAAACAGGAAGTGTTAATAAAGTTTGTTAATAAAAGTTTTACTTTCAGTTTCTCAGCAGCCATCTTAGCTTCAAGAAGCATGGAAATAAGCTCTTAATATTTGCCCCTAAACATACATATGCCTGTAAGTTATTGTTTGCTAAGAGTTCATTGTACATTTGAATTGCATTGCTATTTGCTGTAAGGATTAAATGTAAGCTCTCTGTGTTAGAAACATGTATTATTTATTGTATGTATTGCAAGCACCACGTGTAACTACATATTGTAATTTCAACTTTTCTTATTGTATTGCAGTTTTACAAAATATCTATTCAGAAGTAAAATCAGTTTGGAATAAACACAAAGCTATTTCTGTCTGGTTTGTTAACTAGCTGTCTAGTTATCAGTTAATGAGGACAGTACACCAGTTTTTCTGAGACTTTTGCTATGTTTTATCTAACTTGAAAGATTACATAGCAAGTACTTATACATTATAAAGTGTATAGTTAAATAAAGACAAAATATCCCATTAAAAGTTGCAAGGCACCAAGGGTTAATTAGTAGATTACTTCCCCGAATCCTAGGGAAAAATATATAGAAAAATGTATATTTTAGAATGCACAGTTTTTAGAATGGTGAATGAATATGTACAGTATATATATATATATATATATATATATATATATATATATATATATATATATATATACTGTATATATATACTGTCTGTAAGAAATAGGCGAGAAAAAAATAAAAATGGAGGTGGGTACCCTCTCACCTCTAGCCCAGGCATAAGTGTGCATATTAGCAAAGTCTGTATAAATTAAGTTAATGACTTTGAATGCATTTTTATAGGTTAGGCAAAACATATATTGATCTCCAAATTATTACTCAACATAGAAACATAGAATTTGACAGTAGTAAGGCCCATCAAGTACAATTAGGGCCAGATTACCATTGGAGCGCTAAATTATAGCGATATAATTAATCAGCCATTACAAGTGGCTGGCTATTGCCACTGCGAACTGGCAGTAGCAATTAGTGCTCAGAAAATTAACCAGAGATGTGCTGTTAACTTGTAATACTAGCGCATATTAGCGTGAGCTGGTATTACATAGTGGAGCACAAATATCGCTTTCATGAAAGCGATGTTTAGCACTCCACTTGTAATCTGGCCCTAATCTATTAAAAATCTGTTATAGTGAATACTGTGTAATTTTAAAAAGCATATCAATAGAGGTTTGCTGCATGTTCTTCTCAATGTAAGACTGGGATCACTATGTCCTAGATGAACGCCTAGATTTAGAGTTGGGCGGTAGCCGTGAAAACCAGCGTTAGAGGCTCCTAACGCTGGTTTTTACCACCCTCTGGTATTTGGAGTCAGTCAGGAAAGGGTCTAACGCTCACTTTCCAGCCGCAACTTTTCCATACTGCAGATCCCCCTACGCCATTTGTGTATCCTATCTTTTCAATGGGATCTTTCTAACGCCGGTATTTAGTGTCTTGGCTGAAGTGAGCGTTAGAAATCTAACGACAAAACTCCAGCCGCAGAAATAAGTCAGTAGTTAAGAGCTTTCTGGGCTAACGCCGGTTCATAAAGCTCTTAACTACTGTGCTCTAAAGTACACTAACACCCATAAACTACCTATGTACCCCTAAACCGAGGTCCCCCCACATCGCCGCCACTCGATTCAATTTTTTTAACCCCTAATCTGCCGACCGCCACCTACGTTATACTTATGTACCCCTAATCTGCTACCCCTAACACCGCCGACCCCTATATTATATTTATTAACCTCTAATCTGCCCCCCAAAATGTCGCCGCCAGCTACCTACAATAATTAACCCCTAATCTGCCGACCGCAAAGCGCCGCCACCTACGTTATCCTTATGTACCCCTAATCTGCTGCCCCTAACACCGCCGACCCCTATATTATATTTATTAACCCCTAATCTGCCCCCACAATGTCGCCGCCACCTACCTACACTTATTAACCCCTAATCTGCCGAGCGGACCGCACCGCTACTATAATAAAGTTATTAACCCCTAATCCGCCTCACTCCCGCCTCAATAACCCTATAATAAATAGTATTAACCCCTAATCTGCCCTCCTTAACATCGCCGACACCTAAATTCAATTATTAACCCCTAATCTGCCGACCGAATCTTGCCGCTACTGTAATAAATGGATTAACCCCTAAAGCTAAGTCTAACCCTAACACCCCCCTAAATTAAATATAATTTAAATCTAACAAAATAAATTAACTCTTATTAAATAAATTATTCCTATTTAAAGCTAAATACTTACCTGTAAAATAAACCCTAATATAGCTACAATATAAATTATAATTATATTATAGCTATTTTAGGATTTATATTTATTTTACAGGTAACTTTGTATTTATTTTAACCAGGTACAATAGCTATTAAATAGTTAAGAACTATTTAATAGCTAAAATTGTTAAAATAATTACAATATTACCTGTAAAATAAATCCTAACCTAAATTACAATTAAACCTAACACTACACTATCAATAAATTAATTAAATAAAATACCTACAATTATCTACAATTAAACCTAACACTACATTATCAATAAATTAATTAAATACAATATCTAGAAATAAATACAATGAAATAAACTAACTAAAGTACAAAAAATAAAAAAAAACTAAGTAAAAAAATATTTACAAACATTAGAACCACTAGAGCGGTTTCTTTAAAAAAAAAATAATAATTTGCAAACCAATTGCATTTCCTGGATGTCACACAAGCAAATCTTACAACAATTTTAAACTAATTACACCTACTCTAAACCCCCTAATAAAATAACAAAGCCCCCCAAAATAAAAAAATGCCCTACCCTATTCTAAATTAAAAAAGTTCAAAGCTCTTTTACCTTACCAGCCCTGAACTGGGCCCTTTGCGGGGCATGCCTCAAAGAATTCAGCTCTTTTGCCTGTAAAAAAAACACATACAATACCCCCCCCCCAACATTACAACCCACCACCCACATACCCCTAATCTAACCCAAACCCCCCTTAAATAAACCTAACACTAAGCCCCTGAAGATCTTCCTACCTTATTTTCACCATGCCAGGTTCACTGATCCGTCCTTGGAAGTCTTGATCCAAGCCTCGGAAGTGTTGTTCCAAGCCCAAGCGGGGGGCTGAAGAGTGACGTCCATCCTCGGGCTGAAGTCTGGATCCAAGCGGCGGCTGAAGAAATCCATCATCGGGCTGAAGTTGGAAGTCCATCATCGGGATGAAGTCTTCTATCAAGCAGCATCTTCAATCTTCTTTCTTCCGGAGCGGAGCAGAGCCATCTTCTTTCCAGCCGACGCAGATCCATCCTCTTCTAACGACGCCTACTAGCTGAATGATGGTTCCTTTAAATGACGTCATCCAAGATGGCGTCCGTCGAATTCCGATTGGCTGATAGGATTCTATCAGCCAATCGGAATTAAGGTAGTAAAATTCTGATTGGCTGATGGAATCAGCCAATCAGATTGAGCTCGCATTCTATTGGCTGATCGGAACAGCCAATAGAATGCGCGCTCAATCTGATTGGCTGATCGGATCAGCCAATCGGATTGAACTTGAATCTGATTGGCTGATTCCATCAGCCAATCAGAATTTTCCTACCTTAATTCTGATTGGCTGATAGAATCCTATCAGCCAATCGGAATTCGACGGACTCCATCTTGGATGACGTCATTTAAAGGAACCGTCATTCGGCTAGTAGGCATCGTTAGAAGAGGATGGATCCGCGTCGGCTGGGAAGAAGATGGCTCCGCTCCGCTCGGAAAGAAAGAAGATTGAAGATGCTGCTTGATAGAAGACTTCATCCCGATGATGGACTTCCGACTTCAGCCCGATGATGGATTTCTTCAGCCGCCGCTTGGATCCAGACTTCAGCCCGAGGATGGACGTCACTCTTCAGCCCCCCGCTTGGGCTTGGATCAACACTTCCGAGGCTTGGATCAAGACTTCCGAGGACCGATCGGTGAACCTGGCATGGTGAAGGTAAGGTAGGAAGATCTTCAGGGGCTTAGTGTTAGGTTTATTTAAGGGGGGTTTGGGTTAGATTAGGGGTATGTGGGTGGTGGGTTGTAATGTTGGGGGGGGGGGGTATTGTATGTGTTTTTTTTACAGGCAAAAGAGCTGAATTCTTTGGGGCATGCCCCGCAAAGGGCCCTGTTCAGGGCTGGTAAGGTAAAAGAGCTTTGAACTTTTTTAATTTAGAATAGGGTAGGGCATTTTTTTATTTTGGGGGGCTTAGTTATTTTATTAGGGGCTTAGAGTAGGTGTAATTAGTTTAAAATTGTTGTAATATTTTTCTAATGTTTGTAAATATTTTTTTTATTTTTTGTAACTTAGTTCTTTTTTATTTTTTGTACTTTAGTTAGTTTATTTCATTGTATTTATTTGTAGATATTGTATTTAATTAATTTATTGATAATGTAGTGTTAGGTTTAATTGTAGATAATTGTAGGTATTTTATTTTATTAATTTATTGATCGTGTAGTGTTTATTTTACAGGTAATTTTGTAATTATTTTAACTATTTTAGCTATTAAATAGTTCTTAACTATTTAATAGCTATTGTACCTGGTTAAAATAAATACAAAGTTACCTGTAAAATAAATATAAATCCTAAAATAGCTATAATATAATTATAATTTATATTGTAGCTATATTAGGGTTTATTTTACAGGTAAGTATTTAGCTTTAAATAGGAATAATTTATTTAATAAGAGTTAATTTATTTCGCTAGATTTAAATTATATTTAATTTAGGGGGGTG
Organism: Bombina bombina; assembly: GCF_027579735.1. NCBI lineage: Eukaryota > Metazoa > Chordata > Amphibia > Anura > Bombinatoridae > Bombina > Bombina bombina. The sequence continues at coordinate 415,747,278 of NC_069504.1, forward strand.
TTAGGGTTAGACTTAGCTTTAGGGGTTAATCCATTTATTACAGTAGCGGCGAGATTTGGTCGGCAGATTAGGGGTTAATAATTGAAGTTAGGTGTCGGCGATGTTAGGGAGGGCAGATTAGGGGTTAATACTATTTATTATAGGGTTATTGAGGCGGGAGTGAGGCGGATTAGGGGTTAATAACTTTATTATAGTAGCGGTGGGGTCCGCTCGGCAGATTAGGAGTTAATAAGTGTAGGCAGGTGGAGGCGACGTTGAGGGGGGGCAGATTAGGGGTTAATAAATATAATATAGGGGTCGGCGGTGTTAGGCGCAGCAGATTAGGGGTACATAGCTATAATGTAGGTGGCAGCGGTGTACGGAGCGGCAGATTAGGGGTTAATAATAATATGCAGGGGTCAGCGATAGCGGGGGCGGCAGATTAGGGGTTAATAAGTATAAGGTTAGGGGTGTTTAGACTCGGGGTTCATGTTAGGGTGTTAGGTGCAGACTTAGGAGGTGTTTCCGCATAGCAAACAATGGGGCTGCGTTAGGAGCTGAACGCTGCTTTTTTGCAGGTGTTAGGTTTTTTTTCCAGCTCAAACAGCCCCATTGTTTTCTATGGGGGAATCGTGCACAAGCACGTTTTTGAAGCTGGCTGCGTCCGTAAGCACCGCTGGTATCGAGAGTTGAAGTTGCGGTAAATATGCTATACGCTCCTTTTTTGCAGCCTAACGCAGCCATTCTGTGAACTCTAAATACCAGCGGTATTTAAAAGGTGCGGCCAGGAAAAAGCACGCGTAGCTGACGCACCCCTTTGGCCGCAAAATTCTAAATCTAGGCGTATGAAAGGTACTCAGTTGTAAAAAAACAAAAATTAAGATAAAGTAACAATGTCCAAATGGTACTCTCTGGTGGCTAAACTATGTATAAAAACATGTACTTGTAAAATAAACAAAATAATAAAATTGTAATATAGTGTAAAACAAGCAAAGGTATCTACATAAGAGAAATGCAAGATAAAACGTACGGAGCATACTTTAGAATAGTCCAGACAATAGTTACCCCATTCCAGCATAAGTGGTTATGAGGTTAAACGGAGCAAGTTTGCCCCACCAATATAGTGATACAGGAAAGCATTTGAGCCTACCTAGGTTTAGCTTTTAGCTTAGAATACCAAGAGAACAAAGCAAATTTGATGATAAAAGTAAATTTGAAAGTTGTTTAAAATCACATTCCCTATATAACTCATGAAAGTTTAATTTGGACTTGAAATGACAGTTTTGATATTGGATATGTAAAGAAAAGCTTCAGGGTCTAATACAATTTAAGTACAGCAATTTAAGACCATCCCCAACTCACTTGTGTGTATCCCTGAGTTTCGTTCTAGTATGTAGTCTCCGGTATAAAGTAGATGAATAAACTCTTTTCTCACACATGTCACCCGGAGCTTGCACTGTAGGAGAAACACACTCCTCCTCCTCCTCACAAGTAGATAGCTTGAAAGCTGCTAGATTATACACCTTGTCCTCTTTAGATAGCGGCATCTTATCTGATGGTGCATGAGCAACGATATTAATTTCTGATGTAGGGGGACATCTAAAGTGGCTTAGAGATCCAAGATGAAGTCGCTTGTTGTATATTCGTACCCATCCTTGGGGTTTGTGCTGGCAAGTCAGATGGCATATGACCCAGTTTGTTTTCTGCCATGTGAAATGCAGTTGTGGTAAGTTCCCCCACTTCATGTGAAAGCTGCTCAGGGCTTATGATATGTCTAGGGCAATCCTTTGTGATAATCATATCCTCTATAGGGATCTGCATAATCTTTTGGAATAAATTGATCAACCTTATTGTAGTGATCTTCTAAGGACTGTAATCATTCCATGTCCTGTGTTCTCGTCTGAGTGGCAATCCCCTCCATGTTTGTCAATCTATTTTAGATTAGAAATAGTGTACTGTTCAGCTTTTATGTTACATTAACGTAAAGGGACAGTCTACTCCAAAAATTTTATTGTTTAAAAGTTAGATAATCCCTTTATTAGCCATTCCCAAGTTTTACACAGCCAACATGGTTATATTAATAGACTTTTTATCTCCGTGATTACCTTGTATTGAAGCCTCTGCAGACAGTCCCCTTATTTCGGGGCTATTTATTTATTATCTATTGACTTGCATTTTAGAAAAATAGTGCTGTGTCCTGCACAACTCCACGGGAGGGAGCACAGTTATCTATATGACACACATGAGTTAGCAGTGTCTTGTGAAAGCTAATAAAAATGCATGTGATAAGAGGTTGACTGTAGTGGCATAGAAGCAGGCAGAAATTTTGAGGTTTAAATGTTATAAAGTATATTAATAAAACAAATATGGTTGTGCAAAGCTGGGGAATGGGCAGTAAAGGCATTATGTATCTTTTTAAACAATACCAATTTTGAATGTCCCTTTAAGGGCGCTACTCACTGTTCGACCTCGCAACCAGGAAACCCTGAGAGGGAGGGAGGGATGTAGAGTTGAATACAGGCCACCACCTCAGGCCCCAGCGATCTCAGACAATCATTCGGACAGAAAGCTGTCTGATATATTTATAGATTTATCCTTGTAAGAAAATGTTGTTTGCAGTAAAAAAAAAACTTTGAAATGGGTTTAGTATTTGGCAGATTACTGTTTCTCTGTTAAACAGTTTATGGAATTGTAGCCATCTTTAGTCACTGCCCAGACATGTCCCTCATGAAATCCTCATTTTTAACATAGTATTTTTTAAAAAAGTACTATTCCAGTCTATTAGAAGCAGGTGTGAATTCATTAGCTTGTTCATTTGTTGGCTGCTACAATTATAGAGCATTTAGATAACATGCCAAAACCTACATGATGCTGGAAGTTTTACTGATTTTTTTAAGATCAATATGGAATAAAAAATCTAAGCAACCAACAGGAAAGGAGAATTTCATGAAACATTATTATTGTTTGCTAATGACAGCCTTGTGTATGATTTCAGCTTGTTATAGTCTTCTAACAAACTCATATATACTTAATAGCATTCATAAACAAATAAGCAAATAATTGTATTTGTGAATGTTTTTCCTATTTTAAAAGAGAGAATTGTTATTTTTAACTATTAAAATAGTTTGTTAAAATGTAAATTGAGTATGCATGAGATCGACAGCATTCACTAAAAAGGAGTGTGAACAAAGAAAATACGGACAACTGTGAACAAAGAAAATACGGACAACTCTAATACAGAGAGCTATTAATTCTGGATTGGCTTTTTCAGATAAGACAAGTGGTAGGGGAATTTTGCCATTGAAACTAATTGCTACAAACAAAATGTTAAGATATTCAGATGTCAATGTTGACAGTCAGATGAGAACCAGATGAAACCCAAGCAAACCACTTTTTAATGGCTGTTTACGGGTTTTAGCACATCAGATTTAAATTGTAGAAAACAACCAATCACTATTGTCAGTTTAGGACCAGTAATGCGCAAGCGATATCAGGTTTATCGCACCTGTTTGCGCGTGTGAGAAGTAGCGTGTGTATACAAGTTGAAAGTAAATGTGAACACATTAACACAATCACGATTTATGTCGCAACCTCAGAGCTCTGTTTAACTGTTTTTCAAAACAAAAAAGTGTAACAAAACACATCAAAACTACATTACAAAGTACAGTTACACTAATAAAAATTATTAAAATAAAATAATTAAATATTGCATAAAAAAGTTATATGGGCAGAAAGATATGAGGCATCAAGTGTTAGAACAAAAAAGTACTGCAAAGGTCTTTAACATAGAGATACATACATATACATGTCTAAATATCTATCTATCTATCTATCTATCTATCTATCTATCTATCTATCTATCTATCTATATGGGTATACATATGTTAATATTTCACATTACAATGTTCTTCACATAGAGAAATGTGTTCTATGTATTGTTAAATAGATATACTTTTATATATCTGTATTTATCTATATATAATCATCTATATATATAGGTATAGCTATATATTTTACTAAAAAAAATAATATCAATATCAATAAAATCATATAGATGTAGAAATATGTAATTATGCATAAATAGAATATATTCTTCTATGTGAGGAACATTGGGGTGTGAAATATTCATATTTTCATGTCGGGTTTGTGCACTTGAGAAAATGCGGATTTATGCACGAGTAGGTCAGGTTTTTGTTCCAGTTTTCTTGCTTGACATCTATGGGGAAATAAATTAATGCAATCACGATATTCAAAGTTTGGTTTTTTGCTTGCGTCAGGTTATCGCGCAAGCAAAAACTTTTAACTTTCAACTTGTAATATGAGTGCTACCCGTAGCGTGTGAAAACCTTACTTTTAGCAGAGTTGTCGCGCAAACAGTATTACCGCTCCATTCATAATCTAGCCCTTAACCTTTTAAAGTTGTAGAAAGGAGAAGCTCCAGGTAACATGTTCACAGTGAATTATATTTGTTAAGGTGCTGAGCTCATCATTTATAATAACTATTTTAAAGTATGGTCTAGAGGTTTTATTTCAAAGTCTTACCAATCTGCTGTGTTTGCAGATTTACCATTGATTATTTAACCCAACCTTTCTCCTTCATTTAATTTTCATTATTCTCTTTAAGCCTGAACATCTTTCTTTGAAATTTTCCACATTAATCCCATAGCATTTCTCTAGGTTTATATTCTATAAAACTTTTTTCTACCCTGTGGATCAGTTCTGACCCAGTTTACAGTGAACACGTCATAGTCCTTTGTTTACCAATAACATATTTTGCTGATGGGGGAAGAAAAAAAAATCTCATTTTTTTTACTGTACAGCTGCCAACTTTTTTTATAAAAAATTTAATATATAAAAATAAAAATAAATAAAAGCTCAAAGTATGAAAAAAAAAATGTCTCAAACTTTAATATAATTTAAACCCATCTTCCCAATGAAATTATACTTTGTGGAAAAACCCCCATTAAAATGACAATTCAGATATACAGTTTATATATATCAATTAATTTTCATCACTTTTAATCTGAACCAAGTGTAACCCGAGTCAGGTTTGGTTTTTATATTTTACATTCTCTTTGGTGGTCATTAACAGACTGTTCATGGAGATTCAGTTTATGGGGGATATTTATCAAGCCGTCAACCGCAAATACGCCGGAATTACGCAGCGTAATTGTTGCAAGCTTGATCCGACCTAGTTATCAAAGCCTACAGACCGGCAAAAGTTGACATTTGTGACGTAACATACGATCCACCAGTCTCAATTCAACGCAGATCGATGCTTATGCCATTACAGATGTTCTCAATCTGTCACCCTGGAGACCGCAGATGCCATAGAAATCAATGGGAGTCTGAAAGCACCGAAAGCTTATGTTCGATGCTGCCAGATATCCCATTGATTTATATGGTTGAAAACAAGTAACATTTACACCTAACACCCTAACATAAGACCCGAGTCTAAACACCCGAAATCTACCGCTCCCGACATCGCCGCCACCTACATAATGTTATTAACTCCGGACCCGCCCAAACCTAAATAAAGTTTATTAACCCCTATCCCGCCACTCCTGGACCCCACCGCCACTAAATAAATGTATTAACTTCTAAACCTCTGGCCTCCCACATCACTACCACTAACTAAACCTATTAACCCCTAAAGCGCCAGTCCCCCACATCGCCATACACTAAATTAAGCTATTAACCCCTAAATCTAACAAGCCGCTAACTTTAAATTAAAATTACTACATCTCTATCTTAAAATAAATTTAAACTTACCTGTAGAATTAAAATAAACTATTTTTAAACTATTAATTAACCTACCCTAACAATTATACTACAATTAAATTAAACTAAACTACCTAAATTACATTTTAATAAACCCTAACCCTACTCAAATTATTTAAATCTAGTATTAAACATTATTAAAAATTACTAAATTATCAAAAAAAATACTAAGTTATAAAAAACACAAGATTTCCGGTAGGCGGCACACCAAGATGGCCACAGCTTCACAATGCTGAATGATTGAAACTTGCTTATGAATGCAGAGTGGCAGAATCTACAGCCATCCATACCTCCCTTGGCAATCAGTGTGCCCGGGAAAACTACAGGATCAGGGCATCACAACTCCTGGCCTCTGAGAAGGCACTAAAAAGTTAAATTTCGCCTTTAAGCCTGCAGACGTGCCCACTCCGCTTAACAAGATGGCGCACATTACTGAAGCCCTAATTGAAGTATTTGCACCACTATTGGACTCCCTAGCGACAGCTATGGGGGAACTTCTCTGTGAAATGAGAGAGCTTTGTGCACCTGAACACGTTAAAGCAACAACTCCTATTTGTCCAATTGAACCGTGGCAGATCTCACTTGCTGATCAGGAAGCAGACACCTTGGAAACGGGCACTATAACACGGGTGCAGGAACCACACACCCCTAACCTTCTAATCCAGGGGAAGTATCTGGTTATGCTAGAACTGAGGGTAACAAACAACACGTCCATTTTTCAGACACTGATTTGCCCAAATTTAACTCCTACAGAAAAACACCAGATTTCAGGATTCTTGGCATTCAGTGGAAATATGGGTGCTAACGGCTCAATAACCGGTGTCCCAAATCACTCCCGGGACTGCTTTCATGCGTCCGCTTGTCATTGAGCCCAGTCGGCAGGGCCAAACAATGTCTTGGTCAGGGGGAGCAGAACGACATTGCAATCACCGAGATTACTGACACTCAAGCTGAGTTACACACAATGGGAGCAGATTGTGACACTGGGATCCATGCTGCACAGTGAAATGGACAAGCTGCAGCTACATTTGATTTACCGGAGGACACCTCCTTTCTGCAAGCCCTGAAGTTGGACTCGAGATGGGGCAGTTGCCCTTTAGGAGCATTATACATATAGTTTCCGCTACGAGGCAGCTCCTCTTCCCCCACAAAAAGCTGCATTCTCCTAAGGCATAGATGCCCTGCTCTATTCCGTGCTGGGGTCGGGTAATCTGTATATTGTTTACAGCCCTATGTACCAGCTGACTGAGTGTCAAAACAATTGTATGAGCTGAGATCCCCATATAAGTTATGTACCTCTGTAAAATACCCAGTATCTTTGAATATCTGCATTCATTTGTTTAATCTCATCAAATATGTAAACCTGATGCTCTAACCTGTTTTAAATCTGACTGGGCTGTGTGTGGGTATGTATGTTGCACTTATATTTGGTTTAAGTTGTTTTACTGTTTTTTTTGTTCACTATCTAGGGGTGACATGTGTAAAGTAGTGGGAGATTTAGAATCACCCTTATCTGCAACACTGTATTTATCACAGGAAGAATCAGCTGATCTCTCAGTATTTCTTGTGAACAAGAGATATATTCAATATCTGTATGTAATTTTTTAATATACTCTTTCAGACAGTCGTTGGTGGCGAGTGGGTTTTTGCAGGTGCCCATTCCACCGCTAACACTTATGAATTATTTAACTCCAAGTCAATTGGGCCCTCACATAACATACACATTTATCTCATTATCAAGTCAATAACGGCATCAGATATCCCTCTTCATGAGCACTCATATCAATTACATTACGGTAGGCTCACTGTTTAATCAACTGCATAAGCTTACTAATCGCACAATGCCAGTTTATTGTTTTGACTGAGCTAAACCTTTGTGTTTGTGAAAAACTGTTTATGTTGCAGAGGAAACAGCTCAAATATAGTGTAATTTTGCTTATATCCGCCTACTACCATGTTTGTGAATAGGCCAAGCTTTGCCACTTGTTGTTGTTTCCTTTAAACCACTTCCTGCCACAGGCTGCCTCTCTCCCTCCCCTGGATATCATTACTGGTTCACTTCAACCATGGTAATCTTTTTTATATTGCTGTTATTTTCCATTTTATTTCCTTAACATTCCCCCAAAGTACAGTCTATGGCTTCTCAGTTCATTTAATGTTCTTCTCTATTATTAGATACTTGTAACTCCCCCTTCAGTTCTACATGATACACATATACAGAAAAGGTCTACTTCATACTGCACATTTATAGGTAACCCCAATATAGTCTCACTCCCATGGATCTGGCTACATTTCCTACATCACAGTCTGTATTTAACACAGCTCTCAATCCTATATGATCTTAGCAACCTTGCAGAATAGTTACAGAATACTGTGCCCCTCCATCATCCTTTGCTCTTAATCACCTACAACCATAGATTGCCATGATTTGCCTCTTATGATTACTGGCCCATTTTACTTGTGGTAATCTTGTTGACCTTGTTGATAAAACTTACAAGTGCATCCACTACTGTCCTAATTTCAGCATTCTCGTATATTACCAGTTTCTAGGGGTGGGACAGATATAGTACTGTCTTATTTCCTGTCTCATTTCTTCAACATCCATTTATTGTACAATCTAGAGGTTTAACAGTTCCTTCATTGTTCTTTCTACCTTGGAGGGCTTACAACCCTCCTCTTAGTCTCTCATACTACTTATATGAGGGAAACAAGCTCTCCACATCACATCCTGGAGTAAATGTATACACACGAGATTTATATACTATTCCTATAATCCCCCCCCCCCTCCCAAGACTCTAGTTGAGGTTTATTGTTTTTTTTTTAGGGTTAATGTGTTTGGTTTTTGTTTAGTTTAGTTTTGTTAATATTATAAAATTTAGAGACATGGGTGCAGCACATAATGACAATTGAATAGACTTTATGTACCTCTCAATGTACAAACTTTTTTTTTGGTATTAATGGTGTGTACTAGAATTTTGCACACCAACTAATCAACTCTATCAACCATATGTTATTATCTTAATGTTTAAAAGGTAACACCTAATTTGGATCTATGGTTGTAACTTTTTATCTGTGTCTTTACTTTGTATACATTTAAAAGTATTGCCTTGTACCTGTGTCTCTTCAATAAAAATAATTTAAAAACAAAAAAAAACAAAAAAAAAACTAAAACACTAAATTACCGAAAAAAAACACATTATAAAAAATAGAAAAGAATTACACCTAATCTGATAGCCCTATCCTACAATAAACTACAAATGGCCCTTAAAAGGGCCTTTTGTGGGGCATTGCCCCAAATAAATCAACTCTTTTACCTGTAAAAAAAAATACAAACACCCCCCAACAGTAAAACCCACCACCCAAACAAAAAAATAAAACCCACCCAAAAAAACCTTAAATAAACCTAACACTAACGCCCGACGATCCCCCGATAGTTATTGAAGTCCCGCTTGAAGGATCCATCCATCTTGTCGCCTGGATAAGGACTTAGCTGGCTGGATGAAGATGGAAGAGGCCGCCCGGATGAAGACTTCTTGCCGGCTGGATGGATCCTTCAAGCGGGACTTCAATAACTGTAAATGAATTTTCAGGGGTTAGTGTTAGGTTTATTTAAGGTTTTTTTTTGTGGGGTTTTTTTTTTAGATTAGGGTCTGGGCAGCCCATACAAATGGGGAGCTTAGGTTATTTTAAATAGGTTTTTTATTTGGAGGGGTTGGTTGGTTGGGTTGAGTGGTGGGTTTTACTGTTGGGGGGTGTTTGTATTTTACAGGTAAAAGAGCTGATTTCTTTGGGGCAATGCCCCACAAAAGGCCCTTTTAAGGGCCATTGGTAGCTTATTTTAGAATAGGGTTTTTTTTATTTTGGGGACTTTTATATTTTGATAGGGCTATTAGATTAGCTGTAATTCTTTATTATTTTTGATAAAAAAAAATTTGTATTTTAGTGTTTATTTTTTTTTTGTGGTAATTTAGTAATTTTTAATAAATGTTTATAAGTAGATTTAAATAATTTTAGTAGGGTTAGGGTTTTTTTTAATATGTAATTTAGTTAATTTAATTGGTAGTTTAATTTAATTGTAGTATAATAGTTAGGGTAGGTTAATTAATAGTTTTAAAATAGTTTATTTTAATTCTACAGGTAAGTTTAAATTTATTTTAAGATAGGGATGTAGTAATTTTAATTTAAAGTTAGTGGCTTGTTAGATTTAGGGGTTAATAGCCTAATTTAGTTTATGGCGATGTGGGGGGCTGGTGGTTTAGGGGTTAATAGGTTTAGTTAGTGGTAGTGATGTGGGAGGCCAGATGTTTAGGGGTTAATACATTTATTTAAGGGTGGCAGGGTCCGGGAGCAGCGGGATAGGGGTTAATAACTTTATTTAGGTTGCGGCGGTGTCGGGGAGTGGCGGGATAGGGGTTAAACAATTTAGTATAGTGGCGGCGTTTAGTGACAGGGTATAAGTAAAGTTAGCAAAAAGCCAAATAGACACGAGATCGATGACTGCTAGTTAACAACAGTCCGATGGTCATCGCCCCGTACTTGGTGTGCGTCTTTTTGCCAGCTTTTTTTATAAATATGGAGATCGTATTTAGGCCTGCAGCCGTGATATTAAGCAATGTTAGGCGAGCGTATTGGTGCCGGCGAATGCAGCATAGTTGAGGCTTTGATAAATATCCCCCTAAGACTCAGAACTTCTTTCTGATGTTTTTCCCCTCATATAATTTATTTCTTTCACATTTCTGTTCCTTTTGTGTCTCAAAATCCAATATGAGGCTATATTTTTATTAAAGTATCAGGACAGACTTCCAAGATTATATCTGCTATGATAGTTTCATGGCATTTAGGAAAATAAATTGTGTAAACGTATGGGAAATTTTACCCTCAGTTAAAACATTTTTTTCATAAACATATCAACTAAATATCTCATAATAGATTTACTTTTGCAACTTTGGCACATAAGCATACATAGTAATATAGTAGATGAGGTTTAAAGAAGACAGAAATTCATTGAGTTCAACCTATACAGATCCTATATGATTGACAATAAAGAAGCTCAAATGGAGCTTAAATTAATTCTATTATAAAGGTGACCCATTTAACACAGGCATTTACTACCTCCATCCATAGGCAATGAGTTCCACGTTTTGCTTGCTCTTACAGTTGAAAAATATTCATGTTGCTGGAGTTTAAATCTCCTTTCCCTCCAGCCTTAAATTGTGACCTCTTGTAACAAACAATTTCCTTGTTTGACAAAGGCTCCCTGGTGAGCTGAAACGCGTAGATCATACCGGCATCCGGCTTACTTTGGAAAGGACACAGACCCGACAAGCTCCCAGGACCGCAGAGCCAGAACCCAGTTAACTAACCCAGGTACTGAGCGAAAGCGGTAGGAGCATTTTCTCAAGGAAGTGTGCACACTTTGAAGCAATACTTGGTTTCTAAATTCATGTGAAGGCGTTATCGAGTGGGAAAGGAACATTACAGGTGAGCGGAGTAAAGAGGTCCGCCCCAAAAACCGGAGCTCCGGGTGAGTGCCTATAACTGACTGTGTTACTTGAAAGACCCTCATGAGTGGGGGTGAAGACTCTCAGTTTTTAGCTTGAACTGTATCATAAGGACTATATTGTTGAGCTCAAGTTTTCCTTAATCAAAAGACTATTCATCGATACTAGCATACAGTGCCTACCTGAATCTAACAACTAGCAATTATAATCATTCATACAGGTTTATGTAACCCGGGTTCTTAACAGCTTATTGTGTAATTAATTAGCTTAACGTGTAGCTTTTTAAACAATTTTAGCATTTAGAGGTCACTAAATTGTTATTTAAATTGTCATTTAAATGATTAGTGCTTCTCAATTTTTAGATACTAGTATCAGATGGTTTCATGAACATATTGAAATGTATTAAATACTATTCTAACAGAAATGTATTAGCAGTTTTACTATTTATTGCATTAATAAATTGAATTTGTTTATTTTAATCAGTGGATTGCCTTCTTACCACGAAAGTGTTTATTACACTTTGAGTCACATTTTTATATATATATGGTCTTAGACATTTTTATTTCTCCTTACCCTTTTTTTCTGAAGTACATTTTGATATTTCTTAAATTCAATTATTCTCCACCAGATAGCCTTTCGGCGCCATCTCCAACCCTTGTTTTGATTTCCATACTCAAAGTGAGGTCTTACCAGGGATTTATATAGTGACAGAATTATGCTTTCATCCATTGCACAAATGTCTATTTTAATACATGCTAGTATCTTATTAGCCTTAGAAGCTACTGCCATGCATTGTGCACCCGGTTATAGCTTTTTATCTATCACTGCTCCCAAATCCCTTTCCTCCTCTGGTTTGCTAAGTTTAGTTCCATTTAAATAATAGGTTTCCTGGTTATTTTACTTCCAATCTGTAGAACCTTACATTTTCCAGTATCAAATCTCAATTTCCATTTACCAGTCTATTCTTCCAATTTCTGTGAAATACATGTTTCAATGTGTTGCAATTAAATGTTGCATAATGTGAATAAAATGGTGTTTTTTTATTTAATATGTCAAATTCTGGTACATTATTTTGAACTCTAACAGGTTTGCATTGCAATGCTACTGTCTTCTATTAGCAGATATTACAATAACATTAAACCTACATAGAAACATAACATATTCCCTACACCTAACTAGGAACGAATCTCAATGTTTTCAATTAACTTTTCAATAGGAGGCTAATTGACTAAGTCTTGTTTATCAAAAGTATCAGAATAGTGTCTGAACGCAACAAAGGCACATATATTTAAATCAGTAGCCAATAGTGATGTCCCGAACTGTTCGCCTGCGAACGGTTCACAGCGAACATAGCTTGTTCGTGTTCGCGGCTGTGGGCGAACACATGGGGATGTTCGATCCGCCCCCTATGTGTCATCATTGAGGAAACTTTGACCCTGTATGTCACAGCCGTCTGACACATTAGAGTCAATCAACATCAGACACTCCCTCACAGACCCTCACAGCTACTCGGAAGCCGCCATTTTAGACTCATAACGACCTTGCTTTCTTAGTGAGAGGACGAGTTGTGTTTGTGCTCCTGACATTATAGGGAAATACATAGCTAGGCTAGTGTATTTAGTGTCCACTACAGTCCAGAAGGACTCAACTCATCTCTGCTGCAAGGACAGCACCCCAAAAAACTAACCAAAAATTTTAATTATTTTGCTAGTGTAATTTTTTTTCATTTTCTATCAGGCCTGTGTCACACAGCATATACTCTGGTTCATTGCTCTGTGCCAGCCACCAGTGTTAATATCCGTTTATAACATTATTTTAAATTTAAAAAAAAAAAATTAAATAATTTTGCTAGTGTAATCTAATTACATTTTCTATCAGGCCTGTGTCTGTCAGGCTCACACAGCATTAATATACCTCATTTGGTTAATTGGTCTGTGCCAGGCAGCCACCACTCATATCTTCTTCACCTTGATTTAAATATAAAAAAAAAAGTTTACATTTTTTTGATAGTGTAATCTAATTTCATTTTCTATCAGGCCTGTGTGTTTTGCTGACATACAGAGCCTACTGTGTTTACTTGCTACCCTCCCTAGTCTATGAGCCACGACCTTTTTTTAATTTCCCCCCCAAAAAACTAATTTAAATCATTTTTCTAGTGTAATCTAATAGTATTTTCTATCAGGCGTGTGTGTATCTGACTTACAGAGCCTACTGTTTTTAATAGCTGCCCTTCCAAGGCTATCAGCCACGACTCATATGTATGTGCTTAACCTTTTTCTTTAAATTCCCCAAAAAAGTATTTAAATCATTATGCTAGTGTAATCTAATTTTTTCTATCAGGCCTATGTCTAACTGTCTATCTGACTTACACAGCATGCTGTTGTTAATTGCTGCCCTACGTAGCAGCCAGCCAGTGCGACCACTCATATGTGCATTGCACTTCTTAACATTATTTTAATATTAAAATCTAAAAATTTTAAATATTTCGCTAGTGTAATCTAACTTAATTTTCTATCAGGCCTGTGTTTTTGTCACTTACACAGCATACTGTGTTAAATTGCTGCCCTACCTACCATCCACGACTCATATCTGCCAGCCTGTGTGCCAGGCCCAACTAGCCAATTAGTGGCACCAATCATAATTCTTGTAACAGTATAAAAAAAAACTTAAAATTCATAATTTTTTGGACTGCAAATATTCAGTCTACTAGTGCCATTGAATTGCATTTTCTTCCTGCCTGCCAGCATTTGTGCCAGGCACAAACTAGCCAATTAGTGCCACCAATCCTAGTTGTTGTAAAAGTATTGTTAATCTTTAAAATTCCAAATTGATCGCTTGTGATTCATCAGTTTGCTTGTGCCATTGAATTGCACTTTCCTCCTGCCTGCCAGCGTGTTTTCCAGGACCAACTAGCCAATTAGTGGCACCAATCATAATTCTTGTAACAGTATATAAAAAATTAAAAATCATAATTTTGTGGACTGCAAATATTCAGTCTCCTAGTGCCATTGAATTGCATTTTCCTCCTGCCTGCCAGCCTGTGTGCCAGGCCGACTTTCAAAATATTTACACCAATCATATTTGTTGTCACAGTATTCTTAATAATTAAAAATTAAAATTTTTGGTAATTGTTGTTCTGAATCCTCAGTTTGCTTGTGCCATTGAATTGCACTTTCCTCCTGCCTTGCAGCCTGTGTGCCAGGCCCACCTAGCCAATTATTCCCAGCAATCATATTTCTTTTAACAGTATTGCAAAAATTGTCAATCATCACTGTTTTGACTGTCAGTATTCAGTCTCCTAGTGTCCTTGAATTGCATTTACCTCCTGCCTGCCAGCCTGTGTGCCAGGCCGTCTTGCCAACTATTTACACCAATCATAATTGTTGTCACAGTATTGTTACTAATTAAAATTAAAAGTTTTTTTGATTCTTGTTCTTAATCCTCAGTTTGCTCGTGCCATTGAATTGCACTTTTCTCCTGCCTGCCAGCCTGTGTGCCAGGCCGACTTTCAAAATATTTACACCAATCATATTTGTTGTCACAGTATTCTTAATAATTAAAAATTAAAATTTTTGCTAATTGTTGTTATGAATCCTCAGTTTGCTCGTGCCATTGAATTGCACTTTCCTCCTGCCTTGCAGCCTGTGTGCCAGGCCCACCTAGCCAATTATTCCCAGCAATCATATTTCTTTTAACAGTCTTGCAAAAATTGTCAATCATCACTGTTTTGACTGTCAGTATTCAGTCTCCTAGTGTCCTTGAATTGCATTTACCTCCTGCCTGCCAGCCTGTGTGCCAGGCCGTCTTGCCAAATATTTACACCAATCATAATTGTTGTCACAGTATTGTTACTAATTAAAATTAAAAGTTTTTTGATTCTTGTTCTTAATCCTCAGTTTGCTCGTGCCATTGAATTGCACTTTTCTCCTGCCTGCCAGCCTGTGTGCCAGGCCGACTTTCAAAATATTTACACCAATCATATTTGTTGTCACAGTATTCTTAATAATTAAAAATTAAAATTTTTGCTAATTGTTGTTCTGAATCCTCAGTTTGCTCGTGCCATTGAATTGCACTTTCCTCCTGCCTTGCAGCCTGTGTGCCAGGCCCACCTAGCCAATTATTCCCAGCAATCATATTTCTTTTAACAGTCTTGCAAAAATTGTCAATCATCACTGTTTTGACTGTCAGTATTCAGTCTCCTAGTGTCCTTGAATTGCATTTACCTCCTGCCTGCCAGCCTGTGTTTCCAGGCCGTCTTGCCAACTATTTACACCAATCATAATTGTTGTCACAGTATTGTTACTAATTAAAATTAATTTTTTTTGGATTGTTGTTCTTAATCCTCAGTTTGCTCATGCCATTGAATTGCACTTTTCTCCTGCCTGCCAGCCTGTGTGCCAGGTCGACTTTCAAAATATTTACACCAATCATATTTGTTGTCACCGTATTCTTAATAATTAAAAATTAAAATTTTTGCTAATTGTTGTTCTGAATCCTCAGTTTGCTCGTGCCATTGAATTGCACTTTCCTCCTGCCTTGCAGCCTGTGTGCCAGGCCCACCTAGCCAATGATTCCCAGCAATCATATTTCTTTTAACAGTATTGCAAAAATTGTCAATCATCACTGTTTTGACTGTCAGTATTCAGTCTCCTAGTGTTCTTGAATTGCATTTACCTCCTGCCTGCCAGCCTGTGTGCCAGGCCCAACTAGCCAATTAGTGGCAGCAATCATATTTCTTGTCACAGTATTGTTATTAATTAAAAATATTTTTTTTTTATTATTCTGAATCCTCAGTTTGCTCTTGCCATTGAATTGCACTTTCCTCCTGCCTGCCAGCCTGTGTTCCAGGCCGTCTTGCCAACTATTTACACCAATCATAATTGTTGTCACAGTATTGTTAATAATTAAAATTAAAAAAATGTTGATTGTTGTTCTGAATCCTCAGTTTGCTCGTGCCATTGAATTGCACTTTCCTCCTGCCTGCCAGGCCCAACTATCCAATTAGTGCCAGCAATCATATTTCTTTTAACAGTATTGCAAAAATTGTCAATCATCACTGTTTTGACTGTCAATCTGCAGTCTACTAGTGCCCTTGAATTGCATTTTCCTCCTGCCTGTTTGCCAGTCCCAACTAGCCAATTAGTGCCACCAATCATATTTATTGTAACAGGATTGGAATTTTTGTTAATCATAACTGTTTTGACTGTGATTCTTCAGTCTCCTAGTGCCATTGAATTGCAGTTTCCTTTCTCCCAGACAGGCCCATTTTCCAACTAGTGCCAACAATCATATTTGTTGTCACAGTACTTTTAATATTTTAAAAAATTAACAATTTGTGATTTTTAAAACATCTGTCTTTTTTGTTGTTGACAGTCTCACAGCGTATACTGTGCCCACTTGCACAGTGCCACCACTCATATAATTGGTGTAATAGTATTGTTAGTGTCCATTTTAAAAAAAATGACAGGCAGAGGCAGGCCACCCCGCAGGTTCCGTGGTCGTGGTGCTGTGATTCCTTTAGACCCTACAAATATGCACATTGTTCAGACGCCGGGTGCCAGGGGGGACGCGAAAAGTTCTGAGGAGGACCTAGTTGAATGGCTAACACAGGACACCCAATCTTCTTCAGCTTCCGCTGCTAGTCCTCCTAATCTTGACGCACCATCTACGTCCAGCTGTGCTTTGGGCAGGTCTCAAGTGACCAGTGCCACTCGCCCACCTGTCGCCACCACCAACACTAGCACCACAGCCGCTTCACTTGATCTGTCACAGGAGTTATTGACACATCAGTTGGAAGAAATGAGTGATGCGCAACCATCATTGACAGAGGATGTAGATAATAGTGATCAGTCTCAGTCAGGCAACATTACCGACATGGAGGTACGGTGTGATGATGATGATGTTGTACCCGCTGCTGCTTCCTTTCTTGATGTGTCAGATACAAGTGAAGCGGTTGATGATGATGTGTCGGTGGATGTCACGTGGGTGCCTGCTAGAAGAGAAGAAGAAGAGGGGGAAAGTTCAGATGAGGAGACAGAGAGGAGGAGACGATTTGGAAGCATGGGGAGGTCATCTCAAGGAGCTAGTGGCACAGTCAGGCAGCATGCATCGGCACCCGGGGTCAGCCAGACAGCACGCCAACGCCCATCAACGCATGCTGTTGCCACCACCAGAATGCCGTCATCACAGAGCTCAGCAGTGTGGCATTTTTTTTGTGTGTCTGCCTCTGACAACAGCGATGCCATTTGCAACCTGTGCCAAAAGAAACTGAGTCGTGGGAAGTCCAAAAACCACCTAGGTACAACTGCTTTGCAAAGGCACATGGTCTCCCATAACAAAAGCCGATGGGAAGAACACATGAGTAGAAGCAGCACACAAAGTGAAAGCCGCCCTCCTCCTCCTGCTCCAGCATCTTCAGCCATGTCAACCAGTGCTGTCCTCCTTGCCCCCTCTCAACCATCCTCCACTCAGTCTCTCTTACGTAGCAGTTCCTGGTCATCTGCCCACAGTCAGCTGTCTGTCAAGGACATGTTTGAGCGTAAGAAGCCAATTTCTCAAAGTCACCCCCTTGCCCGGCGTCTGACAGCTGGCTTGTCTGAACTCTTAGCCCGCCAGCTTTTACCATACAAGCTGGTGGAGTCTGATGCTTTCAAAAAATTTGTATCTATTGGGACACCGCAGTGAAAGGTACCTGGCAGAAATTTCTTTTCACAAAAGGCAATTCCAAACCTGTACTCTGTTGTGAGAAAGGAAGTTATGGCATGTCTGGCACACAGCGTTGGGGCAAGGGTCCATATGACCACGGATAGCTGGTCTGCAAAGCATGGTCAGGGCAGGTATATCACCTACACTGTGCATTGGGTAAACCTGCTGACTTTTGACAAGCATGGAATGCGTGGCTCTGCAGAAGAGTTGGTGACACCGCCATGACTTGCAGGCAGGCCTGCTGCTACCTCCTCTACTCCTCCTACTCCATCCTCTTCCAAAACCTCTTCCTCGGCTGAGTCCTCTTCAAATTCTGCGTCTTGCTCCACATCTATGGCACCCCCCCAGCTCCCCAGGTACTATGCTACATCCCGGGTATGGCAGTAACACGCCGTCTTGGGGTTGACTTGCCTGAAAGCGGAGAGTCACACCGCACCAGCACTCCTGACCGCCCTGAACGCACAGGTGGATCAGTGGCTGACTCCGCACCAACTGGAGATTGGCAAGGTTTTTTCTGACAATGGAAGTAATTTGGTGACGGCATTGAAATTGGGCAAGTTTACACATGTGCCGTGCATGGCACATGTGTGTAATCTAATTGTACAACAATTTGTCCATAAGTACCCAGGCTTACAGGACGTCCTGAAGCAGTCTAGGAAGGTGTGTGGCCATTTCAGGCGTTCCTACAGGGCCATGGTGCACTTGTCCGATATCCAGCATTGAAACAACCTGCCAGTGAGGCGCTTGATTTGCGACAGCCCGACAGGATGGAATTCAACACTCCTAATGTTTGTCCGCCTGCTCCAACAAGAAAAAGCTGTTAATGAGTATTTGTATGACCGGGGTGCTAGGACAGCCTCTGGGGAGATGGGGCTATTTTTGCCAAATTACTGGACGCTCATGCGCAATGCCTGTAGGCTCATGCATCCTTTTGAGGAGGTGACAAACCTTGTCAGTCGCACCGAAAGCACCGTCAGTGACATCATACCATTTGTTTTCTTCCTGGAGAGTGCCCTGTGAAGAGTGCTGGATCAGGCAGTAGATGAGCATGAAGAGGAAGAGTTGTGGTGTCCATCACCCCCACAAACAGCCTTATCAGCATCGCTTGCTGGACCTGCGGCAACGCAGGAAGAGGATTGTGAGGAAGAGGAGTCAGAGGAGGAATGTGGCTTTGAGGAGGAGGAAGACAGAGCACAACAGGCATCCCAGGGTGCTCGTTGTTGTCACCTCTCTGGTACCGGTGGTGTTGTACGTGGCTGGGGGGACGAAGATACCCTCAGTGAGATCAGTGAGGACGAGGAACGGGACATGATTAGCTCGGCATCCAACCTTGTTCAAATGGGTTCTTTTATGATGTCGTGCCTGTTGAGGGACCCTCATATAAAAAAGCTGAAGGAGAACGACCTGTACTGGGTGTCCACGCTCCTCGACCCCTGGTATAAGCATAAAGTGCCTGAAATGTTACCAAATTCCCGCAAGTCGGAAAGGATGGTGAATTTTAAGAATAAATTAAAAACTATGCTTTACACAGCGTATAAGGGTGATGTCACAGCACCACGGGAATGTAACAAGGGAAGAGATGAAATGAATCCTCCTCCTCCCACAAACACGGCGGCAAGGACAGGATGCTTTCCTGATGTCTTGTTGATGGAGGACATGCGTACCTTTTTAACTCCCATGCATCATCAGAGCCTTTCGGGATCCAACCTTAGAGAAAGACTCAACCGACAGGTAGCAGACTACCTAGCTTTAACTGTGGATCTCGACACTCTCAGGAGCGATGGACCCCTTGACTACTGGGTGTGCAGGCTTGACTTGTGGCCTGAGCTATCCCAATTTGCAATGGAACTTCTGGCCTGCCCCGCTTCAAGTGTCCTGTCCGAAAGGACTTTCAGTGCAGCAGGAGGTTTTATCACTGAGAAGAGAAGTCACCTAGGTCAAAAAAGCCTTGACTATCTCACTTACTCATTTGATTAAAAAAGGCCTGATGATGAGATGAGCTGGCTTGGGCTACAACTGGTACACAGGCTGGCCTTTTTTTTTTGTTATAAAGCCGGAGGACTTGCTTGACTTATCCGCCAACAACTAGTGTTCAAGCCACAAGCTTTTAGGGCACTTTATAAATGTTTTACAAACATCAATTTTTCTGGCCGCTGTAACAACAATACCCAAATTTTTCAGTCATTTGTACATTCCTAATTTTTCTGGCCTCTGCTGCTGCTCTGTGGGTACAAAACTCAAATAAAAAAATAAGGCACATAACAGTGATTAAACTGTTACGAATAGTACAACTTAGCACACCACTCATATCTGGTGGACCATTAAATTGAACGCACAGTGCCACAAATTTGAAGGAGGAGGATCGACCAAGCATTATCTCCGTGTTCCATCTATGCCATACCTGTACTCTATTGTGCAAAAGGGTGGCATATGTGGTGTTTCATGCTGTTGTGCCTGTTGCGGGTCGTGGCCCATGGTATAAAAAGGCTGAAGGAGAACGACCTGTAATGGGTGCCCCAGCAAATTTTTTGAAAAATGTTCCCGGTTCCTCTCAATTATCTCCGGGTTTCTAAAATGGATGCCATACCTGTACTCGCTTGTGCAAAAGGATGGCATATGTGGTGGTGTTTCCTGCAGTTGTTTCTGTTGAGGGTGCTGGACCCTCTTATAAAATGGCTGAAGGAGAACAACCTGGAGTGGGTGTCCAAGCATGGTTTTTTGGTCAATTTCACGTTTCCAAACAATTATCTCTGGGTTTCTAAAATCAATGCCGTACCAGTACTCTATTGTTCAAAAGGATGCCATATGTTCTCTTTCCTGCTGGTGTTTTGTTTGAGGGTCCTGGACCCTCTTATAAAAAGGCCTAAGGAGAAAGAAGTCTACTGGTTGTCCACTCAATGTTTTTTTCTATTTCCCATTTGCCCAAAATTATCTCTGGGTTTGTAAAATCAATGCTGTACCTGTACTCTATTGTTCAAAAGGATGATATATGTTCTCTTTCCTGCTGGTGTTTTTTTTGAGGGTCCTGGACCCTCTTATAAAAAGGTCTAAGGAGAAAGAAGTGTACTGGGTGTCCACTCAATGTATTTTTCTATTTCCCATTTGCCCAAAATTATCTTTGGGTTTGTAAAATCAATGCTGTACCTGTACTCTATTGTTCAAAAGGATGCCATATGTCCTCTTTCCTGCTGGTGTTTTGTTTGAGGGTCATGGACCCTCTTATAAAAAGGCCTAAGGAGAAAGAAGTGTACTGGGTGTCCACTCAATGTATTTTTTCTATTTCCCATTTGACCAAAATTATCTCTGGGTTTGTAAAATCAATGTTGTACCTGTACTCTATTGTTCAAAAGGATGCCATATGTCCTCTTTCCTGCTGGTGTTTTGTTTGAGGGTCCTGGACCGTCTTATAAAAAGGCCTAAGGAGAAAGAAGTGTACTGGGTGTCCATTCAATGTTTTTTTCTATTTCCCATTTGCCCAAAATTATCTCTGGGTTTGTAAAATCAATGCTGTACCTGTACTCTATTGTTCAAAAGGATGCCATGTGTCCTCTTTCCTGCTGGTGTTTTGTTTGAGGGTCCTGGACCCTCTTATAAAAAGGCCTAAGGAGAAAGAAGTGTACTGGGTGTCCACTCAATGTATTTCTCTATTTCCCATTTGACCAAAATTATATCTGGGTTTTTAAAATCAATGCTGTACCTGTACTCTATTGTTCAAAAAGATGCCATATGTCCTCTTTCCTGCTGGTGTTTTGTTTGAGGGTCCTGGACCCTCTTATAAAAAGGCCTAAGGAGAAAGAAGTGTACTGGGTGTCCATCTAATCATTTGTTTGATTCCAATTCCCGGTTTCAACAAATTATCTCTGGGTTTCTAAAATCAATGCCTTTCCTGTAATCTATTTTTCAAAAGGATGCCATATGTCCTCTTTCCTGCTGCTGGTTTTGTTGAGGGTCCTAGACCCTCTGCAAAAAAGGCCTAAGGATAAATAAGTGTACTAGGTGTCTAATCAATGTTTTTTTAGATTTCCCGGTTGCAACAAATTATCTCTGGGTTTCTAAAATCAATGCCTTTCCTGTAATCTATTATTCAAAAAGATGCCATATGTCCTCTTTCCTGCTGCTGGTTTTGTTGAGGCTCCGGGACCCTCTTATAAAAATGCCTAAGGATAAATAAGTGTACTGGGTGTCTAATCAATGTTTTTTTTAGATTTCCCGGTTGCAACAAATTATCTCTGGGTTTCTAAAATCAATGCCTTTCCTGTAATCTAATTTTCAAAAGGATGCCATAAGTCCTCTTTCCTGCTGCTGGTTTTGTTGAGGGTCCTGGAGCCTCTGCTAAAAAGGCCTAAGGATAAATAAGTGTACTGGGTGTCTAATTAATGTATTTTTAGATTTCCCGGTTGCAACAAATTATCTCTGGGTTTCTAAAATCAATGCCATTCCTGTAATCTATTATTCAAAAGGATGCCATATGTCCTCTTTCCTGCTGCTGATTTTGTTGAGGCTCCGGGACCCTCTTATAAAAAGGCCTAAGGAGAAAGAAGTCTACTGGTTGTCCACTCAATGTTTTTTCTATTTCCCATTTGCCCAAAATTATCTCTGTGTTTGTAAAATCAATGCTGTACCTGTACTCTATTGTTCAAAAGGATGCCATATGTTCTCTTTCCTGCTGGTGTTTTTTTGAGGGTCCTGGACCCTCTTATAAAAAGGCCTAAGGAGAAAGAAGTGTACTGGGTGTCCACTAAATGTATTTTTCTATTTCCCATTTG
The DNA here is from genome assembly GCF_027579735.1 of Bombina bombina. Classification (NCBI taxonomy): domain Eukaryota; kingdom Metazoa; phylum Chordata; class Amphibia; order Anura; family Bombinatoridae; genus Bombina; species Bombina bombina. Next base: position 415,770,010 of record NC_069504.1, read on the forward strand.
CCCAAAATTATCTTTGGGTTTGTAAAATCAATGCTGTACCTGTACTCTATTGTTCAAAAGGATGCCATATGTCCTCTTTCCTGCTGGTGTTTTGTTTGAGGGTCATGGACCCTCTTATAAAAGGCCTAAGGAGAAAGAAGTGTACTGGGTGTCCACTCAATGTATTTTTCTATTTCCCATTTGACCAAAATTATCTCTGGGTTTGTAAAATCAATGCTGTACCTGTACTCTATTGTTCAAAAGGATGCCATATGTCCTCTTTCCTGCTGGTGTTTTGTTTGAGGGTCCTGGACCCTCTTATAAAAAGGTCTAAGGAGAAAGAAGTGTACTGGGTTTCCATTCAATGTTTTTTTCTATTTCCCATTTGCCCAAAATTATCTCTGGGTTTGTAAAATCAATGCTGTACCTGTACTCTATTGTTCAAAAGGATGCCATATGTCCTCTTTCCTGCTGGTGTTTTGTTTGAGGGTCCTGGACCCTCTTATAAAAAGGCCTAAGGAGAAAGAAGTGTACTGGGTGTCCACTCAATGTATTTTTCTATTTCCCATTTGACCAAAATTATATCTGGGTTTGTAAAATCAATGCTGTACCTGTACTCTATTGTTCAAAAGGATGCCATATGTCCTCTTTCCTGCTGGTGTTTTGTTTGAGGGTCCTGGACCCTCTTATAAAAAGACCTAAGGAGAAAGAAGTGTACTGGGTGTCCATCTAATCATTTGTTTGATTCCAATTCCCGGTTGCAACAAATTATCTCTGGGTTTCTAAAATCAATGCCTTTCCTGTAATCTATTTTTCAAAAGGATGCCATATGTCCTCTTTCCTGCTGCTGGTTTTGTTGAGGGTCCTGGAGCCTCTGCAAAAAAGGCCTAAGGATAAATAAGTGTACTATGTGTCTAATCAATGTTTTTTTAGATTTCCCGGTTGCAACAAATTATCTCTGGGTTTCTAAAATCAATGCCTTTCCTGTAATCTATTATTCAAAAGGATGCCATATGTCCTCTTTCCTGCTGCTGGTTTTGTTGAGGCTCCGGGACCCTCTTATAAAAAGGCCTAAGGATAAATAAGTGTACTGGGTGTCTAATCAATGTTTTTTTAGATTTCCCGGTTGCAACAAATTATCTCTGGGTTTCTAAAATCATTGCCTTTCCTGTAATCTAATTTTCAAAAGGATGCCATAAGTCATCTTTCCTGCTGCTGGCTTTGTTGAGGGTCCTGGAGCCTCTGCTAAAAAGGCCTAAGGATAAATAAGTATACTGGGTGTCTAATTAATGTATTTTTAGATTTCCCGGTTGCAACAAATTATCTCTGGGTTTCTAAAATCAATGCCATTCCTGTAATCTATTATTCAAAAGGATGCCATATGTCCTCTTTCCTGCTGCTGATTTTGTTGAGGCTCCGGGACCCTCTTATAGAAAGGCCTAAGGATAAATAAGTGTACTGGGTGTCTAATCAATGTTTTTTTAGATTTCCCGGTTGCAACAAATTATCTCTGGGTTTCTAAAATCAATGCCTTTCCTGTAATCTATTATTCAAAAGGATGCCATATGTCCTCTTTCCTGCTGCTGTTTTAGTTGAGGGACCTGGAGCCTCTTATAAAAAGGCCTAAGGATAAATAAGTGTACTGGGTGTCTAATCAATGTTTTTTTAGATTTCCCGGTTGCAACAAATTATCTCTGGGTTTCTAAAATCAATGCCTTTCCTGTAATCTAATTTTCAAAAGGATGCCATATGTCCTCTTTCCTGCTGCTGGTTTTGTTGAGGGTCCTGGAGCCTCTGCTAAAAAGGCCTAAGGATAAATAAGTGTACTGGGTGTCTAATCAATGTTTTTTTAGATTTCCCGGTTGCAAAAAATTATCTCTGGGTTTCTAAAATCAATGCCTTTCCTGTAATCTATTATTCAAAAGGATGCCATATGTCCTCTTTCCTGCTGCTGGTTTTGTTGAGGCTCCGGGGCCCTCTTATAAAAAGGCCTAAGGGTAAATAAGTGTACTGGGTGTCTAATCAATTTTTTTTTAGATTTCCCGGTTGCAATAAATTTTCTCTGGGTTTCTAAAATCAATGCCTTTCCTGTAATCTATTATTAAAAAGGATGCCATATGTCCTCTTTCCTGCTGCTGATTTTGTTGAGGCTCCGGGACCCTCTTATAAAAAGGCCTAAGGATAAATAAGTGTACTGGGTGTCTAATCAATGTTTTTTTAGATATCCCGGTTGCAACAAATTATCTCTGGGTTTCTAAAATCAATGCCTTTCCTGTAATCTATTATTCAAAAGGATGCCATATGTCCTCTTTCCTGCTGCTGTTTTAGTTGAGGGACCTGGAGCCTCTTATAAAAAGGCCTAAGGATAAATAAGTGTACTGGGTGTCTAATCAATGTTTTTTTAGATTTCCCGGTTGCAACAAATTATCTCTGGGTTTCTAAAACCAATGCCTTAAATGTAATCTATTGTTCAAAAGGATGCGATATGTCCTCTTTCCTTTTTTTATATACATTTTTTTCTCTGTATTTTTGTTTATTTTAGAAAATTTAATGCACTTATAGGTTCACTAATATTATGACTTTGCACACTGCCATTTTCCATGCAGCATTTTGACATGTTGTGTGATATGACTAGAAGGATGGTATGTTTTGAATCTGCTGAGCATAATAATAATAAAAAAAAAATAATTTAATTTAACTTGAGTTACTAACTGAAGGATGACTTCAGGAGTCAGGCGTGGTCCTAGGTAGTGGTTGTTAGCTGATTCTTTTCACTGCAAATTGCAATTGCCACAGCTTGCATAAAATGTGCGTCACCTCTCCAAATCTTACTTTTTAATGCCAATTGAAATTGCCACAGCTTGCACAACAGTAAATAAAATGTGCATCACCACAGTCTCCAAATCTGATGTCAAATGTCTACAAAAACACTGATAAAGTATTCCTTTCAGGGCGCAAAGAGATGGCTACCGGAACACTCTAGGAACTTCCCAAGAGTCGCTGTCTTGTGTTTCTGGTGATGTTGGAGACATCTGTGTAGTGTACAGGGAAATCAAAAATCCTCTCCATGTCTGTGCACCACAGGATGTCCTCCTTGTCATCCATAAGCACAGGAAATTGCTGGCATTTTCATTGCTTCAAGAAGTTCAGCTTTTGTGGTGAAAGTACAGACTTTAATAAACTTTGATTTCCTACCATACTCAAGACAATCTTGTAGTTCAAGCTTATGACTTGCTGTGGGAAACAGTGGCCTGTCCATACCAGGAAGATTTAGACAGAAGTAGCGATCTCTGCTTGCAGGTGACACATTTTTAGCGTCAATCATCAAAGGGGTTGCAAGCAGAATATGGCAGATGGCCCCTTATTCACATGTTTGTCCAGAGCCACAACATTTTCAAACAGCCAGAAGAAAGGAAGGTTCTCACTAGCCTTAAGTCACGCTTCATTTACCAAATGCTGATATTCAAAAAATAGACAAACAGTGCCTTAAAAAAGACATTTGCGATATGGATTCACCAGAGCAAGGTCATTGCAAGTACTTCCCACGATAACAAATTCAAAATGCCACAACTCCGCAATCTTCCCCTTCTCATTATTATTGTCACACTCCCTTATACTCCTATGCCCAGCTCCTTGCTCTTGTTTTTGTTGAGGGTCCGGGACCCTCTTATAACAAGGCAAAAGGATAAAGAAGTGTACTCGGTGTCCAATCAATGTTTTTTTTTATTTCCCAGTTGCAACAAATTATCGCTGGGTTTCTAAAATCAATGCCTTACCTGTCATCTATTGTTCAAAAGGATGCCATATGTCCTCTTTCCTGCAGTTGTTTCTGTTGATGGTCCGGGACCCTCTTATAAAAAGTCCTAAGGATAAAGAAGTGTACTGGGTGTCCAATCAATGTTTTTTTCTATTTCCCGGTTCATATAAATTATCTCAGGGATTCTTAAATCAATGCCTTACCTGTAATTAATTGTTCAAAAGGATGCCATATGTCCTCTTTCATGCTGTTGTTTCGGTTGAGGCTCTGGGACCCTCTTATAAAAAGGCCTAAGGAGAAAGAAGTGTACTGGGTTTCCATTCAATGTTTTTTTCTATTTCCCATTTGCCCAAAATTATCTTTGGGTTTGTAAAATCAATGCTGTACCTGTACTCTATTGTTCAAAAGGATGCCATATGTCCTCTTTCCTGCTGGTGTTTTGTTTGAGGGTCATGGACCCTCTTATAAAAAGGCCTAAGGAGAAAGAAGTGTACTGGGTGTCCACTCAATGTATTTTTCTATTTCCCATTTGACCAAAATTATCTCTGGGTTTGTAAAATCAATGCTGTACCTGTACTCTATTGTTCAAAAGGATGCCATATGTCCTCTTTCCTGCTGGTGTTTTGTTTGAGGGTCCTGGACCCTCTTATAAAAAGGCCTAAGGAGAAAGAAGTGTACTGGGTGTCCATTCAATGTTTTTTTCTTTTTCCCATTTGCCCAAAATTATCTCTGGGTTTGTAAAATCAATGCTGTACCTGTACTCTATTGTTCAAAAGGATGCCATGTGTCCTCTTTCCTGCTGGTGTTTTGTTTGAGGGTCCTGGACCCTCTTATAAAAAGGCCTAAGGAGAAAGAAGTGTACTGGGTGTCCACTCAATGTATTTTTCTATTTCCCATTTGACCAAAATTATATCTGGGTTTTTAAAATCAATGCTGTACCTGTACTCTATTGTTCAAAAGGATGCCATATGTCCTCTTTCCTGCTGGTTTTGTTGAGGCTCCGGGACCCTCTTATAAAAAGGCCTAAGGATAAATAAGTGTACTGGGTGTCTAATCAATGTTTTTTTTAGATTTCCCGGTTGCAACAAATTATCTCTGGGTTTCTAAAATCAATGCCTTTCCTGTAATCTAATTTTCAAAAGGATGCCATAAGTCCTCTTTCCTGCTGCTGGTTTTGTTGAGGGTCCTGGAGCCTCTGCTAAAAAGGCCTAAGGATAAATAAGTGTACTGGGTGTCTAATTAATGTATTTTTAGATTTCCCGGTTGCAACAAATTATCTCTGGGTTTCTAAAATCAATGCCATTCCTGTAATCTATTATTCAAAAGGATGCCATATGTCCTCTTTCCTGCTGCTGATTTTGTTGAGGCTCCGGGACCCTCTTATAAAAAGGCCTATGGAGAAAGAAGTCTACTGGTTGTCCACTCAATGTTTTTTTCTATTTCCCATTTGCCCAAAATTATCTCTGGGTTTGTAAAATCAATGCTGTACCTGTACTCTATTGTTCAAAAGGATGCCATATGTTCTCTTTCCTGCTGGTGTTTTTTTGAGGGTCCTGGACCCTCTTATAAAAAGGCCTAAGGAGAAAGAAGTGTACTGGGTGTCCACTAAATGTATTTTTCTATTTCCCATTTGCCCAAAATTATCTTTGGGTTTGTAAAATCAATGCTGTACCTGTACTCTATTGTTCAAAAGGATGCCATATGTCCTCTTTCCTGCTGGTGTTTTGTTTGAGGGTCATGGACCCTCTTATAAAAAGGCCTAAGGAGAAAGAAGTGTACTGGGTGTCCACTCAATGTATTTTTCTATTTCCCATTTGACCAAAATTATCTCTGGGTTTGTAAAATCAATGCTGTACCTGTACTCTATTGTTCAAAAGGATGCCATATGTCCTCTTTCCTGCTGGTGTTTTGTTTGAGGGTCCTGGACCCTCTTATAAAAAGGCCTAAGGAGAAAGAAGTGTACTGGGTTTCCATTCAATGTTTTTTTCTATTTCCCATTTGCCCAAAATTATCTCTGGGTTTGTAAAATCAATGCTGTACATGTACTCTATTGTTCAAAAGGATGCCATATGTCCTCTTTCCTGCTGGTGTTTTGTTTGAGGGTCATGGACCCTCTTATAAAAAGGCCTATGGAGAAAGAAGTCTACTGGTTGTCCACTCAATGTTTTTTTCTATTTCCCATTTGCCCAAAATTATCTCTGGGTTTGTAAAATCAATGCTGTACCTGTACTCTATTGTTCAAAAGGATGCCATATGTTCTCTTTCCTGCTGGTGTTTTTTTGAGGGTCCTGGACCCTCTTATAAAAAGGCCTAAGGAGAAAGAAGTGTACTGGGTGTCCACTAAATGTATTTTTCTATTTCCCATTTGCCCAAAATTATCTTTGGGTTTGTAAAATCAATGCTGTACCTGTACTCTATTGTTCAAAAGGATGCCATATGTCCTCTTTCCTGCTGGTGTTTTGTTTGAGGGTCATGGACCCTCTTATAAAAAGGCCTAAGGAGAAAGAAGTGTACTGGGTGTCCACTCAATGTATTTTTCTATTTCCCATTTGACCAAAATTATCTCTGGGTTTGTAAAATCAATGCTGTACCTGTACTCTATTGTTCAAAAGGATGCCATATGTCCTATTTCCTGCTGGTGTTTTGTTTGAGGGTCCTGGACCCTCTTATAAAAAGGCCTAAGGAGAAAGAAGTGTACTGGGTTTCCATTCAATGTTTTTTTCTATTTCCCATTTGCCCAAAATTATCTCTGGGTTTGTAAAATCAATGCTGTACATGTACTCTATTGTTCAAAAGGATGCCATATGTCCTCTTTCCTGCTGGTGTTTTGTTTGAGGGTCCTGGACCCTCTTATAAAAAGGCCTAAGGAGAAAGAAGTGTACTGGGTGTCCACTCAATGTATTTTTCTATTTCCCATTTGACCAAAATTATATCTGGGTTTGTAAAATCAATGCTGTACCTGTACTCTATTGTTCAAAAGGATGCCATATGTCCTCTTTCCTGCTGGTGTTTTGTTTGAGGGTCCTGGACCCTCTTATAAAAAGGCCTAAGGAGAAAGAAGTGTACTGGGTGTCCATCTAATCATTTGTTTGATTCCCATTCCCGGTTGCAACAAATTATCTCTGGGTTTCTAAAATCAATGCCTTTCCTGTAATCTATTTTTCAAAAGGATGCCATATGTCCTCTTTCCTGCTGCTGGTTTTGTTGAGGGTCCTGGAGCCTCTGCAAAAAAGGCCTAAGGATAAATAAGTGTACTATGTGTCTAATCAATGTTTTTTTAGATTTCCCGGTTGCAACAAATTATCTCTAGGTTTCTAAAATCAATGCCTTTCCTGTAATCTATTATTCAAAAGGATGCCATATGTCCTCTTTCCTGCTGCTGGTTTTGTTGAGGCTCCGGGACCCTCTTATAAAAAGGCCTAAGGATAAATAGTGTACTGGGTGTCTAATCAATGTTTTTTTAGATTTCCCGGTTGCAACAAATTATCTCTGGGTTTCTAAAATCAATGCCTTTCCTGTAATCTAATTTTCAAAAGGATGCAATAAGTCCTCTTTCCTGCTGCTGGTTTTGTTGAGGGTCCTGGAGCCTCTGCTAAAAAGGCCTAAGGATAAATAAGTGTACTGGGTGTCTAATTAATGTATTTTTAGATTTCCCGGTTGCAACAAATTATCTCTGGGTTTCTAAAATCAATGCCATTCCTGTAATCTATTATTCAAAAGGATGCCATATGTCCTCTTTCCTGCTGCTGATTTTGTTGAGGCTCCGGGACCCTCTTATAGAAAGGCCTAAGGATAAATAAGTGTACTGGGTGTCTAATCAATGTTTTTTTAGATTTCCCGGTTGCAACAAATTATCTCTGGGTTTCTAAAATCAATGCCTTTCCTGTAATCTGTTATTCAAAAGGATGCCATATGTCCTCTTTCCTGCTGCTGTTTTAGTTGAGGGACCTGGAGCCTCTTATAAAAAGGCCTAAGGATAAATAGGTTTACTGGGTGTCTAATCAATGTTTTTTTAGATTTCCCTGTTGCAACAAATTATCTCTGGGTTTCTAAAATCAATGCCTTTCCTGTAATCTAATTTTCAAAAGGATGCCATATGTCCTCTTTCCTGCTGCTGGTTTTGTTGAGGGTCCTGGAGCCTCTGCTAAAAAGGCCTAAGGATAAATAAGTGTACTGGGTGTCTAATCAATGTTTTTTTAGATTTCCCGGTTGCAACAAATTATCTCTGGGTTTCTAAAATCAATGCCTTTCCTGTAATCTATTATTCAAAAGGATGCCATATGTCCTCTTTCCTGCTGCTGGTTTTGTTGAGGCTCCGGGGCCCTCTTATAAAAAGTGCCTTAAAAAAGACATTTGCGATATGGATTCACCAGAGCAAGGTCATTGCAAGTACTTCCCACGATAACAAATTCAAAATGCCACAACTCCGCAATCTTCCCCTTCTCATTATTATTGTCACACTCCGTTATACTCCTATGCCCAGCTCCTTGCTCTTGTTTTTGTTGAGGTTCCGGGACCCTCTTATAACAAGGCAAAAGGATAAAGAAGTGTACTCGGTGTCCAATCAATGTTTTTTTTTATTTCCCAGTTGCAACAAATTATCGCTGGGTTTCTAAAATCAATGCCTTACCTGTCATCTATTGTTCAAAAGGATGCCGTATGTCCTCTTTCCTGCAGTTGTTTCTGTTGATGGTCCGGGACCCTCTTATAAAAAGTCCTAAGGATACTGGGTGTCCAATCAATGTTTTTTTCTATTTCCCGGTTCATATAAATTATCTCAGGGATTCTTAAATCAATGCCTTACCTGTAATTAATTGTTCAAAAGGATGCCATATGTCCTCTTTCATGCTGTTGTTTCGGTTGAGGCTCTGGGACCCTCTTATAAAAAGGCCTAAGGATAAAGAAGTGTACTGGGTGTCCAATCAATGTTTTTTTTTATTTCCCAGTTGCAACAAATTATCTCTGGGTTTCTAAAATCAATGCCTTACCTGTCATCTATTGTTCAAAAGGATGCCGTATGTCCTCTTTCCTGCAGTTGTTTCTGTTGATGGTCCGGGACCCTCTTATAAAAAGTCCTAAGGATAAAGAAGTGTAATGGGTGTCCAATCAATGTTTTTTTCTATTTCCCGGTTCATATAAATTATCTCAGGGATTCATAAATCAATGCCTTACCTATAATTAATTGTTCAAAAGGATGCCATATGTCCTCTTTCCTGCTGCTGGTTTTGTTGAGGCTCCAGGACCCTCTTATAAAAAGGCCTAAGGATAAATAAGTGTACTGGGTGTCTAATCAATGTTTTTTTTAGATTTCCCGGTTGCAACAAATTATCTCTGGGTTTCTAAAATCAATGCCTTTCCTGCAATCTAATTTTCAAAAGGATGCCATAAGTCCTCTTTCCTGCTGCTGGTTTTGTTGAGGGTCCTGGAGCCTCTGCTAAAAAGGCCTAAGGATAAATAAGTGTACTGGGTGTCTAATTAATGTATTTTTAGATTTCCCGGTTGCAACAAATTATCTCTGGGTTTCTAAAATCAATGCCATTCCTGTAATCTATTATTCAAAAGGATGCCATATGTCCTCTTTCCTGCTGCTGATTTTGTTGAGGCTCCGGGACCCTCTTATAAAAAGGCCTATGGAGAAAGAAGTCTACTGGTTGTCCACTCAATGTTTTTTTCTATTTCCCATTTGCCCAAAATTTATCTCTGGGTTTGTAAAATCAATGCTGTACCTGTACTCTATTGTTCAAAAGGATGCCATATGTCCTCTTTCCTGCTGGTGTTTTGTTTGAGGGTCATGGACCCTCTTATAAAAAGGCCTAAGGAGAAAGAAGTGTACTGGGTGTCCACTCAATGTATTTTTCTATTTCCCATTTGACCAAAATTATCTCTGGGTTTGTAAAATCAATGCTGTACCTGTACTCTATTGTTCAAAAGGATGCCATATGTCCTCTTTCCTGCTGGTGTTTTGTTTGAGGGTCCTGGACCCTCTTATAAAAAGGCCTAAGGAGAAAGAAGTGTACTGGGTTTCCATTCAATGTTTTTTTCTATTTCCCATTTGCCCAAAATTATCTCTGGGTTTGTAAAATCAATGCTGTACATGTACTCTATTGTTCAAAAGGATGCCATATGTCCTCTTTCCTGCTGGTGTTTTGTTTGAGGGTCCTGGACCCTCTTATAAAAAGGCCTAAGGAGAAAGAAGTGTACTGGGTGTCCACTCAATGTATTTTTCTATTTCCCATTTGACCAAAATTATATCTGGGTTTGTAAAATCAATGCTGTACCTGTACTCTATTGTTCAAAAGGATGCCATATGTCCTCTTTCCTGCTGGTGTTTTGTTTGAGGGTCCTGGACCCTCTTATAAAAAGGCCTAAGGAGAAAGAAGTGTACTGGGTGTCCATCTAATCATTTGTTTGATTCCAATTCCCGGTTGCAACAAATTATCTCTGGGTTTCTAAAATCAATGCCTTTCCTGTAATCTATTTTTCAAAAGGATGCCATATGTCCTCTTTCCTGCTGCTGGTTTTGTTGAGGGTCCTGGAGCCTCTGCAAAAAAGGCCTAAGGATAAATAAGTGTACTATGTGTCTAATCAATGTTTTTTTAGATTTCCCGGTTGCAACAAATTATCTCTGGGTTTCTAAAATCAATGCCTTTCCTGTAATCTATTATTCAAAAGGATGCCATATGTCCTCTTTCCTGCTGCTGGTTTTGTTGAGGCTCCGGGACCCTCTTATAAAAAGGCCTAAGGATAAATAAGTGTACTGGGTGTCTAATCAATGTTTTTTTAGATTTCCCGGTTGCAACAAATTATCTCTGGGTTTCTAAAATCAATGCCTTTCATGTAATCTAATTTTCAAAAGGATGCCATAAGTCCTCTTTCCTGCTGCTGGTTTTGTTGAGGGTCCTGGAGCCTCTGCTAAAAAGGCCTAAGGATAAATAAGTGTACTGGGTGTCTAATTAATGTATTTTTAGATTTCCCGGTTGCAACAAATTATCTCTGGGTTTCTAAAATCAATGCCATTCCTGTAATCTATTATTCAAAAGGATGCCATATGTCCTCTTTCCTGCTGCTGATTTTGTTGAGGCTCCGGGACCCTCTTATAGAAAGGCCTAAGGATAAATAAGTGTACTGGGTGTCTAATCAATGTTTTTTTAGATTTCCCGGTTGCAACAAATTATCTCTGGGTTTCTAAAATCAATGCCTTCCTGTAATCTGTTATTCAAAAGGATGCCATATGTCCTCTTTCCTGCTGCTGTTTTAGTTGAGGGACCTGGAGCCTCTTATAAAAAGGCCTAAGGATAAATAGGTTTACTGGGTGTCTAATCAATGTTTTTTTAGATTTCCCTGTTGCAACAAATTATCTCTGGGTTTCTAAAATCAATGCCTTTCCTGTAATCTAATTTTCAAAAGGATGCCATATGTCCTCTTTCCTGCTGCTGGTTTTGTTGAGGGTCCTGGAGCCTCTGCTAAAAAGGCCTAAGGATAAATAAGTGTACTGGGTGTCTAATCAATGTTTTTTTAGATTTCCCGGTTGCAACAAATTATCTCTGGGTTTCTAAAATCAATGCCTTTCCTGTAATCTATTATTCAAAAGGATGCCATATGTCCTCTTTCCTGCTGCTGGTTTTGTTGAGGCTCCGGGGCCCTCTTATAAAAAGTGCCTTAAAAAAGACATTTGCGATATGGATTCACCAGAGCAAGGTCATTGCAAGTACTTCCCACGATAACAAATTCAAAATGCCACAACTCCGCAATCTTCCCCTTCTCATTATTATTGTCACACTCCGTTATACTCCTATGCCCAGCTCCTTGCTCTTGTTTTTGTTGAGGGTCCGGGACCCTCTTATAACAAGGCAAAAGAATAAAGAAGTGTACTCGGTGTCCAATCAATGTTTTTTTTTATTTCCCAGTTGCAACAAATTATCGCTGGGTTTCTAAAATCAATGCCTTACCTGTCATCTATTGTTCAAAAGGATGCCGTATGTCCTCTTTCCTGCAGTTGTTTCTGTTGATGGTCCGGGACCCTCTTATAAAAAGTCCTAAGGATAAAGAAGTGTAATGGGTGTCCAATCAATGTTTTTTTCTATTTCCCGGTTCATATAAATTATCTCAGGGATTCTTAAATCAATGCCTTAACTGTAATCAATTGTTCAAAAGGATGCCATATGTCCTCTTTCATGCTGTTGTTTCGGTTGAGGCTCTGGGACCCTCTTATAAAAAGTCCTAAGGATAAAGAAGTGTAATGGGTGTCCAATCAATGTTTTTTTCTATTTCCCTGTTCATATAAATTATCTCAGGGATTCTAAAATCAATGCCTTAACTGTAATCAATTGTTCAAAAGGATGCCATATGTCCTCTTTCCTGCTGTTGTTTCTGTTGAGGGTCCGGGACCCTCTTATAAAAAGGCCTAAGGATAAAGAAGTGTACTGGGTGTCCAATCAATTTTTTTTTCTATTTCCCTGTTCATATAAATTATCTCAGGGATTCTAAAATCAATGCATTAACTGTAATCAATTGTTCAAAAGGATGCCATATGTCCTCTTTCCTACTGTTGTTTCTGTTGAGGGTCCGGGACCTTCTTATAAAAAGGCCTAAGGATAAAGAAGTGTACTGGATGTCCAATCATTTATTTTTTCTATTTCCCTGTTCATATAAATTATCTCAGGGATTCTAAAATCAATGCCTTAACTGTAATCAATTGTTCAAAAGGATGCCATATGTCCTCTTTCATGCTGTTGTTTCTGTTGAGGCTCCGGGACCCTCTTGTAAAAAGGCCTAAGGATAAAGAAGTGTACTGGGTGTCCTGGGTGTCCAATCAATGTTTTTTTTTATTTCACAGTTGCAAAAAAATTATCTATGGGTTTCTAAAATCAAGACCGCTTGGCTTTTTTTGGGTTTGGGTGCGGCTAATCATGCAGGCCATATAGAGCTGCCACCATTCGGGGTTGTATCAGCTATTAAAATAAGAAGAACAGTACTACCAAAATACAGGCAATGAAGGGCCTATGAAGACTGAGCCAAGGTTGGATTGTAGTATTTGGTTAGGCTAATCATGATGGCCATGTAGACCACCACTGACAGGCCTGGAAGTAACAGGGATGAGATGAAAGTGCTAAGAATAGTACAACTTGAAACAACCAAGTTAGCCATGGGTGTTAGTCCAAGACTGCTTGACTTTTTTTTGGCTTTGGGTGCGGCTAATCATGCAGGCCATATAGAGCTGCCAACATTCAGTGTTGTATCAGGTATTAACTAATTAGAACAGTACTACTAAAATACAGCCAATGAAGGAACTATGAAGACTGAGCCAAGGTTGGATTGTAGTATTTGGTTAGGCTAATCATGATGGCCATGTAGACCACCCCCAAGAGGCCTGAAAGTAACAGGGATGAAAGTGCTAAGAATAGTACTAATTTACACAACCGAGTTAGCCATGGGTGTTAGTCTAAGACTGCTTGGCTTTTTTTGGGGTTTGGGTGCGGCTAATCATGAAGGCCAGATAGACCTGCCACCATTCAGTGTTGTAACAGGTATTAAACTGCTAAGAACAGTACTACTTAACACAACCTAGTTAGTTACCATGGGTCCCAGAGCATATGTTTTGTTTTTATATTTTTTAAGGGTAATCATGCAGGCCATATAGAACTCCCCAATAGGGTGAGTAACAGGTATTGAAATGCTAAGAACAGTACTACTTAACACAAAGTTACCATGGGTCCCAGAGCATATGTCTTATTATTATATTTTGTTAGGGTAATCATGCAGGCCATATAGACCTCCCCCGATAGGGTGAGTAACAGGTATTAAAATGCTAAGAACAGTACTAATTAACACAAGCTAGTTACCATGGGTCCCACACCGCGTGTCTTGTTGTTATACTTTGTCAGGGTAATCATGCAGGCCATATAGACCTCCTCCAAAAGGGTGTAACAGGTATTAAAATGCTAAGAACAGTACTAATTAACACAACCGAGTTACCATGGGTCACAGACCCAGAGCAGATGTCTTATTATATTTTGTATGGGTAATCATGCAGGCCGTATAGACCTCCCACGATAGGGTGAATAACAGGTATTAAAATGCTAAGAAGAGTAATACTTAACACAACCTAGTTACCATGGGTCCCAGACCGCATGTTTTGTTATTATATTTTGTAAGGGTAATCATGCAGGCCATATAGACCGCCACCGATAGGGTGAGTATGAGTGACAGCTATTAAAATGCTAAGGACATTACTAATTAACACAACATAGTTACCATGGGTCACAGACCCAGAGCAGATGTCTTATTATTATATTTTGTATGGGTAATCATCCAGGCCGTATAGACCTCCCCAAATACGGGGAGTTACAGAGATTAAAGTGCTAAGAATGGTACTACTTAAAACAGAACCTAGTTAAAATGGGTCCCAGACCGCATGTTTTGTTATTATATTTTGTAAGAGTAATCATGCAGGCCATATAGACCGCCACCTATAGGTTGAGTATGAGTGACAGCTATTAAAATGCTAAGGACATTACTAATTAACACAACATAGTTACCATGGGTCACAGACCCAGAGCAGATGTCTTATTATTATATTTTGTATGGGTAATCATCCAGGCCATATAGACCTCCCCAAATACGGGGAGTTACAGAGATTAAAGTGCTAAGAATGGTACTACTTAAAACACAACCTAGTTAAAATGGGTCCCAGACCGCATGTCTTATTATTATATTTTTTCAGGGTAATCAGGCAGGCCATATAGACCTCCCCGGTAGGGGGGGGGTAACAGGGATTAAAGTGCTAAGAAAAGTACTAATTAACACAAGCTAGTTACCATGTGTCCAACACCGTGTGTCTTGTTGTTATACTTTGTCAGGGTAATCATGCAGGCCATATAGACCTCCCTTGATAGGGGGAGTAACAGGGATTACAGTTCTAAGAATAGTACTACTTAAACACAACCTAATTAACATGGGTCCCAGACCAGATGTTTTCTTATTATACTTTGTCAGGCTAATCATGCAGGCCATATAGAGCTCCAACAAAAGGGTGGGTAAGAGGGATTCAAGTGATAAGAAAAGTTTTACTTAACACAACAAAATTACCATGGGTCCCAGACCGCGTGTCTTGTTGTTATACTTTGTCAGGGTAATCATAACCGCCATATAGACCTCCACCAATAGGGGGAGTTACAGGGCTGAAAGTGTGAGGAATAGTACTACTTAACACAACCTAGTTGGGTCCAAGACCGCATGTTTAATTATTAGACTTTATCAGGGTAATTATATATCTAAAAAATCTATCTATTTTTCTTCTATCGATTCTATCTAACTATCAATCTATGTATATCTATCTATCCTATCGATCGATCTATCTTCTGTCTGGACTGTTTTGAGACAGCCACTTGTGTTTCTGACAAATTTGAAGTAGGAGGACAGAAAAATCATCTTCTTCCATCTCCCGGTTCCAAAAATGAAGGCCATATAGACCTCAACCGATAGGGGGAGTAACAGGTTGTAGTAAAATGTTAAGAATAGTACTACTTTACACACCACCGGTCACAGACCACATGTCTTATTGTTATACTCTGTCAGGGAAATTATATATATTTCAAATCGATTTATTTATATATCAAATCAATTTAACTATCAAACGTATCGATCAAATGTAGATTGCATCTATTGATCGATGTAATTCGTATCTATAAAATGTATATTACATATTTTGGTTGATGTCATTCGTATCTATAAAATGTATATTGCATCTTTGATTCGATAACATTCGTATCTATCAAATGTATATTGCATCTATTGATCGATGTAAATCGTATCTATCAAATGTATATTGCATCTATTGAGCTATGTACAGTGTATCGATCATATGTATATTGCATCGATTGAGCTATGTAATTTATGTATCTATCTATCAAATCTACCTATCTCGTGGTTCTGCAAGTGGACTGTTTGCGGTTGATTGCAGTGCGTTACACTTGGAGTTTGCTCTGTCACTGTGATGCGGCCGTAACCCTTACACTACCTGATAGATACGACATCATTACTGATGTTTTAAAGCACGTTATTGCAAACAATTTGGGAATGTTAGGTGATTTAGGCCCTTTATGGGTTAAAAGCAGACTCTGCATAAACTATGTAATTTTACATGGGAGTTTTGCCAGGGATCCCCCTCCAGCATGCCACAGTCCAGGTGTTAGTAACCTTGAAACAACTTTTCCATCACTATTGTGGCCAAAAAGAGTCCTTGTAGGTTTTAAAGTTCGCCTGCCTATTGAATTCAATGGCGGTTCGCACGGTTCACAAACAATACCAGAAGTTCGAGTCCGCCGTTCGCGAACCGAAAATTTTAAGTTCGCGACATCACTAGTAGCCAATAGGATGACTCACAACAAGTTATTGCCTACAGCTAGACCTTCATCAACTGGTTATCTAATGTCTAAATGATAATAGAAATAGCTTTTTAGAAAATTAAAAGGAATGATCCAATGATGGGTTGCAAATTTGATGGGCATCTTGTCTAGGCTTGACACAGGGCTAGATTATGAGTGAAGCACAATCGTGAGATTGCTGTGATTTTTACGCTCAACTCTGTATTACAAGTGGAGCAGTGTTTAAATTACCGCAAGTTTGTATGCGTGAGTTTGCGATATATGTATATTTGCGCTCCCTAAACTTATACTGAGCCCCATCGAGCACAAAATTGAGCTTATATTACAAGTTGAAAGTAAATGAAATCACTTAAACACAATCACATTTTACGTTCAAATATTTTAAGCTACTTGAAAGTTTGCGTAAAGCGTTTAGGCGGGGGAACAAGTTGCAATAAACTATACTATTAACCCCTAAACCACCAAACCCCATCACAAACTACCTTGCTACACTGTTCACCCCTATACCGCCACACCCCCCTCCGCAAATTACCCCACTACACTATTAATTCATTACCATCACACAGCCTACCACAAATTACCTGCTACACTATTAACTCCTAAACTGCCACATAGCCCACCACAAATTACCCAGCTACACTTCTAACCCCTAAACCACCTCCGCTATAAACTGCTTACACTATTATCCCCCTAAATGCCAGAACCCCCATCGCAAACTACCCCCAAACCTATTAACCCCCTAACTGCTACAACCTCCATCAGAAACTACCCATAACTTATTAACCCCTAACAAACACAACCCCCCATCGCAAACTACACCCTAACCTATTAACTCCCTAACTGCCAAAACCCCCAATTGCTAAATATTTCCTAACTTCCTAATAGCTAAGCCCCCTAACCTAACAGCCCTTAAGTTACAAAAAATAAAAAAAATCCCTAATGCTAGAACCCTAAAGTTAGAACTGACCAACATGAACCCGGCTTCATTATATTGGCAGATTGGACTAAGAATATAAAAATCAGCCAATAGAAATGCAAGGACACCCCTATATAAGGGGGAACTTTGCATTCAAGCTTCAGTGTGCGGCAGTGACCTCATGAAGAGGACATTGGGTGGAAGATAAGAAGAAAAAAAAGTCAGATGGATAGAAGTGGACAACCCCCAGAGGAGAGCTACCATGGAAGAAGAAGAGTGCTACCGGCGGTGCCCACCTAAGGAGCCAAATTCATGTTGGAGTTTATTATTATGGATTTTTTTGGGGGTGGGTGTAAGGTCATTGGTGGAAAAAGAGCTTAATCACTGATGCCCTGTTCTTTTTTAGGATAGATGTTTATATATTTTTTTAGCAAAAGAGCTATATCACTGATGCCCTTTTCAGGGCATATTTTGTTAGAATAGAGCATGTATTTTTTAAGCAAAAGATTTTTTAGATTTTTTTTTAGGATTAAGTACTTTTTTAAACAAAATAAATATATTATTATTATATCTTTTTTAGGATAGGCTATTTATTTGTTTTTTGTTTTTTTCACAAAAGAGCTTAATTGCTGATGCCCTTTTCCGGGCATCTTTTTAGGATAGGTTTTTTTTATTATATTTTCTTAGGGGGTGGCTGTTACTTTGATTTTAGCATACGTTTTTTTTTATGTAAAAGAGCTATTCGCTTCCTCTAGGGCACTAGAGTAGGTTTTAGTGTTAGTTTAGGGATTTTTATAGTTTTAGAATAGGTTTTACTGGTTGTGATTTTTCATTTTTTGTAATTTAGGGGTGTTATGTAAGGGGTGTTGGGGGTAGGAGGTCAGGGAGTATTTTGTGATGGGGTATTGTGACGGTCAGGGTGTTAATAGATTAGGGGGTATTTTGCGAAGGGGGGGTTGTCCCAAATTAGGGAGTTAATAGATTAGGGGAAGTTTGCGATGGAGTGTTGTGGTGGTTAGGGGTTAATAGTGTAGCTGGGCAATTTGCGGTGGGTTGTGTGGAGTGTAGGGATTGTTAGAGTGTGTAGGGGGCTTATTGTGATGCGGGTTAGCATGCACCTATGGGTATTAGTTTTTTTTTTTCACTTTCGTGCTCCATTAAAGTCTATGGGGGGTACGTTAGTTAACATGATCATATCTTTTTGTGTGCATCTGGTTGTGCATGCGTGCAAAATATTTACTTTCAAATCATAATACAAGCTCAACCCAACACATGTAAAAAGTCTCCGTCTTGCAACGGGTGTGCACATTAATGCTCCACTCGTAAACTAGATCACCTGAACAACACAATTCCTACTCTTAAATCTTCCTTACCAGGAACTACTCTTCTACAGAACCTTTCCTTTAAGCAAGTCTACTTATACAAGTATTCTTATTTTTTATTCTTACACACAAGCTGAATAAATGCCCATCAGCTTCCTGAGTAATACAAACCATTACAGTATAATTGCATCTCTGAAGGCTGGAGTTATTCAAAATAATCCATGCACTTGAATGGAATATCTAATCCTGGAACTGATATATAGACAGACAATTTATACCACACTGCAAAGGAAAGTTCTCATTTTTTAAACTATGCTTCCACATGAACTAAATGACTCCATGGCTTCATGTACATAATTCATACTTGTAGATTCTGTAGTTTATTTTTCTAATTTATAGTATTTTAATAGAATAATGTGGGACAAACTGAATATTAATAATATCAAGCAACCTACTTCAGTAGTTATTTCTTTTACCTTTAGTACAAATATTTCTTTTTGCCACTTCCTAACACTGAATTTAGATTGCATTTTGGCAGCTTTTAACACAGTAACTTTTTCAGGAAGTATACTATTCCTGGGAAACTTGAGTTTAAAAAGAAATACTTTTTTTTAAGTCTTGTTTTACTTTAAACCACAAAACACTTCAAACCCTTTCAAAAGCAAGGGCACATGGACAAGGGCAACATAGATTTTCTGAAAGTAGACTGAAAATGAATCTCCTAATTAAATTCAGTCAATCTCTAAGGAAATTAAAATACTGGAATCTAAGATCATTTTTAGAATGAAATGATAACAAACAAAGAAGTTAAAGATATGAACTTCCTATCTAGAAAATAAAATAAGAATGCCATTAATATTTAAGCATATTACTATGTATTCCATCTATAAAAAATGTTTTCATGTAAAACTGTTCTAATATTTTCTTTTTTTGTATCTAGAAACCAACAAGGGTATTTTATAAAAAAATAAAGAAATTACATACAAATATATTGAATAGATAAATATGTTTTTCCATTTCCTTTCTCTGAGAACTCAAATAAATAGACAATAAAATAAAAAAAATGCTGGAGCAGACATCTCTAAATATATTGAGCCACCCACTGGTTGATAAAAAAGTATTTTGTTCCCCCTTTCCTTGTAGCTATAAAGAAATGACAAAGCTTGTGAAAAATAAAATAAAATGGAATTCTTTGCTCATTGGAAATACAAAACTGCTGTAGATTGGTGTTTGGGCTGCCTCTTAAATACAATGCTGGGAAAGGTTAACCATACTGTAGCTCTCTTTTAAAATCATCTTTTATAATAGTGACTGAATCTTTATAATTTTACTTAGTAGACAGAATACCAGTATATTGTTTCCTATGAATGCTTTCTTTTCAGTACAAATTGCTAGCGAAAAAATATATCAAAGAATGGTAACAATTTTTCTTTGTAATACACATCTCAAAGAACTATGGATTGGGAAATACATTATATTTAACTTATCTTGACAGATTTAGCCTTAAGAGTGAAGCTGCAGGAACAATTGTTACCAATCTATGTTTGAACAGAGGTATTAATTATTACAGAATATTTTTTGTCCCACTTTTACCAATACTTTGCAGTAAACTGATAAAGTAAAATTTTACATATCTGTGTGACATCTCTTGTTGAACTATTATTATGTAAATAGGCTACCTTATTTGTTTCACCTACCAAGAGTGATGGATTGATGGTTTAAAGAGAATACGTTTAGTTGTGGCACTTTCAAAAACTGTAACAAACATTTTGCAAGATAGTGACTCTGTAAATATATGTTTCTTGACTCAATACTATTATTATTATTATTGGTTATTTGTAGAGCGCCAACAGATTCCGCAGCACTATAAACAAAGACGGAGTACAACAAAACCTTTATAGGGATAAAACGGGTAGAGGGCCCTACCAAGGTTTGCACTGTTGTAGTCAGCTCTTAAGAAGGTGATCTACAAACAGCTGGACTCTTATGCTTACATGCTAAGGGTGTTCAGGGGATAGCAATGGAGGAAAGGAACTGGTATGAAGAAAGGTTAGTGTAGGTTGTATGCATCCCTGAACAGTAGAGTCTTTAGGGAGCGCTTGAAGCTATCAAAACTAGGGGAGAGTCTTGTGGAGTGAGGCAGAGAGTTCCACAAGATGGGAGCCAGTCTGGAGAAGTCCTGTAAACGGGAGTGTGAGGAGGTAACAAGAGAGGAGGAGAGGTAGGAGGTCATGAGCAGAGCGAAGGGGACGGGCAGTACATTATCTGGAGGCAAGGTCTGAGATATAGAGGGGAGCAGTGCAGTTGGGGGCTTTGTATGTCAGAGTGAGAATTTTGTGTTTAATCCTAGAGGCAAGAGGAAGCCAGTGAAGGAATTGGCAGAGAGGTGCAGCAGATGAAGAGCGATGTGTAAGGAAGATGAGCCTGGCAGAGGCATTCATTATGGATTGAAAAGGAGCTAGACGGCAGCTGGGTAGACCAGAGAGGACAGAGTTGCAGTAATCGAGGCAGGAAATGATGAGAGAGTGGATTACAATCTTAGTTGTGTCTTGTGTAAGGAAATGTCTAATTTCAGAGCTGTTTTTAATGTGGAAGCGGCAGGCTTTAGCCAAGGACTGAATGTGAGGAGTGAAAGAAAGACTTGAGTCAAATGTCACCCCAAGACATCGGGCATGCGGGTAGGGGTAATGATGGAGTTCTCGACAAGTATAGAGAGAGTGGGGGTTGAGATTTTAGAAGAATGGGGGAAAATAAGCTCAGTTTTGGAGAAATTTAGCTTGAGGTAGTGAGCGGTCATCCAGGAAGGGATGTGAAAAAGACAGTTAGTTACACAGGTTAGCAAGGAAGAAGATAGGTCTGGGGCAGAGAAGTAGATTTGGGTGTCATCGATATACAAATGATATTGGAAACAGTGGGACTTAAATATGGAACTTAATGATGACGTGTAGATTGAGAAGAGAAGAAGGACCGAGGACAGAGCCTTGCAGTACCCCAACAGAAAGTGGTGACGGGGCAGAGGAGGCCCCAGAGAAGGCTACACTAAAGGTATGGTTTGACAGGTAGGAAGAGAATCATGAGAGGGCTGTGTCACAAATGCCGAAGGATTGGAGGGTTTGGAGCAAAAGAGGGTGGTCAACAGTATCAAAGACTGCGGACAGACCAAGAGGATAAGCAGAGAGAAGTGGCCTCTTGATTTTGCATTGATAACTTTAACGATTGCTGTCTCTGTGGAGTGATGGGGATGAAATCCAGATTGCAGTGGGTCAAGGAAGGAGTTTAATGTAAGGAAATGGGATAGGCGTGCATATACTTGCTTTTCGAGAAGCTTTAAGGCAAGAGGGAGGAGGGAAATAGGGTGGTAGTTGGATGGGGAGGTTGGATCAAGGGAAGGTTTATTAAAGATAGGTGTGACCAGTGCATGTTTCAGAAATGAGTGAAACATACCGGTGCTGAGGGAGAGGTTAAAAATGTGTGTGAGTATAGGGGTAAGGGTAGAAGAGAGGAAGGGGAGTAGCTGTGAGGGGATAGGGTCAAGGGGACAGGTAGTGAGGTGAGAGCGCAGTATAAGTGCATAAACGTCTTCCTCAGTAACAGGGGAGAAAGAGCTAAGTTTATGGCTATGTGGGTTGTGGTTGATTGCAAGCCTTTGAGGGGGTAAGAGAATGGAAGTATGTTGAGAGATGATTTAGTTTCTGATGGAGTCTATTTTGTTATTGAAGTGGCTGGCAAAGTCTTGAGCTGACAGAGAAGTTGTATTAGGAGGTGGGGGTGGGCGGAGAAGAGTATTGAAAGTGGAGAACAGATGTTTTGGGTTTGAAGAAAGAGTAGAGATAAGAGTAGAGAAATAAAGTTGCTTATAGAGATTAAGGGCAGAATAGTAGGAATTCAAGATGCATTTGTAATGAAGAAATTCAGCTGATCTCCGAGATTTTCTCCAGTGCCACTCAGCGGTACGGGAACATCTGCGTAGAGAGTTTACAAACAATAATTTTGTCACAGTTAAACCTAATTTTTTTTAATAATTCAGATAGAGCATGCAATTTTAAGCAACGTTCTAATTTACTCCTTTTATCATTTTTTCTTTGTTCTCTTGCTATCTTTATTTAAAAAGCAGGAATATAAAGCTTAGGAGCCGGCCCAAATTATGTTCAGCACCCTGGATAGCGCTTGCTTATTGGTGACTAAATTCAGCCAACCAATAAGTAAGTGTAACCCAGGTTCTGAACCAAAAATGGGTCTCCTAAGCTTTACATTCCTGCTTTTAAAATAAAGATTGCAAGAGAACGGAAAAAAAAATGATAATAGGAGTAAATTAAAAAGTTGCTTAAAATCACATGCTCTATCTGAATCATGAAAGAAATTTTTTGGATTTAGTACCGTTTAAGTTTCTCAAATACTGAAGATTTGGTGAAATGTGCACTGAGGTGCACTCATCAGCTTAATTTGTCTAGTTTCTCTTTAATAGGACAATAAAGAGAGACTAAAGAGGTTGTCAAAATGTAACTAAACAAGTTTGCAAGAGATGAGAAGTAACTTGAAAGGCCTAGTGTGATGCTTCCCATTGAAATTAAAGGGACATTAAATTAAAAAATGTTCTAACTTGATATAGATAGAGTGTACCATTGTAAACAACGTTCCAATTTACTTAAATTGTCCAATTTACTTAATTCTCTTCATATTCTTTGTTGAAAAATCAGCAAAGCATTACTGAGAGCTAGTTAACACATTGAACGATCCAATAACATGAGGCATGTAGGTGCAGCCACCAATCAGCTACTCTAGGTATTATTTTTAACATGTGCAAAGAAACAAGCAATCAAATAATGACGTCCTGTAGGGGGCACCACTAAAATACCAGATAAAAAAAGATGCACTGTGTGCAATGTGATAATAACAGTGTGTGTATATATTTATTCACACACACTAAAGTATGTTAGTACCAAAAAAATAATAATACGATTTCTGACAGAATAAATTGAATAAATTCAATAAAATAAATTCAAATAAAATAATAAAGAAATGTGACAAAAAAAAATACAATCAAATAAATTGTTATGTATAGTTATATAATAAAAAAGGGAGAAGGGGGTGTGTGTGCAAAAAAATTGTATGAGAATGTGTTCTCTGTAGAAATGAAGACAAATTACTTGAATAAATGTCCCAAGAGAGAACGGAGTGTCCCCACAAATGTCTCAAAAGATGATGGGTATGATGATGCTACAAAATTAAATCCAAACGGACACTGAATAAGGCCAAGGCGGCTCCCCTGAAAAACCCGATGCTGCAGGTTATCTGTTGAGAATAGAAGAATAAGAAAGGGGGCGCCTCATAGTGTGATACGAAAAGAATAAATCATGAAAAAAATACACTCACAGGAAAAGTGAGTGTATTTTTTTATTTTTTTCACAATTGAATCTTTTCGTATTACACTATGAGACGCCTCCTCTTTTCTTCTTCTATTATTTTCAACATGGAATACCAAGACAACTAAACAAATTAGATACTAAAAGTAAATTGGAAAGTTGTTTAAAATCACATGCACTATCTGAATCATAATTTTTTTTTATTCCTGTCCCTTTAATGGGTTTATACCTTATCATAGCTATATCATCATAGCTATGTGATTCTTAAAATGCTTTAGATCCACATATATTGTGATATGGTTAAAGAAGTACTATAAGGCCAACTCATATCTTATGTTACACAGGTTAAAAAAGAGTCACAACATCTACAGGCTATTCTGGCATCATGTATTTAAGATCTCACATACTGTGTGATATTGAGATTATCAGTTGGTATGAACCATATCAACCTGTTGTTATGTGCACAATGGTAGAGTCAGGAAGTTCCTCTTGCATAATGTGTGTGTGTGTAACTATATCATTCTTAATAAAGTTTACAGTTATGAAGACCTGTGCTTGATCTCCTTATATAAACTAAGGTAAGACATGGTGTCAGAATAAGGAGTTCCCCTGCTTCCATCTGAACTGACAAGCAAGGACTCTGAGGAATCCATAAGAAATCTTTGCAGCAAATTGAGAATTGAGAGTCAAGGCTCTGGCAGAGTGACTACAGCTTCTTCTCATGAACTGAGTAAGTGCATCATAACTTGTACAATTGACTGTGATTCCAACAGCACTACAGACTTTTATATTAATACTACATAATTCAGAACAATATAAATCTAGAGTCAGTAACATTAAAATGGAAAAGTTAAATCATGCACCAGAATTGAAAATGACTGGTAATATGGAAGATGCATGGCAGAGGTTTAAGCAAAGATTCCAGCTATATGTTATAGCTATAGGAGCTCAGGAGCAAAATGATGAACAAAAGATTGCACTTTTTCTGACTGTAGCAGGATCAGCAGCAATAGATTTATACAACACCTTCACATTTACAGACAAAGAAAGGAATGTTTATCAGGTTGTTCTAGACAAATTTGAACAGTACTGTGTACCTAGACGCAATGAAACCTATGAAAGGTATCTTTTCAGATGTAAAATGCAGAATGAAACAGAGACTATTGAGGAGTATATAACTGAGTAGATCATGTAATTATGGAGCAATGTGTAACTCATTAATCAGAGACCAGCTAGTCATGGGTGGCAGAAATATAAGGGTTAAAGAATGCTTGCTCAGAGAGAAAGATTTAACAATGGAAATGCGGTAGAAATTTGTCAAAGTTCAGAGGCAGCACAGGAACAAGTGCGCACACTCTGCCACAGTACAGCAGCAACACCAGTAATGGCAGTTACAATGGGGAAAAACAAAGTTTTATCACACAAACAGCAAATTCACAGCCTGTATCAGACTGGCTATGTACCAGATGTGGAAAGCAGCATGATATAAGACAATGTCAGGCTTATGGACAAATTCACAGCCTGTATCAGACTGGCTATGTACCAGATGTGGAAAGCAGCATGATATAAGACAATGTCAGGCTTATGGACAAATCTGCAGAAAATGTGGAAAAAGGAATCACTTTCAAAAGATGTGTAAAGCTAAAAAAACGGTTCACATTGTTGACCAGTCAAAAAGTAAGGAATCAGAAGAATTCTTTATTGGAATACTACTTAACCAAAGCTACAGATAAGGAGTGGGTCACTGAAGCTATTACAAATGGCACTAATATTGCTTACAAAGTAGATACAGGCGCACAAGCTAATTTGATACCTGAGAGCAAGTATCACCAACTGAAGAACTAACCAGAACTTCTGAGAAGCTCAGTTAAACTAAAGACATATAATGGGGATTTTATCCCAGTACTTTGCAAGTGCAGTGTGTTCCTGCAATATGGAAATCAAACGCATAAAATGAAGATTCTGGTAGTTCCAGGAAACAAACCAGCTCTACTGGGACTTCAAATGTGTGAAACTTTAGGACTGATTAAAAGGGTAAATGCCATTGATGGAACTAATAAAGAAGAGGACATAGAACATTTATCAACAGACTATGCTGAAGTATTTGAAGAAATAGGCTGTCTTCCAATGCAACATAAAATAAAACTTAAAGAAGGTTCTCGTCCAGTAGTGCATGCCATGCGAAATGTTCCAGTTGCTCTAATGGATCGTCTTGAACGGGAACTTGCTCGGATGGAGGAAAAAGGTATTATAAAGAAAATCAAGACACCTACTGAATGGGTTCATTCTATGGTTTTGGTGGAAAAACCAGATGGGGGTCTCAGAATCTGTATTAATCCCAAGGAACTGAATAAAAGCATCTTAAGAGAATGCTTCCACTTACCAACAAAACCAGAATTGCTTGAGGAGCTAAGTGGAGCAACTGTATTCAGTGAACTGGATGCATCATCAGGATTTTGGCAAATTCCACTGGAGGAGGAAAGCATGAAACTCTGAACTTTCAATACACCTTATGGGAGGTACTGTTACAAACGACTGCCCTTCGGCTTGTGTTCAGCACCAGAAGTGTTTTATAGTACCATGCAGCAACTTCTTGAACGAATACCAGGCACAACTGTATTCATTGATGATATTTTGATCTGGGGTAAAACCAAGCAAGAGCATGAAGAAAGACTAAAGATGGTGCTAGATGTTGCTAAGGAGAATGATTTGAAGTTCAATAAGACAAAGTGTCAATTCAGAAAAACTTAAATTCAATATTTTGGAGAACAACTCACTGAAGGTGGTGTTTTACCAGACATGAAAAAGATTAAGGCAATTACAGAAATGCCACAGTCAGAAAATAAGCAAGATATACAACACTTACTAGGAATGGTAAATTACCTTGGCAAGGTCATACCTAATTTACCAGACAAAACTGTACTAATGCGACAGCCACTCAAAAAAAACTATGCCTGGGAATGGCCAGATGATCACCAGAAAGAATGGAAGTTTTTGAAGGAAATGCTTACTTCTGCACCAACTCTGCAATTCTTTGATCCAACAGCAAAAACAAAGTTGTCAACTGATGCTTTACAGAATTAATTGGGAGCAGTTCTATTTTAAAATCAAGGCGCGAGATGGATGCCTGTGGCTTATGCATCTAGGGCATTGACAGATACTGAAAATTCATATGCTCAAATTGAAAAGGAAACACTAGGATTAGTTTACGGATGTGAAAAATGTCATGTTTATTTTTATGGGAGAGTATTTTCAGCAGAAACTGATCACAAACCTTTTATTCACATCTACCAAAAGGGCTTGATAGATGCACCTCCAAGAATCCAACGTTTGTTGTTAAGACTTCAAAGGTATGACTTCACCTTCGACTTTATACCTGGCAAGGAGTTGGTGGTAGCGGATGCTCTGTCACGAGCTTACTTACCATTTAACAATGAGGACTTACAGTTGCAGAAAGAGGTGACTGTTCACGTCAATCTGATTTTGAAGACAGCCCCGTTTAGTCATGCAATGTAGGCAGCAATAGAACAGGCTACAGAAACAGATGCTCTTTTAAGTCAAGTGAAGAAAGCAGTTTCTATTGGCAAATCTAAGACACTAATGCCATCACTGTATAGACCATACATTTCTGAACTTTCTTTGATAAAAGGGGTACTTTTGAAAGGATAAAAGATTATTGTTCCAGCGAGTTTGCAAAGTCAAATACTGAAAAGACTACATGAAGGTCATTCAGGTATAGAAAAGACAAAAAGACGAGCTAGAGACATTTTGTACTGGCCAAACATGAATGAAAACATTGAGACAATGATCACTCAATGCCTGACTTGCCAAAAATTTAGACCTCAGTTACCTAAAGAACCTATAATGGATATGGACTTCCTGTTGGCACCCTGGGAAAAGTTAGGAATGGACTTGTTTGTTTTAAAAAATCATCATTATATCTTAGTAATGGATTACTTCTCTTATTACCCAGAGATAGCAATATTGGAAGATGAATCTGCAAGTACAGTGATCAAAAAAGTAAAAGCAATTTTGGCAAGACATTGCTTTCCAAGAGTAATAATATCAGACAATGGTCCTCAATTCAATTGTAGAGAGTTTAGGGTTTTTGCCAGTACCTATGAATTTGAACATCGAACATCCAGCTCTAGATATCCACAAGCAAATAGATGCAGAAGCTGGAGTAAAGATAGTGAAAAACATACTTCGTAAAGCAGCAGAAGCAGACTAGGATCCATGTCTGGCTCTTCTTAGCTATAGAGCTACTCCTTTAAAATGTGGGAAGTCACCGGCAGAGTTATTGTTTGGCAGACAGCTGGTCACACAAGTACCAGTTTTGAAACCTTGGAAAAGGTTCCCACAAAAACATGTTATAGAAACCAAATTGAAACTCAGAGTAAAAAGGAATACATACTATGACCGAGCTTCAAAGCCTTTGGAGAATCTTCAGGTACAAACTCCTGTGCGAGTACAAGGTTCAAACAGCTGGAATACAGAAGGGACAGTTATCCAGCAATATTCTCCAAGATCGTATGTAGTTCAAAGCAATGATAGGCAATGTTTACATAGGAATCATAGACATTTGATGGCTATTCCATCAGTTCACAACAATTCGACAGTGAAGGAAACCTGTGAGGATACATTGAATACTCCATTGCATCTGGAGAATGAAGATGCCAGAGAAACTTTGCAAAGCTCGACTGACTTGCCTGCCAATGATGCAATGCAAAAAGGGTCAGGTCGATATATCAAAAAACCTAATCGTCTCATTGAACAATGTTAAAAGGGACTGAAGTTTTTTCACATAGACCACAGTTTAAAAAAATGTACTTTAAGTTTTCTGTTGTTTAAAAAGAAAAGAAAAGGGGGCGGAGCCAACTCTCAAGGGAACCAGACGTGCATGGACGGAGCTCCTGGCTCTAATGAAACTAAAATCTTATTTATTTGCCCTTGGGACCAAATTTTTCTACACCATAAAGGAATCCCTTGATCTCCAATAACTCTAAGTGACCCTGCAAACGCTCAAATAGATATCCCTAACTGCCAGAAGTTCTATCACAATATGGCCGAGATGACGGCCTGGTACTGTCTAATGGATGATGTGGCGCAGCTTCTAAAAGAGCACTTTTTCAGGATGGAAGCATCACTTCTCGAGTGCTGAGATATCACTAACATTCCGGAGCATGGTACCTTCAACATGACTAGCGCCAACACTATCTTGGATTGGAGTGTCGCCACTGATATACCAACCCCTGGGACCTTGTGTCACCTGCCTGATTCAACCCAACATGGCGACTCGCTTGAGCACTACTGCAGGGATCAGAATGCTCGAGAGGTATGTGCTTTGCCGAGGGCAGCGGAGGAAGACTATCTTGCCATGCACTTTGTCCCTAGGCTGCTAGGTGAGAAACGAGTCCATGGAAATGCTCAGACCTCGCTCTCAAACTTGTTTGCAGCTGCGGGGTATGTGAAATTCACAGATCGCGACCATGTCTATGGGACTTTCCCCTTGCTCCGTGAGGTAAGGTCAGAAGTGTTCGTGCTTAAGAATTCTGTTGCCCCTGTTGGAATTAAGTTCAGCGGGAACCTCTCTGAGCGTCCAAGAGCGTACTTCAATCCCCCTGCACCTACGCTGAAAATTGGAGTGGGTTAGATCCTAATGTGCGATTGGTGAGCAGCAAGTCCATACAATCTATACATAGTTCTCCAGTGCTGTTTACCTATAGATCTGCAGACTTTTTATTTCCCCCTTGATAACCTAACTTGCATTGACTGCGATATTGCTGGCTACCTAATAGAGTGAGTTAGCTTTATGAACAGACAACCCTGGTCAGAGGATAGCTGCGACACAAGTGGTTTAGGCAGCCTGGCAGTGTATGTAGCATTTTTCCTCGCAGTCAGCGCAACTATAAGACTCCTGTCCTCTATTAGCTGCAATGAATGATGACTTCTACTCGGCTCTATATAGGACTTGGTTATGTTTTGTTTATGTAAGATTACTAGGGTAAACCTGGATGGACGTAACTCTAAGTTCTATTTTCAATCTTTGCCTGTGCTGCCTGGGAGACTCCCATTCAGAAAGCTATAGTAACAACACGATATCCAGCTGACACACTAAACTTTGTCTTAATATATACTAATCAGTTTGTCTTGTATGCTGACAGCAATGTTTGTATGCTTTATCATAATGTATTTACAGGCTCCTTACTGTTTACACCTATTGGGATTAGAACCTAAATATCTTATTACACAATTCCTCCATGTTTGTGGGCTTTTATACTGCTTGAATATGCATGGAGTTGAGGTGGAACCTGTGAGTATGTCGTCCCGCTGCCAGCGGCCGAGGCATCGTGATGCCTATATTAAACAAATATATAGCTCCATAGTCTTATATCACAATGCATATCACCGTACATAAGCAATGTGTTAACTTTTTGCTATATGACCAACCTTCAGATTTTCCCCTGATATCCTATCTACATTTGCTGTAACACCATAGCAAACTCACAGCTGTAGTTAGGTTACAATTCTTGTCATGTGGATGTCTAAGTAGGATAACACTACTGTTCCATTAATATGTGTCTGTTTGATACACTTTTATCTCACCTCCCACTTGGTAGTTTGCTGTCTCCCTTAGGGATTTACTTACACTGGGAATGTTCATTAAGTAAAATATTTCTTTGAAATATCCTATAAAAATAATTGTATGCTTATGGCTTGCTTATGTTTAATGTTTAGATATTTAGTCTGCTTATAATACACGCCGCACATGTGGCTAGCCTAGTGAATTCATTAGGGGTATATATACTATAAAGATAATTCACACATTGTATTTAAGCCCCTATGTTGTTGGCTCAAGTTTACATAGGAGTCGCG
Source organism: Bombina bombina (assembly GCF_027579735.1). Taxonomy (NCBI): domain Eukaryota; kingdom Metazoa; phylum Chordata; class Amphibia; order Anura; family Bombinatoridae; genus Bombina; species Bombina bombina. Next base: position 415,800,609 of record NC_069504.1, read on the forward strand.
TTAGTCAAACATCTAGTCCCTTTTTACCTAACTGCATTAGCCTCATATACTGACATAGCATTTGCTCTTGTTATATCCCCCTATCTAGGTACCTGGTTTACAATTAGCTCCCTACTTTGAGAATTATCTGGATAGACCTTATAGCCCCTAGATTATGGTATCCCCATGTATCTCCATATCTATAACTATTGCCCTTGAATTTTCACTGCAAGGCTGCTTTCTTAACTGTATTAATGTACCCCCTTAGGTAGCCCTAGTGACCTACCTCTAACCCTTAATATATGGCCAATAGCTTGTATAGATCTCACTTCTGGAGATTGGAATAAGTGGCCCTGTTAGGACTGGGATATATCAGGTTTTTTTTTTTTTTTTACTCTCCCGTTTGACATAGTAAATTCACATTTCCAATGCCTTAAATCTGTGCAGCATAATATCTAGTGTTTTGTACCCATCAAATGACGTTGCCTATCTGTTGCCATTATGCTTTTTAGAAGTTAATACCCTGAATTTCTTAGTATATAGCTCGCTGCTATCTAATGTGCTCACTGAAATAACTCTATTTCCCCCCCCCCCCCCCCCCATATATAATTAGCCTCCTATTTTAGAAGGATTATCTATGCGGTCTTTCTCACTTGTACCGCACCCTAGTTACCATCCTTACTTATACAACATTTTTCTTTTCCACTATTACGAGCCTTAGTACAACCTTTAAACCTACATAAACATTTGCATATTTTTATACCTTATCTATACTCTGGATAAGAATCCCTTCTGTATAGTACTTCACACCCTATAGGGTCCATAGCCCCCTGGTTGTTGCCTTGCTATTACCAATTATGGTTTTGAGAAAAAGTTAAAAAGAGGTTCTGCATTTGGGGTCCATAAGTGGCCCTGTCGCATCTATGTCTACCTACCTTACATTATGTAGATAATGCATTTAATGTGTACTTTGTCATTTATCTGTACTGTATTTATGTGCAAATAATTTCTTTTGACAATTTACACTGTAATTGTTTGTTTTCCCTGTTAATACGTGTTAATACTTACTATTTGTATACATGAAACAGAACCTCAATAAAAATTTAAATTTAAAAAAAAAAAAGAAAAGAAAAAGGGAAATGAGTGATATTGAGATTATCAGTTGGTATGAACCATATCAACCTGTTGTTATGTGCACAATGGTACAGTCAGGAAGTGCCTCTTGCATAGTGTGTGTGTGTATAGCATTCTTAATAAAGTTTACAGTTATGAAGACCTGTGCTTGATCTCCTTATATAAACTAAGATAAAACACATACTTTCTTTCACTCTTAATTAAAGAGTTGCAAGAAGCAATTCTGCAGGATACAGTCCTGGATTCTGAATAAATAAACTTAGGTCACATTATAGGGAATAGTTTATTAATCCTCTGCTTAAATTTGCACAATGTCAAGTTCCTTAGGCATTCTAACCCTTGTACATGCTGCTATAAACACTTTAAAAAAAAAAACATTTTAGCAAAAATGACCATGCCTTGGGGAGGGCATAAGGGTTGCTTAATTAAAATAGTAACATTCATGGGGGCAGGGCAAGCATTGCAACTAAGCATAACACTGCAGCTCCGGCAAAAAAGCCTGTAAATTTTTTAACTTGACCGCTCAGTTATGCCTAAATCTGCTCCTGAAGGATACTTATCACCAGTGACAACCTGCAGCATCCCTATCCTGCGTCAAGTGTCCTGAGACATCGGAGAGACTTAGAAAACCCATGGATCTCTTTGACGCTCTGTGCTGAGGCCATTTAAGAGTGGCCATCTTCCTATCTAAGAGGAGACTCACAGTGTATGAATGGCAGTGAAGCTATCCCCGTTGGTAGCACCGGAGCCGACACATTGGATGGTGGTGTAAGTGGGATACTAGGTGGGTAAGGCTACTGTGTCAATGGAACAGCAAGGAGACCTTGTGAGATCTCAGACCGATTTACCCAGGCTGCAGTCTACCAGACCTAAATGGAAAACTGAGCAGCGCACACTGTGTGTATATTGTGGAGTCACCTCTGCCCAATGTGCTCTTCCTTATACCGGGGAGCGGCTAGATTCTGCTGCATAAAGCCCCAGATGAATAGAGGCTTACTCTACTTCCTACGCATCTCAAGATTTTAAGTATTAGCAGGGAAAAGTATCCACCATAGGAGGCCTTACTACTCTCAAATACAATATAATGGCAACAGCAAGAGATAACCTTGAATACAGAGTGATGCAGCTTATTGCCACATACCAAGCTACATTCCTCGAGATAGTTCATACTTAGTTTAAAATGGACTCAGAAAGTGCTCCTGTGGGGGATATAGAGATTGTCAAGGCTGTAAGTTTGAATACACCTAAAAGAGAGGAAGAAGCAGTTACATATAACAGATCCCAACCCCCTAGCAATCAGAGGATCATATCTACCATTCCAGAGGAAGAAGCGGTTCTTCGTATGCAATGATACTCCATTCACAAAAAACAAGTCCGGATGCAACTCCAGAACTGTACCCAAGCTACGAGTACACATATGAGATATAGTAGCTTATTACTCTCAAAAAAAATTGGCTACATATCTGCCTTTTACTCTAGATGTTGATGATCCTATACTCCAGTATCTGCCCCTGAGATTATAGATCCTGTGTGTACACCACGACCACCTCTGGTCGGTTGGACTTAGAAGGGGAGTAGGATAAAAGGGGTCTATGTTCTTAGGATTTTACCAGCCCTCTATTAGATCTTAGACCTGGGTATATATGTTATATTGCATACCACATATATCGTGGGGCTATTCAATGTTTATAGTTAAATGTTATCCTGACTGTAGTGAATGCTTAGTTTTACGTTGTCCTAATAAGATCTCCTAGATCAGCTATATTGTTTAGCTTAGTATTAACATCAAACTAACACTCAACACTAGCAACTTATGAGCATAAATTATCATAGCTTGTATGAAGAGACATGATAGCACCTTGTACCCCATATAGTTAGACTACCTGCGGCCGAGGTAGTCATATATGATCAAACAGTGATATATACATTCCCACATACTCATACATGCACCGTACAAAGCTAAATTAAATCTTTATAAGGCACACATACTAAATCTCAGACGGCACAGTATCTATATAAGCTGCACACACAGCTAAAATACTAAGTTGCTACTTCATGCTAAAGCTGAATCGTGATTTTTGAACCCCTTATTAGCTGAGGAGAATTACGTTAATTTTGTTATACATTTTATAAACACACCTTATATGTTATAAGTACATTTTAAAATGTATCCACTATAGATGAAAATTTGACAAGTTCATTAAGTCTCTCTCTACCTGCTGTCTACACAAGGTAAATGAAACTACCCTTTAAGGTATAGCAGTTTTTAAATCCTAGTAGTGAACCTATTACATTTAATGTCAGCCGGATGAGTACTTAATGTGTATATAGTTTCTCCTCATACTTGAAACTCTCTAGGGCTCTCTACAAATGCTGCACAACAATTTTTCTTTGGGGCCGATACTCTATATAATCTCATATGACACCACATACATAGCATGTGATATTTATTATTTATTTCATATAACTTACTAGATTTTATTATGATTTTAAGTGAAACCTCATATATACTGAGGTCTCAAATTCAATATAGTACACTAGCCCTCAGCTGGATATTATAAGCATTGGAACCACCACCACCTTTAAAGTTTACTGAAGCAAACAAACAAAAATATATCCCTCGGAGCTATCCCCCAAACTTTCTATTTTAGATGTTTTATGAAAAGTTTTTAATAACAACCCCTTTCCCCACTATATATTCTCAAAAAACACTGTCATTACCTATTCATCCCTTGTACTTTAACAGGCTATGTATTACACAACATTAATATCCCCAAATAATTAAATACCCATAAGTAAGGCACTCATTTTTAAGAATTATACAAGAATTACACTCAATACTCTCCACACTGCTGGTTACTAACTAACAAACTGCCTACTGACATCTGCTAAGGAATGCTGAGTTAACCTACTGTCTCTTCTGCTTCCAGGTATGTGAATTAAGGCCCTGCATTGAAATCCTGCTATTCCCTGCTTTTCTGTCATTTTACTCCAAGTCTCTCTTTTTGGTATGTGAATTAAGGCCCTGCATTGAAATCCTGCTATTCTCTGCTTTTCTGTCATTTTACTCCAAGTCTCTCTTTTTGGTATGTGAATTAAGGCCCTGCACTGAAATCCTGCTATTCCCTGTTTTTCTGTCATTTTACTCCAAGTCTCTCTTTTTGGTATGTGAATTAAGGCCCTGCATTGGAATCCTGCTATTCCCTGCTTTTCTGTCATTTTACTCCAAGTCTCTCTGTGTATATGTATATTGAGCACATTATTTTAGGCTGTTAAAATTCAGTCCTGCATTTTTTGTAATGATTTTTCCCATTGTCTCAATTCTAATGTCTTGTTAATTGCCATGTGATGCTCAATCCTTATCAATACTTGCTATAACTCTAAAATTTATAGTTTTCTTATGTCACAGTTTTAACCCCCTCCAAATTTTATTGTCTGTTTACTTAACTCATCTCCCCCTGACCAGATTCTAACATTCCAATTGGCCTTACCACCTGTCTTTGATTAGCAATCAACTAAAGTTAGTGGACTCAGCTGACTGCCCTACCTGTATATATTTCAGACTAGTTTGGGAATGTGCACTGCACAGGGGTGTGCACTGCTTACAGGGCAGTGTACTTTTTAACAATAGCATATGTTCACATTTTCCAAGTAAACATTTTATAAGTGAGGCACTAATTTTTAAGAATTATACAAGAATTCAACAAGGATTGGGCAAGGAGCAAGACACAAGGCAAGTATTCTTGTAATACTATGTTTTATGTATCTCATTGTATCCTTTTGCAAGTGCTGCTGTAACACTGTGTCTTAAGTGTTTACTTGGTTCCCACTTTCATAATAATGCTCAATATCTTCATATTCCTTTTTGCTACCTCTTGTCTCTATAACAAACTACATTACTCACTTACTCCTTCTCCCTCTCCACCTGCACTGTTCATTAGCCCATCTCTCTTATACTCACCTTACTTTTGTACTCATGAACTTTACCTATTCCTAAACACTCTCTTTCCTCCCTGCACTTCAGCCAAACAACAGTCTCATTACTGCAAATCTGCTTCTCATCTCATGTCACTCTCCCTCTTGCTCATACTAGCTGCTGGCGACATCTCCCCTAATCCTGGTCCCTCACAACCTCCTAGCCTTTCACATCCTTGTGTGCCTTTCAATAGACTTCATAAACTAAACTCTGGTAACCTTAATCACATTCCTCTTACATCTAAAAACCCCTCCCCCTTCACTTGTGCACTCTGGAACTCTCGCTCTGTTTGCTACAAGCTCACTTCTAACCATGATCTCTTTATCTCCCACTCTCTTAACCTTCTGGCTCTTACAGAAACCTGGCTCTCTGCTTCAGACACAGCATCCACTGCTGCACTGTCACATGGGGGTCTCCATTTCTGCCATACTCCTAGGTCTGGCAATAGACAAGGAGGTGGTGTCTGTATTTTACTTTCCTCTCATTGCACCTTCCAACAAATACACATTTTCTTCATTTGAAGCACACATGATTCGGTTATTCTCTCCCCTCTCTATACGTGTTGCAGTCATATGCCTGGCTCCCCAACTCAATTTTTAGATCACTTTGCTGCCTGGCTTCCTTATTTCCTTTCCTCAGACAACCCTGCCCATATTCTTGGAAACTTTAACATCCCTCTTGACCATCCCACTGCCTCCTCTGCAGAACAACTTCTTCAACTGACTTCCTCTTTCAGCCTGTCACAATGGACTGACTCTCCAACTCACAAAGATGGTCATTCCCTTGATCTGATTTTCACCTATCCATGCACTCTTTCAAATTTAACAAACTCCCCTTTTCCTCTCTCTGACCATCATCTCCTAACTTGCAACATCACTTCCCTACCTACAACTCCCCCTCCCCCTCCCTCTACCCCTCACACCAAACTTCACAGAAGCACTAAGTCACTAGATCTGCATCAGCTCGTTAGCTCTCTCAAACCTCTCCTCTCATCCATCACCTCCTTTTCCTGCCCTGGCCAATCTATCTGCTAGTATAATTCCACCCTTACATCAGTCATTGACACTCTGGCCCCTCCAACCTTAGCTCAGAAACCACACTCTCACCCTCAGCCCTGGCATACTCCTCTGACACGATACCTACGCAGATGCCCCCGTACTGCTGACATTGGAGGAAATCTCGCAGTTCAGCTGACTTTCTTCACTACAAGTTCATCCTGAACTCCTACTATTCTGCCCTTAATCTTTATAAGCAACAATATTTTTCTAATCTCATCTCTACTCTTTCCTCTAACCCTAAACGTCTGTTCTCCATGTTCAACACTCTTCTTCGCCCACCTCCACCTCCTAACACAACCTCTCTCTCAGCCACTTCAACAACAAAATTTACTCCATCAGAAGTGAAATCAGCTCTCAACATACTTCCAATCTCCCACCCCCTCAAAAGCTCATGATCACCCAATACCCAAATATCCAAAAATGCAGCTCTTTTGTCCCTGTTAATGAGGATGACGTTTCTGCCCTTATACTGTCCTCCCACCTCACTACCCCATCCTCTCACAGCTACTCCCCCCCCTCTCTTCTACCCTCACCCCTATACTCACACACATTTTCAACCTCTCCCTCAGCACTGGTATATTTCCCTCATCTCTAAAACATGCACTGGTCACACCTATCTTCAAAAAACCTTCCCTTGATCCAACCTCCCCTTCCAATTACCGCCCTATTTCCCTACTCCCTCTTGCCTCAAAGCTCCTCGAAAAGCTAGTTTACGCACGTCTATCCCATTTCCTTACACTAAACTCTCTTTTTGACCCACTGCAATCTGGATTTCGTTTCCATCACTCTACAGAGACAGCAATTGTCAAGGTTACCAATGACCTACTTACAACAAAATCCAAAGGCCACTTCTCTCTGCTTATCCTCCTTGACCTGTCTGCAGCCTTTGACACTGTTGACCACCCTCTTCTGCACCAAACCCTCCAATCCTTCGGCATCTGTGACACAGCTCTCTCGTGGTTCTCTTCCTATCTGACTAACTGTACATTTAGTGTAGCCTTCTCCAGAGCATCCTCTGCCCCGTTACCTCTTTCTGTTGGGGTACCTCAAGGCTCTGTCCTTGGTCCCCTTCTCTTTTCAATCTACACGTCTTCACTAGGTTCCTTAATAAAGTCCCATGGGTTTCAATACCATTTGTATGGCGATGACACCCAAATCTACCTCTCTGCACCAGACCTACCTCCTTCCTTACTAACCCGTGTCACTAACTGTCTTTCTCACATCTCATCTTGGATGTCCTCTCACTACCTTAAGCTAAATCTCTCCAAAACTGAACTCCTTATTTTTCCCCCTTCTTCCAATGTCTCCACCTCCAAAATTTCTATAACTGTTGATAATTCCATCATTATCCCTACCCTGCATGCCCAATGTCTTGGGGTCACACTTGACTCAGATCTTTCCTTCACTCCTCAGATTCAGTCCTTGGCTAAAGCCTGACGCTTCCACCTTAAAAACATCGCTAAAATTAGACATTTCCTTACACAAGATACAACCAAGATTTGAATCCACTCTCTAATCCTTTTCCGCCTCGACTACTGCAATTCTGTCCTCTCTGGTCTACCTAGCTGCCGCATAGCTCCTTTACAATCCATTATGAATGCCTCTGCCAGGCTCATCTTCCTTACTCGTCGCTCTTCATCTGCTGCACCTCTCTGCCAATCCCTTCACTGGCTTCCTCTTGCCTCTAGGATTAAACATAAAATCCTCACCCTGACATATAAAGCTCTCAACTGCACTGCTCCCCCCTACATCTCAGAACTTGTCTCTAGATACTTTCCCTCCCGTCCCCTTCGATCAGCTCAGGATCTCCTCCTCTCCTCCTCTCTTGTTACTTCCTCACATTCACGTTTACAGGACTTCTCCAGACTGGCCCTCATCTTGTGGAATTCCCTGCCTCGCTCCATAAGACTCTCTCCTAGTTTTTACAGCTTCAAGCACTCCCTAAAAACTCTACTATTCAGGGATGCATACAACCAACACTAACCTTCCCTAACGCCATTGCTTTCCCCTTGAACCCCTTAGAATGTAAGCCTATGGGCACAGCTGTTTACAGATCGCTTCATAAAAGCCGACTACAACAGTGAAACTCTCGGCAGGGCCCTCTACCCACTTGACCCCTACAAAAGCTATCCTGTACACCGACTATGTTTACAGCGCTGCGGAATCTGTTGGCGCTCTACAAATACCTGATAATAATAATTAAAAGGGAAATAGCCAAGTTTAATATAATTGAGGTTTAATATGTTAATGTGGTTACTGGTTAACTAAGATACTCTGCCCAGAATGGCTATGCTTTTTATTCCATATCAGATAAATCAGTCTAGTCATGCTACCCACAGAATGTCATATTACTATGTTGAATCCTATCAGCCTTGCAATTTTACTGTTCTTTGCTGTTATGTATACTTTAAAACCTCAATAAAAAGATTTAAACAATAAAATAAAAAATAGTGACATTCATGAATAATATTCCTTTATTTTTTCAAACTTTCCTTCTATATATCTCCTTCACTTAAATGGGCATTTAAAAACCAAAACAAAACATAGAATATTACACTTTAGACGAAGGTAAAGTTAAGTAGCAGCTATCTTAAGACTGCAGCTACTTAACTAGCGTTTCAGACTTGGTCGTTTGAGCCTACAATGCTAGGGTCCAGAAGCTGCATTCACATGTAACAATGGGGCCCAATAAATAAAAAAAAGAATTATAGTTTTATTTTAAACAATTCAAGAAATTAATGTCGGAACATGGGGTATATTATTCACAAACACAATTTATTTTATCATTTTAAAACCTATCTCCAGTTATCTAAGAACTGATCCTATGCCACTCCAACAACATTTCATTTTGAAGTGCATAGTCTTTTTAAATAGTTAATTTGCAGTTGATTTAAAAACTATTAGGAAAAGGTTATCATGGTTTTCTTTTTGCGTTGAATCTCATAAACCTCACTAAAACTTTGAATTTAAAGAAAGCAACAGAAATATTCCAATCCCTTTAATGCAATTCTATATTATTTTAACATAAAATCAGAGTAATAAAATGTAATTTTAATACGAAATTCAATGATAGAATTTACTTATATTTTTTAAAAGATAGGTTTTTATTTTATAATAAGTTTTATATTATTATTATTATTCCGTAGCACTGGAGTGTTTCACTATTATTTCTCTTTAAACTATTTAATTGTGCTTTACAAATACTGGTTATTGATTGTCTGCTCTGGGCATACAAATGATTGCTTTCAAGTTTTCTTTTTTGTACATTTCTGAAACTAGTTCTATGCACTAACATCTAAAATAAATTCTGCTTCATTCATAACAGAGAGTGACTTACAAATATGATGAATGGTGGGTACATTCCTCCTCTGCCAGAATGTAATAGTGCACAAGTAATCACTTGTGTAAACTTTCTCCCCATTCTTGTGCAACCTATTCAACTGATCGTTTAGGAATGTTGTAGCTCCTACACCTCTGAGGTGGCAGATACATTAGGAAGCAACAGTCTTATGATCCATTGCTTCTTAACATAAGCAAGCCTGTGCCACTAGGGCTCTGTCTTAACAAGCTTCATAAATTAAGCCCTTAATGTCAAAATAAGGATGCACTATTTTTAAATCATAATAATTAATCATAATAATAAATCATTTCAAATATTTGTATGAAAGTCCCCTAATTTATTAAAAGTCATTATAGTTGATAAAACTGCCTTGAACTAATGTTTGTGTCATGAGGTTTGAGTTTTTGAGGGTGAAGCAATTAATTTGAGTTTGGCTGCCAACTAATTTCGATGTAACTTCTATGTAACTGTATAAGAACCTTAGTCACTTTGTTTTTTTCTAGCTAATTGTCTTTGAAACACCAGCAATTTGTTTATGCTATTACAATGTTCTGCTTCTTAATAAACCTTATAACCCAAAAAGTGTAGTCACAGACTTTGCAAACAAAATACAATAACCGTTGCTGCACTATAGAAATTAAAAGAGCACTGAGGTAATTTGAGGTAATTTGTTTTCTTCTCCGTTAAAAGTTTTCAACCAGATTTTTATCAGCCAGTGTGTTGTCTCTGATTGTTCATTATTTTAATAGGAATAAAGGTGGCACTGGTCTTTGTGTACTAGAATAAGGAACTAATTATTTAGTCTATGTCAAGTGAAGATAAAATAAATCATTCTTATTTGGGCAGAATAAAGGAATAAATTACAGTTTTAATTTGATGTCAGTGTGTAACCTTTTATCGGTTTGGCAGTGACAGACTAAATTGCAAATTGGTTCCATACTTCTTACTCAAACACTGTGAAAAGAATAGTTTAAATATCATATTAATTGATAATTTTTATACATTTCATTATTTTACTAATTTGCAATTACATTTGGAAAGCAGGAACTTACCTATATGACATCTAAGGTAGCAGTGTGACCTTGACTAAGTCAGGACGCAGAATCTGATGCAGATGCTTCATGCTTTTTTGTAACCTAATTTCCATGACATTGCACTACTCATTTGGGAAACATGAAAAATATTTTTTTATTCTGTACACTTTGGACTCTTGGTGAGAAACCGGATGATTGAAATTCTGTTCCAGGCGCTGTATATGTTATTGAAAATAGAAAGCTGTCAACCACAGACTTATGGATAAAATACAGTGTATAGGTATTGCTTATAACAGCTCTGTCTTTCTCACCTATTATTTTGTGCATGAATTCCTGACCTACAGTATCTGTGAATAAAATATTAGCTGTGGCAAAAACAATATTAAAATAGTACTAATTCTGGCATAGTCTGTGTGCAAAAATAAGTTCTTATTCACTTTTATGAATGTGATATGAGATATGACTTTTTTTAAATGTTTACTATTCATAACTTAATGAGACATTACATCTTAAAACAAACAAGACCTAAACAAAAGGCTATTGTTTGTTAATTGTACTAAATACAGAATTCCGAGACTTTTTAAATATTTTTAATTATATTTTTAGTCTAAAATATGTCACCTCTAACTTGCATTGGCTGCAGCTACCTGTCAATATTTTTCAGTTTTTTAATTCCATGTAATTACATAGGTTAGTATAATCTTTTGCACATGAATGTATGTAGAAATGCTTACTTAAAAATATTTCTTGGTGTAAATTCTTTTGTTTCTGAGATAACCTCCTTTTTATTTATATTTTAATTAAAAATCTATATTTTCAACAATTTAGAAAGTTCCTATTGTGCTAAAGTGAGTAATTGGTTCTCAGTAATTAACAGTCTCTGTTTATCATGTGCTGGGTACACAAGGTTAACTATCATGAACCTCGTCCATCCAGGCTTGCCGGAGTGGGCAGCATGTGCTGCCCAACATAGTACAGGTTGCTGCTTGTACAATGCTGCCCCCTGCTTGCCACAGCTACTTAACAGATAATGTAAGCAAGCCTGAAGTGCTGGGCCTGTAAAGCTGCATATGCAGCTTAAAGGGACAGTCTAGGCCAAAAAAAACTTTCATGATTCAGATAGTGCATGTAATTTAAAACAATTTTCCAATTTACTTTTATCACCAATTTTGCTTTGTTCTCTTGGTATTCTTAGTTGAAAGCTTAACCTAGGAGGTTCATATGCTAATTTCTTAGACCTTGAAGCCCACCTCTTTTCAGAATGCATTTTAACAGTTTTTCCCCACTAGAGGGTGTTAGTTCATGTATTTAATATAGATAACACTGTGTTCGTGCACGTGAAGTTATCTGGGAGCAGGCACTGATTGGCTAAACTGCAAGTCTGTCAAAAGAACTGAAATAAGGGGGCAGTTTGCAGAGACTTAGATACAAGGTAATCAAAGAGGCGAAAAGTATATTAATATAACTGTGTTGGTTATGCAAAACTGGGGAATGGGTAAATAAGGATTATCTATCTTTAAAACAATAAACATTCTGGTGTAGACTGTCCCTTTAATAAATGGAAACCAATGTGTGTACTTTTTAATAGGACATTAAAGTGAATATAATAATTTGTATGCACCATTAAAATAAAAAAATAAAAACTCCAAACTCGTATTACAAAGCATTAGGTATTATGGCATATTGTTGGCTTTATTACCCTCAGCCTTTTTTGAAAAAAACATAGTTTATGCTTACCTGATCATGGTGGTTAGAGTACTCAATCCATTATTCCTGGGAATAACTGTTCTTGACCAATAGGAGGAGGCAAAGATTCCCAAACCCCAGGAGCTTTATAAAACCCCTCCCACCTTACCAGAAACTAGTCTGATGTATAGCAAAGCAAGAAAGGTATAGAAATGAATTAAGAACCAAATATTAGGAGCAGGAAAAAAATATGTGACAAAAATAAATACCCATCACCAACAAAAAAATTACAGGGTGTGATCATGTGTACTCTCACCACCATGAAAGAAATGAATTTATCAGGTAAGAGTAAATTATATTTTCTTTCATACACTTGGTGAGAGTCCACTCTTCATTACTCCTGGGAACTAGTACCCACACTGTGAAATCCACGAGGAATGAAAAGAAAGGGTGTCATAGAAAAATATTTTTTTTTTACAAAGACGCTAAATCATCAACCCAAATGACCCAAAACAGTCTTATCCTAATGGAAAATAAGAGGAGGATCACAAGAAAGACCAGTTAATTTAGATACTCTTATAGTAGAAGAGATAGCCAAAAGAAACACAATTCTCCAAAAAAGAAGCTTAATATCCACTTTATGCATAGGCTCAAATGGAGGATCCTACAAAACCTTTAACACCAAGTTAAGATTCCAGGGAGGAGAAATTGGCTAAATCTGTGTCAAAGCCTGGAAAAAACATGAATGTAAGGAAGATTAGCAACCGTCCTAAGAAATAAAACTGAAAGAGCAGAAATCTGCCCTTTCAAAAAACTGGCAGATAGGCCCTTATCCAAACCATCCTGCAGTCTGCAAATTCTATAACAATGCCAGGAAAAGCCATGATCCATACACCAATAAATAAAAGCCTTCCAAACCTTATGATAAATCTTCCTTGTCACAGGCTTACGAGCCTGGATCAAAGTCTCAATCACAACCTCTATGCTTAAGAACTAACCATTTAATTTCCATACCATCAAACACAGAGATTTGAGATGGAAAAACAGACCTAAATTATGAACTGCAGAAATTAGACAAGAACTTGCTTCTGCCCATGAGAAAATTTGAGGCACCTCCCTCATGGCTAGGGAAATGTGGGTTTTCCCCTGATGATTGATATAGCCACTACTGTGACATTTTCTGATTAGAAATGGAGATAGGGCTCCTTTTTCAAAAGAGACCAAGTCTGAAACTCCGAAAATAGCATGCAGTTTTAGAATATTTATTGGCAAACTCACCTCCTGAGGACCCAAACCCCTTGTGTGCTGCAAGACCCCCCAAACAGCTCCCCAACCTGAAAGGCTTCCATTTGTAGTGATCACAGTCCAGGTAGGATGAGCAACAGAAGCCCTCTGAATAATGAACTGATGGATCCAGCCACCAAGTCAGGGACTGACTTCTTCTCTGATCCAGAAAAATCTTTTGAGACAGCTGAGTATGATCCATGTACCACTGACAAAGCATACAAAGCTTAGGAGGTCTCATGTGAAATTGAGCAAATGAAATTGCATCTAAAGATGCAACCATAAGACCCAGTACTTCCAAAGTGCCACAGTAGGAAAAGAGAGACTAATGACTTAGACAGGCTGACACAAATTTTAACCTTCTATGATCTGTTAGAGAAAGACTCATGGAGACTAAAAAAACGACACGTGTAAAAATGTAAAGGGGAATAACAGTAAATAAAAAGATTCTGTCCCAAGGCTATACATATTTATACAAAATATAATTATAATTGCCCAAGCAAGGCTACAGAGTGTAATAAAAATACAAATATGATACTTACCAACAGACACTCATCTACTAGTAAACAACCAGTAGAAAGTCAAACCAGTACTGAAACATATCAGCAGAAGTTATGGAATAGGAGTATATTGTAGATTCGTAAGAGGAGGCAAAAGACAAGTTCCTGCGACCACTATGGATGGTCAGTGAAAAAATGTCCCATGAGGTGAGTAAGAGAGCTATTAATCATATTCCATATACATCCCTCTGACAAACACTGTATTCTGAGGGGGAAACGGGCCTTAACACAGACTGAAAGCCCCTCTCACTGAAGAATCATATACACATCTTCAATCTTCCTCCAACAGAGGCAAAGACAAGACTAGTTACCAGTAAGGTATGTGTGTGTGTGTGTGTGGGGGGGGGGGGGGGATATAGATCTCTTGAGGTTTGGGAGTCTTTGCCTCCTCCTAGTGGTCAGGAAAGGTAATTCCCAGAAGTAATGGATCATTGACTCTCATCCTCTTTATGAAAGAAATAGTGGCATGATTGGAGCAAGACATGAGGAAAGTAATTTAATGCATAAACCTAAAAATTTAAATTTCTACACAATAATGCAGTGCTTCTAGGGAAATAGAAATCTTGCATCAATCCTGTATCCTTTTAAATAGATATGGTACTCACAATTTTGCTGTTTTTTGTGTTGTACTTCCTACTAACACTCACTGACTGATAAAGAAATGTGGCTCTTTGGAGGGTTGTACGTTTGCAAGTCTGACAAAAAAAAATGGTCTACTCAGAATATGAACATAAAAAACTGAGATACATTCTGAAATGCTCTCTTTTAGATAAAGCAAAGAAAACAAGTTTAATACAGTGTCCCTTTAACTATAGTATGTAAGGTTAGCTATGCAGGTAGGTAACATGAAGTTGCTATGAAACTTGCCTTGAGGTGGTAGGATCATATATGGTCAGATTTAGAGGAGTCTGGTTGCAGAACAACTTTATTTCAATGGAGGCTAATTAGTGTTTGAAAATTTTGTACGACATCCAAAAGCAGGCATAAAAGTGTTCTTTGTGGAAGTATTGCTGCAGTCAATCACAAAACTTTTATGAAATGGGGACGTTTTTGCACCATATTAAGGACATGTTAGTCCTACTCTAACGCATTTAAATATGGATGGATTTTAAATCCCTTGCACTGTGCACCCACATATTAGCTGTGCTT
Source organism: Bombina bombina (assembly GCF_027579735.1). NCBI lineage: Eukaryota > Metazoa > Chordata > Amphibia > Anura > Bombinatoridae > Bombina > Bombina bombina. The sequence goes on from NC_069504.1 coordinate 415,815,809, forward strand.
GTAGCTTACATAAAACACATTGACAGTGGCAGTTTCCTTTAGAAATTACCCATTTAGGGCCAGATTAAAAGTGGAGCATTATTTATCACTCCTGTCTGAGCATTAACTATGCTAGAAGTAAGCTTTTTGTGCACGTCAGGTTGCGCTTGTGTTACAAGTTGAAAATAAACAGTTTTTGCTCTCGCTAACCCGACAAGCATAAAAAGTCTGACTTAGAATATCACAAAAACAACCCTACTAGCGTGCAGGCACAATCGCATATTCTCAAGTGCGCTAACCCAACATTAAAATATGAATATTTCACATTCCAATGTTCTTCATATAACAGAATATGTTCTATTTATTCATAAATACATATTGTTTAGCTATATCTGATGGTATTTTGGTACAATATATATCTATACCTATATATACATACATGATTATATATAGGTATTGATATATATATATATATATATATATATATATATATAGGAATATCTCTTTAGAAATACTTAGAACATATTCTGCTATGTGCAGAACATTGTAATGTGAAATATTTACAGTAAATACATAAAACCATTATTAAATATGAATATTGCATAAATGTGTTTTTTCATGTTTTCCTCCACTTAACTGCAATGCACTTATATATACGTCTATTTATGTGTTTATATGTGTATATATGTATGTAAATACATATATATACACATAAAATACATAAATATATATATATATATATATATATATATATATATATATATATATATATATATACAAGTTGTATGCAAACGTTTAGGTACCCCTGACAATTTCCATTTATAAATAGTTGGGTGTTTGGATCAGCAATTTCATTTTGATCTATCAAATAACTGAAGGACACACTAATATTTCAGTAGGGAAATTAGGTTTATTGGATTAGCAGAAAATGTGCAATATGCATCAAAACAAAATTAGACAGGCACATAAATTTGGGCACCCTTGTCATTTTGTTAATTTGAATAGCTTTAACTACCTAGCACTGATTAATTGTAACTCACAATTGGTTTGGTGAGCCCATTAAGCCTTGAACTTCATAGACAGGTGCATCCAATCATGAAAAAAGATATTTAAGGTGGCCAATTGCAAGTTGTTGTTCTCTTTGACTCTCTTCTGAAGAGTGGCAACATGAAGGCCTCAAAACAACTCTCTAAATGACCTGGAAACAAAGATTGTTCAACATTATGGTTTAGGGGAAGGCTATAAAAAGCTATTGCAGAGATTTAAGCTGTCATTGTCCACTGTGTGGAACATAGTGAGGAAATGGAAGACCACAGGCACAGTTCTTGTTAAGGCTAGAAGTCAAATATTGGAGATGCAAAGGCAAAGGATGGTGAGAACGGTCAAAAACAGCCCACAGACCACCTCCAAAGACCTACAACATCCTCTTGCTGCAGATGGTGTCACTGTGCATCGTTCAACAATTCAGCGTATGGGAGAGTGATGCGGAAGAAGCCTTTTCTGCACACACGCCACAGAGTTGCTTGAGGTATGCAAACACTGTGCTGTGGACTGATGAAACAAAGATTGAGTTATTTGCTCATAACAAGGGGCGTTGTGCATGGCGGCAAAAGAACACAGCATTCCAAGACAAACACTTGCTATCCACAGTAAAATTTGGTGGATGTTCCATAATGCTGTGGGGCTGTGTGGCCAGTGCCAGTACTGGGAATCTTGTTAAAGTTGAGGGTCGCATGGATTCCACTCAATATCAGCAGATACTTGAGAATAATGTTGACAAATCAGTCACAAAGTTGAAGTTACGCCGGTGCTGGATATTTCAACAAGACAACGACCCAAAACACTGCTCAAAATCTACTCTGGCATTTATGCAGTGGAACAAGTACAATGATCTGGAATGGCAATCCCAGTCCCCAGACCTTAATATCATTGAAAATCTGTGGGGTGATTTGAAGTGGGCTGTTCATGCTCGGCAACCATCAAACCTAACTGAATTGAAGATGTTTTGCAAGGAGGAATGGTCCAAATTACCTTCATCTAGAATCCAGACACTCATTACAGGCTATAGGAAGCGTCTAGAGGCTGTTATTTCTGCTAAAGGAGGCTCTACTAAATATTATTGTGATATTTATGTTGGGGTGCCCAAATGTATGCACCTGTCTAATTTCGTTTTGATGCATATTGCACATTTTCTGTTAATTCAATAAACCTAATTTATCTACTGAAATATTACTGTGTCTTTCAGTTATTTGATAGATAAAAATGAAATTGCAGATCCAAACACCCAATTATTTATAAATGAAAATCATGGAAATTGTCAGGGGTGCCTAAACTTTTGCATACGACTGTATATGCAAAATAGTAATGTGTATGCACTCTCACCATCAAACCATATCGGCCAGAGTGCTGTAATGGTAATCAGATAGCAATTGTAGAATTAGGCACTCGCTGGTCTTCAGTCAACAGTAACAAAAAGGTTTATTTCGTGATGTTTCGGGACCAAATACTGTCCTTTGTCTTCCTTGTTTTCTAACACCTCATATCTTTGAGTCTTTATAACTTTTTATGATTTTTTTTTAATAATTTATATTAGATAGTGTTATTATGAGTGTTACTGTACTTTGTAATGTATTTTTAACGTGTTTTCAGACACTATTTTGACACTATTTTGTTTTGTAAAACAGTTTACCAGAGCTTTGAGGTCACGCTAACCCGACAAACGTTACCTTCAATTGCGCTCAAGTAATACCGTTTACTTTCAACTTCTACTACAACCTAAAAACCTGATGTGCGCAAACAGCCCCGATGAACCCATTTTAGATCGCAAGCAACAGTTACCTCACTCACTACTAGTAATCTAAACCTTAATGTTTTAACATGCAAGCATAAGTGAGATGGCAGGTAATAATGGCTATATTTTACAAATATCAAAATACATTTAGCATGCCTACAATCACAATCATATTTCAGAGCTGTAAAGGCAGATAAATAGATACTCACTAGCCCCATAACTAATAATGGGATCACATCTTATATTAATATCCCGCAAAACCTCCATGACATAGGTAATACTTAACAAGGTACTTTGCCTAGCAAACCCTGTTGACATAGTACCTACATCCAACTTTCTGCCTCATGCTGCAGTCCCAGCTGACAGTTTTGAAAGTTAAGACAGCAGCCAGAGGCAGAATTAATCTGCCTTTATATGGTAAGGGAGCACTGAATGTGCTCCCTTTACCATATGCAGGCAGATCACCAATGCATACAATGAAACTCAGCTTGTGGTGCTGCATTGGGTGGTATGGGATGGAAGGAGGGAGGCGGGCGGGTGGAGACTCATGGAAGGGGGGAAACAGTAGAGAAAGGGGATTCCCTACCTATAGAAAATAAAATTGGTGCGGGATGGCCTGCTACACTACACAAATGGGTGAGGAATGGGGGCCCCAATGACCATTGTTTGTGGTTGAGGGTGAGATCACTGCACTACAGAACTTGTTTTATACAAATAAAAAAAGCAAACATAAAAAATCCTAAAAATTGAGTACTGGTGGACAGCTGCCAGTACCTAGGATATCAACAATTAGTTAGATGGTGAGGGTTAGGGAGCTGTTTGAAGAGGGATCAGGAAGCAGGGTGGGTGAGGAGGCTTTCCTATAATACAGACATTTTTATATATATATATATATATATATATATATATATATATATATATATATATATAAAATAAAAATAAAATATCAACTTCATACTGGCAGACTGGCTGTTTGGGAGGGATCAGGTAGGGATCATTGGGTGGGAGATGTTAGGTGGGAGGGTAATCTCTAAAATACAGCTAAAACAAGATATCGGATTAACCCTTTCACTGCCAGAAGTTTCAGAAGTGTGGTGCACAGCTGCAATTAGCGGCCTTCTAATAGCCAAAAGCAATGGCAAAACTATGCATGTCTGCTTTTTCTGACCAAAGAGGATCATTTGTGTTATGACTGCACACACCGTATGTACATAATTTCAGTGAGAAACACAAACGGCTAGATTACGAGTTGTGTGTTAGGCTGAAAAAGCAGCGCTAACAGGTCCTAACACTGCTTTTTCACTACCGCTGCTATTACGAGTTTTGAAGGTTTAAGGGCACTGCACACTTCTTTGGCCTTACCGCAAAACGACTTACGTAAACTTCGTAAAGTCTTTTTTCTATGGGACTTCCATAGCGCCGGTATTACGAGTCTGTCCTGGGAGGCCAAAAAGTGAGCGGTACACCCTACCCCTTTAAGAGTCCTAACGCATTTAAAAGTCAGTAGTTCAGAGTTTTATGGTACAACACTGTAGCATAAAACTCATAACTAAAGTGCTAAAAAGTACACTAACACCCATAAACTACCTATTTACCCTTAAACCGAGGCCCTCCCGCATTGCAAACACTAAAATACATTTTTTAACCCCTAATCTGCCTCTCTGCATACCGCCGCCATCTACATTATATTTATGAACCCCTAATCTGCTGCCCCCAATGTCGCCGCAACCTAAATACACTTATTAACCCCTAATCTGCCACCCCCAACGTCGCCACCACTATAATAAACATATTAACCCCTAAATCGCTGCACTCCCGCCTCGTAAACATTAGTTAAATATTATTAAACCCTAATCTGTCGTCCCTAATATCGCCGCCAACTACCTACACTTATTAACCCCTAATCTGCCGCCCCCAACGTCGCCTCCACAATACTAAATTTATTAACCCCTAAACCTAAGTCTAACCCTAACACCCCTTAACTTAAATGTAATTTAAATAAATCTAAATAAAATTGCTATCATTAACTAAACTATTCCTATTTAAAACTAAATACTTACCTATAAAATAAACCCTAAGCTAGCTACAATATAAATAATAGTTACATTGTAGCTAGCTTAGGGTTTATTTTTATTTTACAGGCAAGTTTGTATTTATTTTAACTAGGTAGAATAGTTATTAAATAGTTATTAACTATTTACTAACTACCCAGCTAAAATAAATACAAATTTACCTGTAAAATAAAACCTAACCTAAGTTACAATAACACCTAACACTACACTACAATTAAATAAATTTACTAAATTAAATACAATTACCTAAATTAAATTAAATTAGCTAAAGTACAAAAAAATCCCCACTAAATTACAGAAAATAATAAACAAATTACAGATATTTAAACTAATTACACCTAATCTAATAGCCCTATCAAAATAAAAAAGCCCCCCCCAAAAAAATAAAAAAACCCTAGCCTAAACTAAACTACCAATAGCCCTTAAAAGGGCCTTTTGCAGGGCATTGCCCCAAAGAAATCAGCTCTTTTACCTGTAAAAAAAATACAAACAACCCCCCCAACAGTAAAACCAACCACCCACACAACCAACCCCCCCAAATAAAATACTATCTAAAAAAAACTAAGCTCCCCATTGCCCTGAAAAGGGCATTTGGATAGGCATTTCCCTTAAAAGGGAAGTTAGCTCTTTTGCAGGCCCGAACCCTAACCTAAAAATAAAACCCACCCAATACACCCTTAAAAAAACCTAACACTAACCCCCTGACTTACAGTTCTGAAGACCGGACATCCATCCTCAAGGAAGCGGCAGAAGTGTTCATCCAACCGGGCCGAAGTCCTCAACAAAGCCGGGAGAAGTCTTCATCCAAGCCGGGTGAATTGGTCCTCCAGATGGGCAGAAGTCTTCATCCAGACAGCATCTTCTATCTTCATCCATCCGACATGGAGCGGTTTCATCTTCAAGAAATCCGACACGGAGCATCCTCTTCATCCGACAACTACCCGACAAATGAAGGTTCCTTTAAGTGACGTCATCCAAGATGGCGTCCCTTAGATTCTGATTGGCTGATAGAATTCTATCAGCCAATCCGAATTAAGGTAGAAAAAATCCTATTGGCTGATGCAATCAGCCAATAGGATTGAAGTTCAATCCTATTGGCTGATCCAATCAGCCAATAGGATTGAGCTCGCATTCTATTGGCTGATTGGAACAGCCAATAGAATGCAAGCTCAATCCTATTGGCTGATTCGATCAGCCAATAGGATTGAACTTCAATCCTATTGGCTGATTGCATCAGCCAATAGGATTTTTCCTACCTTAATTGCGATTGGCTGATAGAATTCTATCAGCCAATTGGAATTTAAGGCACGCCATCTTGGATGACGTCACTTAAAGGAACCTTCATTCGTCGGGTAGTCGTCGGATGAAGAGGATGCTCCGCGTCGAATGTCTTGAAGATGGACCCGCTCCGCGCCGGATTGATGAAGATAGAAGATGCCGTCTGGATGAAGACTTCTGCTCGTCTGGAGGACCACTTCTGCCCGGCTTGGATGAAGACTTCTGCCCGTCTGGAGGACCACATCTGCCTGGCTTGAATGAAGACGTCTCCCTGTAAGTCGATCTTCAAGGGGTTAGTGTTTTAAGGGTGTATTGTGTGGGTTTTATTTTTTAGATTAGGGTTTGGGCTGCAAAAGAGCTAACTGCCCTTTTAAGGGCAATGCCCATCCAAATGCCCTTTTCAGGTCAATGGGGAGCTTAGTTTTTTTAGATAGTATTTTATTTGGGGGGGTTGGTTGTGTGGGTGGTGGGTTTTACTGTTGGGGGAGTTGTTTGTATTTTGTTTTACAGGTACAAGCGCTGATTACTTTGGGGCAATGCCCCACAAAAGGCCCTTTTAAGGGCTATTGGTAGTTTAGTTTAGGCTAGGGTTTTTTTTATTTTGGGGGGGCTTTTTTATTTTAATAGGACTATTAGATTAGGTGTAATTAGTATAAATTTCTGTAATTTGTTTATTATTTTCTGTAATTTAGTGTTTTTTTTTTGTACTTTAGCTAATTTAATTTAATTTAGGTAATTGTATTTAATTTAGTTAATTTATTTAATTATAGTGTAGTGTTAGGTGTTAGTGTAACTTAGCTTAGGTTTTATTTTACAGGTAAATTTGTATTTATTTTAGCTAGGTAGTTATTAAATAGTTAATAACTATTTAATAACTATTCTACCTAGTTAAAATAAAAATAAACTTGCCTGTAAAATAAAAATAAACCCTAAGCTAGCTACAATGTAACTATTATTTATATTGTAGCTAGCTTAGGGTTTATTTTATAGGTAAGTATTTAGTTTTAAATAGGACTAATTTAGTTAATGATAGGAATATTTATTTAGATTTATTTAAATTATATTTAAGTTAGTGGGTGTTAGGTTTAGGGTTAGACTTAGGTTTAGGGGATAATAACTTTAATATAGTGGCGGTGATGTTGGGGGCAGCAGATTAGGGGTGAATAAATGTAGGTAGATGGCGGCGATGTTAGGGACAGCAGATTAGGGGTTAATAATATTTAACTAATGTTTGCGAGGCGGGAGTGCGGCGGTTTAGGGGTTAATATGTTTATTATAGTGGCGGTGACGTTGGGGGCGGCAGATTAGGGGTTAATAAGTGTAGATAGGTGTCGGCGACATTGGGGCGGCAGATTAGGGGTTAATAAATATAATGTAAGTGGCGGCAATGTTGGCGGCAGCAGATTAGGGGTTCATAAGTATAATGTAGGTGGCGGCGGTGTTCGGAGCGGCAGATTAGGGGTTAATAAGTATAATATAGGTGTCGGCAATGTCGGGGCAGCATATTAGGGGTTAATAAATGTAAGATTAGGGGTGTTTAGACTCGGGGTTCATGTTAGGGTGTTAGGTGTAGACAAAACTTTTATTTCCCCATAGGAATCAATGGGGCTGCGTTAAGGAGTTTTATGCTGCTTTTCAGCCGGCTCTCCCCATTGATTCCTATGGGGAAATCGTGCATGAGCACGTTACACCAGCTCACCACTGACTTAAGCAGCGCTGGTATTGGAGTGCAGTAATGAGCAAAATTTTGCTCAACGCTCACTTCTTGTTTTTTACCGACGGGTTGCTGAAAACTTGTAATACCAGCGCTGCAGGTAAGTGAGCGGTGAGAGAAAACTGCTCATTAGCACCACACAGCCTCTAACGCAAAACTCGTAATCTAGGTGATAGTTTCCTAGGGGAAGCTGGGGAAGAAATATCACAAAAGTAAAATTTCTCTCTCCTCTCCCTGGAAATAAAGAATATTACAGATGAAAAGTATTTACAATACGTGAATTGAGTGTATATTTGAATGATATTAAAGACAAAGCTTCTAGAAACAACACTCAGTAGTAGTTTCCCTCTTGAATTCTCATTCCAACAAACTTTAGAATTTCTAGCTTGCATTTGGTCCTAATCTTCACCATTAATAAGAGGGCAATTCTAGTTTTACATATTCAGTCCTTACTTTAAAGTCTACTCTAGCTATGGTACATTTACTACTACTTTCTGGTGCAGACTGATATGTGTGCATAGACAGTTTTAATTTACATAATCCTTTTTTGCTTTATAAATTGATTCATAATGTATTGATCAGTTACAGAACATACAGATCAGGCTGGATGAAAGTAGATAAAGGAACAGGTATAGATTTCGGAAAAGTCTGGAATTTGGAATATTTGCATCTTTAAAATGGGACAGTTTGAAGAGGGAATGTAACCTAGTGTTATCAATGTCTTATGTTATTTAGGCAACTGGAAGCTGTGCATAAAGGGTTAGGGTTAGGGTTACCAACATAAGCCCCAGTAATGAGTATATAATATGCTTCTACCACAGCACCACGTTCACCCAAATAATTACGGCTAACAAGCTTTTTAAAACAATTTGGTTATAGAGCTCCCATCAGGGAGTGTGCTGATGGGAGCTCTATAGCCAAATTGTTTTAAAAAACTTGTTAGCCGTAATTATTTGGGTGAACATGGTGCTGTGGTAGAAGCATATTATATACTCATTACTGGGGCTTATGTTGGTTCCTTCTTAGACCTAAAACTTAACAAGCAGTTATTTGTGTAATAAGCGTGAGAGTTCATACCGGTCTCCATTTTGTAAACAGCTGATAGTCATATAACAACACGTTTTATTTGGTTACGGATGCTTAGCAGGACAAGTGATGAGAGAGATATCATAGTTTACTAGTCTCATAATAATATAATAGTAATCCTGTAGGAGTATATAAATATAAAAAACTTTATTATCAAAGCGTGTGTTTACCTATACTATTTAATACTAACTATCTAGCTGGTAACAGTTGATAATATTAGTCAACGTTTATTTTCTACAAAAATGGACCGGCACTCTCTGCCATGATATAATACAAGAGTGATTTAACAATATTAACCATTATATCTGAATCTATATTGGGGGTATTACTAGGAAATACCACCTGGATACTGGTGGTCTAATTCCAGAACTAAACGATATTATAATTAGTACCATACCCAAATATACAATCAAAGATTCAGAGATAATAGGGAAATTATGCAAATAAATCAAGTATGCACCAAACATGCTGAAATACACAATATCTGCTAATAAATCTTGGATTCATAAGCTATATCATAGCCTAATACTATACTAGTGGTTAGCTGTTATTTGTAAATATACCAATCAGATAACTTTATACTTTAATATATTGTTCAACAATCGACACTGAAGAACAATTCACCTCAATATTGATATTACAACTCAAATAAAGTGGAACTGATACTATCTTAGCTCCACAATAATAATGGAATTCTGGAAGTAACAATACCTTTAGGGTGAAATTGATAGAACTTATATACAATATATCAGTTGTTATATTCAGGTCATCGCTAGATTGCCAATTCCTATTATTCTGCTACCACACCAGGTAATATTGAGCATACCAAATTTTGAGCCTGCATTAATTTAACTACCAGCACCAACCCAATATTAGTCAGATATTAAACTATCATTAATTTCTGCTAACACTTTAGTTTTAACTACACCCATTTTTAAAACACGTTCTAATAAAGATTAATATTTTTTAACCTATGTGACCTACCAAGTTCTCCTACACAAATTGTTCACAGAGTCTTAGGAGTGCTACTAAAGTATCCTTGTGTTCAATTCTTTATTGAATTTAAGTCAAATGTAACTTTAGATACTAAGCACCACACCACAATTTAATATTATATTTTTAGGCCAATTTGCCCTAATTGTAGATGGTGAAAATACTCTAATTATCTGCTTGTAGTGGTGCCATCAAATTTTTCTTTCTTAAATACTTTCATGTAAGGGGTCACTTGTATCTGTAGAAAAAAACAGGGGGAAGATATGAGCTCTATTAGAGCCTATTTTCCTCAGATTAAACTGTACTTTAAGTGCTGTATCTGCTTTTTTATGATATTACCATTTTTTCAGTGATCACCTGCATTGGACAGGCACAAGAGACCCCTCATTTGAAAGAGGGTAGTCTTTCCTTTCAAATGAGGGTCGCAATCCCCTGTAAGATGCAGATCACCACCCTTAAAGGGACATGAAACCCAACATTTTTCTTTCATGATTCAAATAGAGAATGCAATTTTAAACAACTTTCCAATTTGCTTCTATTGTTTGATTTGCTTCTGTCTCTTGTTATCCTTTGCTGAAAGGATTATCTAGGCAAGATCAGGAGCAGCAGAGAATCTAGGTTCTAGCTGCTGGTTGGTGGCTGCATATAAATAATTGTCATTGGCTCACCCATGTGTTCAGTTTGAAACTATTAGTGTATTGCTGCTCCTTCAACAAAGCATACCAAGAGAATGAACAAATTAGATAATAGAAGTAAATTAGAAAGTTGTTTAAAATTGTATTCTGTATCTGAATTATGAAAGAAATTTTGGGTTTCATGTCCCTTTAAAGTGGCAATAACCTGCTCTTAAAAGTGATGTTTAACCTGAGGGGGTGGGGGCTCATTTTTCCCCTCTTTTTATTTAGAGGAACAAGTGTCCCCTCATTTGAAAGACACGTGTCTTCCCTTTTATATGAGGGGTCACTTGTTCATCTAGCATAAATAAGAGGGGATAAGGGCTCTATTAGATATGCTCTTACCTTCAAGGAAACAGTACATTTAAGTACATTGGCAGGTTATTGCCAATTTAACAGTGACCACCTGCATCTTACAGGGGTATGTGACCCCCTCATGTAGAAAAGGGAATTGCCTTCTTTTAAATAAGGGTTCACATCCCCCTCTAAATTTCAGGTGATCACCATGTTCAGTGTTTGTTGAGTGGCAGGGGGCTCTTTGAGAGCTTCTATCCCCTCATAAAACACACAGTTATTGTAACTCAGAGTTGTATTAAAACACAGGGTACAATCTCCTCTTTCCTATGTGGGGGCCATCTATCACTGTCATTAGTATGTGGTTGCTATAAAATTGTAATCAATATATACTGTGTGGGTCAGTGGCTCCAAAAAAGCCCCTATCTCTTAAAGTAAGCATACAACACATAAGCTCACATGAAAGAAAAGTTTACCCATTTTCAAAAAAGGGGTCTCATGTCCCTTTAGATATCAGGTGATTGCAATAGAAATGTCAATCACCTGTTTTCTAGGTGTCTTTTATCATGCTCTTGGCAATAAAAGGGGCACTAGTACCCTAAAATAAAAACCTGAGTGGGACAGGGGACCCCTATTTTTAAAAAGAAGAGGTTCCTCTTTCAAAGAAAGGGTCACATGCCCAGGTTGCTACCAGCTGACGACCATGGTCTCAGTGATCACCTGACAAAAAATCCAAAAAGGCAGCACCACCATTATAGGAGCAGGTACAGAAAAGAAGACTACTTTTCGGGTTAAATACCCTTAGTCATGTCTCAAACATTGTGTGTAAAGCATAAATAACTTACACAGGTATATAACTCCACCCCTCTCACAATTTCATCACTTCAACAAGCTACTCACAGGAGGAGACTCCTCCAGCTGGTATGCTATTAATTTTACATTCTACACAATTATATACAGATACAGAATGCAAAATCCAGAAAACACATTACATAAATAAAGTCATATCAAAATCTCTATTAATACCATTTGGGGTTAATGCATCTAATTTATGAATCTAAAAAATGCCCTTTCTTTTTAAAATTAGTTCCCTATTACCACCCCTTCTTGGGATAGGGACCCAATCTATTACTTGGAACCTTAGTTGTGAAGTAGAATGACCTGCTTCCAAAAAATCGCACGCTACCAGGGACTTTTGATCCTTTCTCCTAATGCTAGATTTGTGTGGTAAAATTCTATCACGTACCCTCTGTGTCGTCTATCCGACATAGATCATGCCACATAGGCATTTAATAAGAAACACTGCAAATGCAGCATTACATGTAAAATAATCATCGATTCTATACTTTTTACCAGTGAAAGGATGGTAAAAACTATCTGACTTAATGAGACTGCTACAACGTGAGCATCCTAAACAAGGGAAAAAAACATTCTTTTGTGCAGATATATATCCTATAGTGTTCTTTTTCAATCTGCCTGCATCTGCCCTCACCAGTGCATCTCTTAAACTGGGTGGGCATGTATAAGCTGGCATAGGGGAATTGGCAAAAATATCTACCCCTTGATTATAATCCTTTGCTATATGCTATTGATGTCTAATTATATGTTGCACACTAGGACTCAAAAAATTTAATTCAGATACAAATACCATCCTATCCATATGACTTTTTTTGTGTTACTTGCAAAGTCTTACTATGTGATATTTTGTTAACCTCCTCAATGCTTTTTTTAATTAACTATTCTTGGTAACCTCTTAAAAAAACCATTTTACTTCTTCCAATAGTCTAGTACTCACCAATTTATCATCCTTGACTATTCTTCTGACCCTCAATTGTTGGCTCCTTGTCAAGGACTGTATCAATGAGGGAGGGTCAGCACTAGTATAATGTAGCAAAGTGTTATGATCAGTCTCTTTATGAAATAAATCAGTGAATAGAAGCCCATTGTGTTTGTACACACTAGTATCCAAAAAAATGATACTCCCTTCACTCCAAGTGAGTGTAAACTAAGTGACATATAGGTATATGTAGCCATTAATTATGATCCTAAACATAAGATAGAAAATTAGATCTCTAGTATTTTGACTCAGTTAGTTAAGGCTCATGTGGGCAGCAGCAAATGTACTCAGAGAACCATCACGGGTAGGACACGTACAGGATGTTTTCCTTGTTTATCATGCATTAATTGTAACTCCATGATTAAAGGAGATAACATTTTCCACCCTTATACGGGTAAAAAATATATGATTAAAGAATACCTTACCTGTAGATCTAAATATATTATTTACGCTAGACAGGTGCGATTCATTTCGGATCGATTCGGAAATTCATCCGAATTCGTAAAATTCGGGATTCGGATCGATTCTGATTTCCGAATTAAAATAGTGCCGAATTTACCGAATAAATCAGAATTAGTTCGGATTTAATCGGATTTATTCGGTAGATTTGGATGGCCATGGATTACACTAGTATTGTACAGTATATTAGGTTATATCACTCTGCTATGGGTTACACCTAATATACAGTACATAATACTAGACTAATACACAGCACATCCCACCGAATTCCGAATTTCCGAACTGAACCGAATCAAACCGAATCGATTTGAATTTATTCGAATCCGAAACGAATCCGAACCGAATTGATTCGAATTTTTCCGAATTCGAATTGTTCCGAACCGAAATTCGAAAAAATCCGAATCGATCCGAACCGGACCGAATTTTTTTCACCATGCATATATCTAATTTACGCTATTAAGTGTCCATGCTCTCTTTTATACATCGGCCAGTCGACTCAAGAGGCACGAGAAAGGATTTCTAAACACAAGTTAAACATTAGATGTGGAGACAAAGATGCCCCAGTTTCCTCTCATTTTTTGAAAGCGGGGTACAACATTAGCCAGCTCCGCTTTCAAATTATTGAACAGGTTCATATGCCCAGAAGAGGTCGCGATAGGGAGACTTTGTTAAGTAAGAGGGAAACCTTTTGGATTAATGAATTGAATACTCTATGGCCTACAGTTCTTAATAGGGAATGTAACTGGACAGATTTCTGGTAGACAATAGATTTTTTGTCTAATTTTTTCTCATATTCTGTGAATTATTTAATTTGACCACTATTTTAATATATAAACATCCAATAGGTTTGTAATTTATTTTCATATCTAGATATTATTTTTTAATTTTTATGATTAATTTTTTTCATACTGAGTATTCATATATTTGACAAGTAAGTATATATACATTTGTTATATATATTTTTTGATAGATGATTCATTTAATTGTGATTATCTATATGTAATTTGATTCATATTTGTTGTATATATAAATGTTTATTTTTAATTATTTTTAACTAGGTATTGCATTATGTTGATGAATTATGTTAGAATTTTGCACATGCATTTTTATAACCACTAGGGGAAGTATTGCATTAATTTTGTTGTAATGGATGCATACAAATTTTGCATATATTATGTGAATTGTTCACTTTTTGTACCACTAGATGGCGATATTAATGTGTTAATTACAATTGTTTGGCGCCATTATGGCTATTTAAACAGGATTTTTTAATGTAAAAAAGTGTGCCACGGCAAAAAAAAGGTTGCAAATCACTGCTCTAATGTATGATAAAGATTGTGTTACTAAAGAAATAAGCACTCTATCCAAATATATAGAAATATTGTTAAGATAGAATCTGACCCAGCCACTATTGTGCAACCTGGAAGTTTTTATGAACTTTCGGCAGGGTATAAAATACCGGAATAGTATATTCATTTTTTATAAGAAACTTTTTTGTTTTCTAAATCTGATATACCATACTTGAAGCCTTTCTCTACAATAGTTGTAATATCTTTTATAATCTGTTTGGAAGGGTCAGAAGAAAGTTTATTATATATTACAGTGTCTGATAACTGGGATATAGCTGCCCCACCCTTATCAGCTTGCTTCAAGATCATATTTAACAGTTTTTTTCTAGAGTGTTTTGTGTATAGTTATGGATTGCGCGAGTGATAGCCTTAGAGAGAGGGGTGGAGAGAGGGGTGGGGGGGGGGGAGAGGAGAAAAGGTGAATTAGGGAGCGAGAGGGACATTAGGGGAGGATATTTAGAGTTAGATTGTGGCATAGTTAGGTGGATAGGAAAAGGAGGGCTAAAGTAAGTGGAGGTGGTGAGTTTATGCTACCTAGTGGGAGGGGACCAGAGGGGAAGAAGGTGTGAATAAGTGTGTCTCACCCTAGGACAGGTAGCTCTAAAGTAGGGACAGACAGAGGGAAACTTGGGTTTGAGTCTGTAGAGGGGGGTATAAGAGGACTCAGAGTATAAGGACAGAACAGGTAGAGAGGGCTAGTCCCTTATCACAAGTGAAAGGGGAAAAGTCTGCTGGGCATCCTCAGAGGCCCAGGGTGAGGGAGGAGCGGTATAGTGAAGCAGAGAAATTGACTCTGATAGAGGTGTATGTGCAGAGTGCCCCACAAATAAATAAGCATAATTTGGCCAGCAACATTAGAAGTAGGCTATTGGGGGTAATCAAGGAGGCTTGTGTAACAGTGGAAATCACCAGCACACCATGTCCAGTATTCAGCACCAGTGCAGAGACTGCCAGTGGGTGGTGAAAAAGAAAAAGAGAATAAAGGGTGGGCAAGTCAACGCAGAGGCCAACGGATAGTCTATAGTGGTTAAGAGAAGCTGCTGATGGGTAACAGCTAAAGAAGAAGAGATCCCAGGAGGAGGAGATATAGATGCTGCATATTTTGAAAGGCACTAAGAATTATCAAATGCTTTGGCAATTGAGAGAATGTACATAGATAGCACTCAACAGCACTTGAGAGAAATTTTCAACTGGTACCATAGGAATGGTAACCCTAAGAAATGGCGGATTAAAACTTAACATTTATTAAGAATATTAAAAACGGGGGGTATGTAAATTTAAAATCACAGTCAGTGTGAGTGAGTGAATGGTGGCTAATGGCCAAAAAGCCTCCAAATCATAAAGCATTTAAATTGTGTAAAACCAGTATTTAAATTGTGTGAAACCAGCCACACAGCTTCCAGTGGCACCCAGGGCTGAGCATGTTGCAGGGTCATGGGATGTGTACCCGGTCCAGTATGAGAGTGCACTTCCCTTCCGTGTTTTGTATATGTCTAGGGTGATTACATATTCCTGTGCACCCTTCCCTTGTTCCCAGTTTGTTTGGATTTGAAAGTTTGCACTGTGTGGCTGTTTTAGGGTCCCAGGTATTGGAAAGGACCTTGACGAGGTACCTGGGCTTGTCCCATTTGGCCAGATGCGGTAACTAACCATTCCATTTTTGCTTTTAAATCTTAGCTGAGAGCTTGTAAGTGAGTGCTGGGTTTTCTCTGTGTGTTGTATTAATTTGTTTTGTAATTTTCCCTATGGTTCTTGCACCCAGTCCTGACTGGGGTTAACTGCCTGTGACTCTGGGAACAGCACAGCTTCCTGTGAGTGCCAGTGGCACCCAGGGCTGAGCATGTTGCAGGGTCATGGGATGTGTACCCGGTCCAGTATGAGAGTGCAGTTCCCTTCCGTGTTTTGTATATGTCTAGGGTGATTACATATTCCTGTGCACCCTTCCCTTGTTCCCAGTTTGTTTGGATTTGAAAGCTTGCATTGTGTGGCTGTTTTAGGGTCCCAGGTATTGGAAAGGACCCTGACGAGGTACCTGGGCTTGTCCCATTTGGCTAGATGCGGTAACTAATCTTTCCATTTTTGCTTTTAAATCTTAGCTGAGAGCTTGTAAGTGAGTGCTGGGTTTTCTCTGTGTTTTATATATATATATATATATATATATATATATATATATATATATATATATATGTATTTATAGTTATATTATATATATATATATAGAATCAAAATCATTAAGAGTAAGAGAACAGATGAGTTTCTGTAAAAAGGGGGATTTCAGCACTCTTTTATTCCCTTTGAACCTTAAATTGGTTGGAAGGATGGAAAATTTCTCAGACAAAGAATCATGTACACACGGGTACTACAAATATGTTTATTACAAAACTTTGTAACAGAAAAATTGGGCGTCAGTAAATTGTCACACATTAAATTAATACCACTGCAGTGGGTGATAAACCTATAAAGGGTATGCAGACTTGCCTATTTCAATGAAACACATAATAGATGTTACAAATTTGTGCACAACACATATAAGAAATGGCAGGTACAACAAGCTAGGTCAGAGACTATCCATGTCTCCAACCTACACAATATAGGTATCCATT